>NC_056730.1:883780371-884109121 GCF_019279795.1 Protopterus annectens | reverse complement strand
TAGTTTTTTTTATAAAAATATTAATAGACAGGCCAGTTGTCATGTCTCAAAACAAAAGAAAAAAAGTACTTTCAACCCACCTCTAAACCCTATTTTACAGGCCTTTGAGAAGGAATGTGAGAATGAAATTAGGCAAATACAACAGAAAAAAAAAGACAGAGGATATAAAATGTTTAACCTCACTGTTGAAGAAAGCAAGGTACTAAACAATTAATGATAGAGTGATTTGGGTAATGAAGCCCGACAAAGGTGGGAGGATAGTGCTTTACAATACAGAAGACTACTCTGGGATTATAGTAAACATTTTGAACAGTGGAGGGACATATGTACAGGCTTCCAAAAATGAGGTAAATATAGCTTATAATAAGATCGATATGATTATCGAAAAGTATTTATTGCAAAGTATAATTTCAATAGATGATTATAATTTTCTAAAAAAACAGGAATCCATATAAACCCAATATATTTGGTATACCTAAGTTTTACAAATATGTAAAAAATCCTCCATTCAGACCTATTGTATCACCACAAAAATCAAAAACGTATCCTTTGGTGGTTTTTATAGACTAAGAACTGAAGCAAGTTTTTGAGGTCTTTAAACATGTTAAAGGATTCTTGGGACCTGTTGGAAAGGTTAAAGGAAGATTTATGCGGTAGGGATAACTATTTTGTAACTATAGATATAGTGGACTTATTTTCATGTATTCCACAGGATAATGGGTTAGATTATTTTCAGAAAGCTCTTAATGTGTGCAATTTTTGAGTAATGACATGGTGAAACTATTGGTAGATATGATTTGAATAATCATTTTTTATATTTTGATGGCAAAATATATAAGCAGTAAAAGGAGTAGCCATGGGGATAAGTTGTGCCACAGTATTTGCCAATCAAGTTCTTACTTACTGGGAAAGCAAAATTATATGTGATTCAGACTTTTATAAATACTGAAAAATCTACATCAGGTTTTTGGATGATATATTTATAATATGGAATGGACCACAAAAGGAATTGGATTAATTTATTAATTATATTAATACATCAATTTTTTTTGAAAAAAAAAATTGCATACCACTTTGATTGTACTTACATTAATTATTTGGATGTTACTATTAGTAAAGGAGAAGGATGGTTTGTGTCAAATATATATCGCAAACCAATGTTTAGTAACACCTACTTGCATTTTGATAGTCAGCATCCTTACAAAAAAAAACTATTTAGTGAACGGGCAGTTAATCAGGCTATCAAAAATGATTTCAGAAGAAGAACTTTTTATAGTGGAAAATAAACATTTTGTAGATATGTTCATGGTCTGGGGTTATCCAAAAGGTATGGTAGATGACATGTGTAAAGGTGTTATGGAATTGAGAGGCACTAAATGTGCCCCCTTTTAGCAAACAAACTAGAGAAGTGTAAGGTTGGTAAAGACTAGGTTAAACAATTTAAAAGGGCATTAATAATTCTTTATAATAAGAATTCTGGGAACATTATAAATATTGCTAAAATATTAGAATATTAATTTTGTTACTACATTCCTTAATGGGTGTTGACCGATACCTTCATGCTATAGTTTTTTTTCTCTTCTATTGTCTCTGACCTCCAGTATTTCACTTTTAAAATCAATTAATTCACAGTCTCTAGTCCCTGTGTATCATTATTGGATTTGTTACATTTATCTCCTCATAACTAATTATTTTTGTCTTACTCTGATTTCATTTGCTATTTCTTTCAAACATGTATATACATATTTTATGTTTTATTACAGAGTACCAACATTTGTATTAATAATATTGATTTGTTTTAATTATGTTGTGTTTACACTGATCTGTCATTGCATCGCATTGTTAAGAGTACACCTAGGATGTATGTGATATTAGTCTGTCATGGATTCTATTACTGTGTCAGCAAAGTATAAATAGAAATAAATAAAAAAACAGAAACTGCTATCTGATGTGTCTTGCATCTATATGACGTATTTCCCTGTTATCTTCTTTTATTTACTTTTGTAACTTCATTTTTAACAGTTGCAAACTTTTATTTCCATTTCTTGCTCATTGGTCGTATCTCAGACTATCACACCTATCATACTTGGTAATGCTATCAGTCTCATGTCTGCTGTTCTGTAGTAGGGGCCTTCATGTACAATAAAACAGAAATTATTAATATCTGCAGATACAGTTTTTTCTTTAGATGCCAGCTGTTTTTTTTTATTCTAGCACTGTGATAAAATCACATCTGCAACATATATTCAGTTTTTTTCTGTAGATTTTTGTAATCCATGTGTAAAACATTTGGGACAGCATTGAAATGTGCCATCCTATAACTGTTGTGTCACAAATTTTGGTATCATACTTGTTAATTTTCTTTTGAAGAGTTTTAGTTCTGTTATTACTACATATTTTAATGGTATTCAACTTTCTTGTAGCCCTCTTTCTTTCTTTCTTTGAACATGTGCCATTGAACACTATACATTTTTCTGTAAATTCATTTCCTGTACAAATTGAGCTAACTTGTTGTATATACACTTGGCAAAAGATAAGTGACAGCAATGCAGTCCTCTAACTGTGTGAGAGATATCCTGTGTCACTGCAACAAGTGTTAGTGTTAAAAAAAAAATAAAGAAGGATGACAAAAATGAAAAGCTTGTGAAGGCAGCCTGGCCACACACCCTGTGCCTTCTGCATGATGTCACTGGAACATTAAGTTGCTGGGAGCAGTGACACACTGAATGAGGGAATGCTGCACTAAGTTGCTATGGAGCATAGCCTACATTGCATTTCAGTAATTTGAGAAGAGCTGGCTGCAATTCAAATCTAAGTCAGAGGTATCTTCATTGAGCTTCAATGCCACATTTTTCATATTACCTAAGGTGGGGTTATTTGGTGGGGCCATCATCCTCTTCATCATGTCTGAACTTACCCATGTCATTTTCACCTTACATCTAATTTTCACCAAACACCACAACTGGGGCAGGGGAAACATGTATTTAATCTCTCTGGTTGTTTATTTAATAACAAGAAAAGAAGATACTTTATTTTTTAGAAATAACTCAGCAAACTGTTTTGATCCTCTTCCTGGTCAATAGTTTTATCTGATTTACAATTTTTTAACAGATCCAAAGTATGCAACTGTTTTAGCACTTTAAAAGACTGGAAGTGGTAATACCAGATCAGGGAACACTATGCTACAGATAAATTAAAAACAAATGTGTAGAAGGACAAAGCTGTGACTACAACCCAGAGAATCTGTGCTCAACTACTGTGGCTCAGTGCTGAAAGAGCAGGCAGGAGAGGGTAGAAATGAGTAGCCAGTGTTGGCTCGCCTATCCAGGGAGTAGGGACTGGGGGTCAGGTGGTTGTTCTGCTACATGCAAACAGAGGCTTGCTGGTGATAAGATTACAGCTGTAACTAAAGGCATAGGTTTGGCTTACCAAGCTAGAGATAGTATCCCTCTTTAGCATGTGGGTGGGATCACTGATGTGTAGAAGGAAAGGAGGACAAAATAAGTCCATATGGTGATGCAGGGACCCATGTGAACCAACAAGGGGTGGGTTTATGGCTTCAACTAGTAATAACCTTATTTATCACATTGCTAGATGAGATAGGGAGGGCACAGACACCTCCAGAGCTGCATGGATGACAGCCTTTTTTCATCTTTCATCTCAATGCTGATAACAAAGGTAATGAATAGGCTGATGGCTAGTTTTGATGGAAAATAACCAAGAGAAAAAAATAAATACATTTAAAAAAATGTAACAAGCTTATGAACCTATGATCATAACAATGGAGCAGACTGTTCACACACACTTCAAAGACCTACTCACTTTAAAACATACAGGAAGCCGATTTATTTGCCATAACCTCTTAGTGTGATGCTTTTAGATTTTGGAGGCTCAGCTATAATAAAGTTAACAGTTCAACTGTTAAAACTCACATAGGTTCAAAGGTTCATAGGTAGGTACTGGGCTATCTGCCCGAAGGCATATATTAGCCCAGCCACGTTGTGCGGTATTCACCGCCCCTTTGGTTAGTTCCCTAGGCCCTTGATCTAGCAGCTAGTACCCTTGGCCCCTATCTAGTAGAGCTGTTGGTATGATCCCTGGTGTGAACTTTCTGTTACCCATCCACTCGTCTAGGTTCCTCTTAGAGAGTGATAGTGAGGGGCTCTGTCTTATGTAGATCGGGACCTTGTTCCATAGCAAAGGAAGTCTTTGCGAAGGGAATCTATCCCTCCAGCATGTTCTATTCATTGTTGTGCTGAGGTTTATATCCCTAGAGCATGTAGCTCGAATGGATTTGATTTTGCTAAGATGGAGCATGTTCAACAGTTCTGGGTAGGACATGGCTCTGTATGTTAGAAAGAGATCGCCTCTGAGAAGGTGGTATGCAATAGAGAAAAGCCTTAGTTTTTTCAATCGTGCTGCAGAGGGCAACTGTTTGAGGCCAGTAATCCTCTTAGTGAGGTACCTCTGTGGTCTCTCCAGCTGCTGGAGATGCCTTGCCAGGTACATACCAATTGGTGTATTGTACTCAATAATGGGTCTGATGAGGGAAGAGTAGAGGGGCACCATTACATCCTTAGATCTTGATGTTAACCCTTTCGTGATCAGATGGGTCACATAGAAGGATTTTCTAACCACCTTGGCAACATGGTTATCAAAGGAAAGCTGACTATCTACTTGGGTCCCTAGATCCCTTATTACTACTTCAGATTTCAGGGGGTTACCTCCTATGTGGTAGTTCGCGGGTATTCTGTTTTTTCCAAAGGGGATTACTATGCATTTTTTAGCATTTAGCTTGAGACCATGGCTTTGACACCATGCATCAGTCTCATTAAGGCCCTTCTTGGGGATATCCATGTCGGCCGGAGACTCTGTTATAGCACCCAGTTTGCAGTCGTCTGCAAACTTGGTCAGCCACAGCCCTTCAGTGTTTGCCTGTACTTCAGAGAAATATATGCCAAACAGGAGGGGCCCCAGGACAGAGCCCTGAGGCACACCGCTCATTACTGGTCTGGATTCGGACATAGATCCCGCTACTCTTACTTTGTGGGATCTGTCTGAGAGCCAGTTTGTGATCCATCTTGTGACATAAGGGTTTATGCCCAGGTTGGTGAGTTTATCAATAATACCCAAATGGGGAATGGTGTCAAATGCTTTAGCAAGGTCAAGGTAAGCCGTGTGTACCTCCTTTCCCTTATCTATAGCCTGAGTAACTGTCTGAAAGAAGTCCACCAGGTTCAGGAGGCATGATCTGCCCTTGACAAAGCTGAACTGTGTGGGGTCAAGTGTTTGGAGGTTCCCAATCTCTCCATTTATGAGTTCCATAATGATTTGCTCCATTGCCTTACAGATCAGACTGGTCAGGCTTATTGGTCAGTAGTTCCCAGGGTCGGTTGTGGGCCCACCCTTGTGCAGTGGAACCACCGTTGCTGTGCGCCATTCTATGGGCACATATCTTGTTGAGAGGCTGAGATTGAACAGGGTATTCAGATGCGGGGTTAATTCATTTTGGAGCTCACGTATGACACAGCCCGGGACCCTATCTGGTCCCACAGAGGCAGTGTTTTTAACTTTAGATAGAGCCTTAAAAAACAACGTATCCATAATAATTGGAGTTACACAATCCCCTGGAATAGTAATAGGCTCTGCACGTGGTGGTGGTGGGGGGGATTTGCACTGAACATGTCAGCCAAGATGTTGGCAATGTCAGTGGGGTCAGTGTATTTTGTTCCATTTTGTACTAGCTCAGAACAGACCTGAGCATTGCCATTTAGGTTTTTGACATAACCGTAGAAGGCCTTATGGTTATCCTTGGCATCCTTGGCAACTTTCTTTTCGAAATTGGCTTTAGTTGACTTGATGAGGGCCCTCAATTTCTTACTAAAGCTGATCAGGGAAGATTGTTCTACTTGAGATTTGGCCTTTTTTTGTATAAGTCTCCTCCTTTTATTGTATAGTTTGCTTATGGCTGGGGTCCACCAGACTGGTTTCTTCTTGCTTGAGGAAGGAGTCTTGGTTTTATTTGGGATAGCACGGTCCATGCAATCCTGAAGATGTATATAAAGTGCCTTGGTGTAGGTTTCTGCATCCTGGATATCATTATCCTTCTGCAAGGGAATAGTGAAGCTTTCCACTTCTGACGGAAGTAGTTTGAAGTTTGCTTTGGAAAGTTTTTTTACGATGGTTTCTTTGACTGGTGGAGGTGGAGGGGTGAGGATGTCTAGGGTTATCAGTTTGTGGTCTGATCTGACCAGAGAGGGAGTGATAACGGGTGCGGTACAATGGGCGCCCATATTTCTGATGACTAAATCCAATATGTTGTCCCCTCTAGTGAGAGAACATACCAGTTGTTCAAGGGCATTTGAATTTATAAATTCTATGAACCACTGGGCATAGGAGTTAGAACTTTGGTAGTTCACCCAGTCTATATCAGGGTAGTTGAAATCACCCAAAATTATGGTGTTGGGTAGGACCTTTATATTTTCCAATGCCTCAAGGAATGCTGAGTGAGCATCTTGGGACATGGTGGGCAATCTATAACAGGCAATGACTTGAAATGTGGTTTTGCCTGTTGATAGTTGCGCATGGATGATCTCTGGGGCATCATGCTGCACCACTAACCTGGAGATGTGGGTATCCTTGATGAATATGGATACACCTCCGCCCTTTGTACTGTGATCTGGTAACTGAGGCCAGAAGGTATGATATGAATTGTAACCTGGTAGTGCTGGGGTGCTCTCTGGAGCCTTGAACCAGGTCTCCGTCACTGCACAAACATCGATTTTCTCCATACTGAGGAGTGCCTGGAGTGCATGCATTTTGAGGTTGAGACTTCTAGCATTGAGTAGCATTACCCTTAGTTTTTGGTTACCTGTGCTGGTTATGGTGGTTGGTTTGTCCTTTGAGCCTTGCCTAAAAAAGGCACTATGGAGACGGCAAGAGCCTTGGCCAGTATTCAAAAGCCTAGGGGTGACAGGTGCAAACCATCTCTGGCGAAACAGCGAGGCTTGTCTATCATGTCATCCCAGGCAGACAGACACTGGATCCCCTTAGAATGATACCAGAAGCTTAGCCAGTTGTTGAAATTGATCATTTTGTCTTTGTATTGTGGTATCATTCTAGGTGAAGCTAGTATGCTACTCAAGGTCAGGGTCATACCAGCTTGGGCTACATGATCAGAGAGCTCCTCGATGTCTCTTTTCATGTAGTCCAGGGAGGTACGTCTTAGATCATTCACACCAACATGTACAATGACAGCATCATACTTGTACTTGTTCTGGAGTGACCTAAGTGCCTGTGTTATGTGGCGGATCCTAGCACCCGACAGGCAGCTGACAGTAACCTACTCCTTGTTCAGCCTGGTGAGTGGAACATCTGTGTGCCTTACTATAGCGTCTCCTATTACTAGTGTGTTGGGTATGGTGTTTTGCCTTAGGGGCTGTCGTGAGGCACACTGCTGAGGTGAAATATGTGTTTTCTGGCTTGTGTTTGGAGGTGCAGGTTGCTTGCTTGTCTGCTTTGGAGGGCACTGTTTCTTTTTCAGATTGGTACCTAGTGCCTCCAAATATGTTTTTGTGTATTTATGTGTATGTTTTGCCGGTGCTTGTTTTGTAGATCCATGTGTGACTGGTGATGTGATGCTAGTGTGTCTCTTTTCCTCTTGACTGTCTGTTACAGTCATGGGTTGAGAGTGCTTAGCCTCCAGTCTGGCTGTGTATTTGCATCTCTCACAAGTGTTTGTGTCTAGAGGTAAGAGGAGAGGGTTGTCTGTATACATGAGGCAGTTGTGACATTGCCTCAGGATGCCCAATTCCACCAGATGAACTGGAGATTACACCTGAAGTTGACCTCTGGACATGCTTGGAAAAGTAACTTTCACTTGTCTTGCGGACAATCAAGGGTCTTATGCTGTATTATAATAGTGCTGTCTAGGAGATTTGGAAAATAATAGTGTTGTCTAGGAGATTTGGACAAGTGCTGATTTGGGTTATGCAAGTGCTGCAATAAGAGCAGTTGATCTGAAGCACTTGAGTTGAGGCTTCCCTAGTTCTAAGTTCTCACCTCAGCGAAAGTCCATACAACGCACAAATATGTTTTCCAGTTAGTCATCAGTTTCACACAATTTGGGCAAAATATAATATCTTGTTCCTTTCACTGGAATATCTGCCCAAACAACAGCTAAAAGACAGAAAATAGAAACATTACATATAGGTGAATTCTAGGCTAATTGCCCTGAAGAGCCATTTTAAGCCTAGACAGCAACCTAAGGTCAGAACCAAACCTTGTACCTTGTGTTTATGAGGCGAAGACCTTAATAATTGTGCCAAACCCACGTCTTATAGACATGTACTAGGCTAGCTGACCTTGCAGGCTGTTTTAAGGTTAACCAACTAGTTCAAGATGAGAATCAAACTCTCTACCTGGCCTGAGTGAGGTAAACACCTTCACCATTATGCCAACAATCTACACAGAGCTGCCTAGTACCATTATTTTAACTGCCTTAATCTTATCTTATAGACAACACTAGAAATTTGGAAATCCACTCTAATGAAACTGCTTTATGTGTTACAATCAAAAGACAAGACAAACTCAGATCCATGGTGTTTCTATATGGTAACCATCTCTGGATTCCCCAAATGCTATACAGTTATCGAGGGGATATATTATAAACTCATCTAACTGTTAAGTAACCAAGACATTCTCTACTCATTCATTACAGGAAAAATGAAAATTGTCAGTTATCCAGCAAAGGTTCTTTGGCTTCATGGTGAAGACCAATGTGGAAATGTTCACATCAGGGCCTTGACTCAAAAATCTGGTTTACGTCTACCCCTTACAGCCAGTCTGCCATCTCTGTAAGACATAATTGACACCTAGCATAACCTATTGTAGGCCAATAGGAGGAGTGACTGGAAGAGTGACATTCAATGCTTTGAAAATTTTGAAGTCTGGTGGTTCACCCTTTGCAGGGCTCATGATTAACTGTGAAGACAGCAGACAGAGAGAGAGAGAGAGAGATATGAAGGAAATTATATATTGTATATTTGTGCTCCATAGGAAAAGCACGTATCTTGCAGTTTTACCTTAAATATATTAAAAATATGCCCTTTTTGTATAACTGTAACTGACTTAAATCAACCCTCTACAACCACTGCCACAAATTAAACATTAGTTAAACAATTAGAAAGGTTTTGAATGTTTTAGAGTGGGTAGCATGGTAAAGTGTTGGTTTGAAATTATTGCTCATATGATCATAGTAAATGGAGTCCATACAGATGAAGTGGTAGTGACTAGTGAAGTACCATAGCTTTCTAAATAGGTGCCATTCCTTTTCTGTATATTTGTTAACAACCATTGCAGAAAGTCTGGAAGGAAGAGTATGGCCTTTTTGCTGGTACAACAAAGTTCTGTAACAGAGATAATGCACTGTAAGCTGGAAAGTGACATGGGATTTGATAAAACTGGAATAATTGCATAAAATATCTAAATATGGCAGAGTAGTTCAATGCAAAATGTTGCTAATAGGAAGCAAACATTTAGCAGGGAAGACTAATAAATGAAGAAAAGGATCTTGTGGTATATGTGTTTGATGAGATGAAGATAAGCAACATAATAAAGCAGCAAAGAATCTTGACAGAATACTAGTGTACACTGAGGCAACAACAACACTAAACATGTTATTTTTGATTCACTGTATAGTTTTTCAGATCTCTGCTGAAAGTGTTTTGTCCCACCTCTCCCTATTTTCTGCTTTGTCTTAAATTGGTATAACTGTTTTTTACAGCTTGTGTCATCTGACTATGTGAAGGATTACTTGCATAATAATAGACCCTGTTAATTAATAGCCTGCATATCATTGCTGGAACCTGTGTCTAACAGAACTGTTTTCATACTATCTGGAAATATACAGAGCTAAGTATATTTTTTGGTTCTTCAGAATTGTGTACTGTAAATTGTTGCTGGACTAATTTTATTCCGAGTTGTGCACTGTTATTTTTGATTCACTGTATATTTTTTCAGATCTCTGCTGAAAGTGTTTTTTCCCACCTTTCCCTATTTTATGCTGTGTTTTAAGTTGGTATAACTGTTTTTTACAGCTTGTGTCATCTGACTGTCTGAAGGATTACTTGCATAATAATAGACCCTGTTAGTTAACAGCCTGCATATCATTGATGGAACCTGTCTATAACAGAACTCTTTTCAAACTATCTGGAAATATACAGAGCTAAGTATATTTTTTGGTTCTTCAGAATTGTGTACTGTAAATTGTTGCTGGACTAATTTTAATTGTGCACTCTTATTTTTGATTCACTGTATAGTTTTTCATATCTTTGTTGAAAGTGTTTTGTCCCACCTACCCTCCCTATCTTTGGTTTGTTGTTTAAATTTGGTGGCTTTTGCAGTTGCCCGCCCCACTGTAGATTTGATCTGGGACACTCCGCCCAGTCCCATCTCTTTACCACCTTCTACCTAATACACTCCTTCTGCACTTGTTTTTAGTAATTTTTTATTTAATTGCATTTTTTAAACTGTGCTTGGTCTAATATCGCTACATACTCAAGTGTGCTAGCTTGCACTGCATTTGAATTGTTTTTACTGCTGTTTTAGCTACTTTTCTGTAAAAAAAAACTGTAAGCCTGTTTCTTACCTTTCCTGTAACTAGTGTAGTCCAGTTACAGATTTGCTGTATCCAGGACTGTATGTAAGCTTCTGAGCCCCACCAAGCCTTTCTGTATTGGAGGGAAACCTTCTAGCTTGTCAGTGGGAGTGGTAAGCACTAGGTAAGCTGTCTACCACATAAGGAGTGGTTCTGGCCCAGAAATTGTAGTTATTGGCCTTCTGGGCAATCTTTTCCATCTCTCTCAACTTTCTGATTTGAAAGCCTGCATTTGCATTTGTTTCTTTCCTGTATCTAGTCTAGTGCAGTACATATTCTTAGTTTTAGCACTTGAATTTGCTCATTCGTGCTCAGCACTTTTTCAGAACTTGCTGTAAGCACTAAGTAAGCTACTAATTTCTATAGCACTAAACCTTTCTCATTACCTAGAGGAAAACAGTTTTTGCACTTACTTTTCTCACTTGCTTAGAGAAAAACAGCTCTTGTACTCACTTTCCTCACTTATCTAAAGGAAAATAGTTTTTTATTCAGGCATGTTCAAAGGTCAGCTCCCAGTGTTCTCCCCCATCTATCTGATGAATCTGGGCATCTTGGGGCAATGTAGAAATTGCCTCATGAACACAGACAACTCTCTCCTCCTACCACCCAACACTACAACCTGTGAGAGATGCAATTATCTAGCCAAACTGGAGGTAAAGCTCTCTCCAGCCAAGACTGAACTTGACATTCAAGAGGAGAAGGTAAACACTTGCATCACTCTACACTTATCACATAGTCTCACTAAATCTACAACACCAAAATCCACACATAGAAACACAAAAACATTCGTGGAGGCTCTCAATAATAATCTGCCCAAGCAACAGAGACCTCCAAAGCAAAAATGCAAGAAACTTCCACCCCCCAACACATCCCAAATGACACATAGCCCACAGACTAAGTGTGCCACTCAACCACAGCCAATAAGGCAAAACAATGTATCCAACACACTTGTCATATGTGACTCTATAGTCAGGCACACTGATGTCCCACTCACCAGGCTAAACAAGGAGAAGGTTACTGTCAGCTGCCTGTTGGGTGCCAGGATCCGCCACATAACCCACTCACTCAGGTCACTCCACAACAAGTACAAATATGACTCTGTCACTGTCCATGTTGGTGTGAATGACCTGAGATGTACCTCCCTGGACTACATGAAAAGAGACATGGAAGAGCTCTCCGATCTTGTAGCCCAGGCAGGTATGACCCTAGCCCTGAGTAGCATTCTGCCATCACCTAGAATGATACCGCAGTACAAGGACAAAATGATTGACTTCAACAATTGGCTGAGCTTCTGGTGTCATTCTAGGGGTATCCAGTATCTGTCTGCTTGGGATGACATGGCTGACAGGCCACAATGCTTTGCCAGAGATGGCTTGCATCTGTCACCCCTGGGATTCCGAATACTGACTAAGGCTCTTGCCGCCCCTATAGTGCCTTTTTTTAGACAAGGTTCAAATGACAAATTCACCACTGTAACAGGAACAGGCAAGCAAAAACTGAGGGTAATGCTACTCAATGCTAGAAGTCTAAATCTCAAAATGCACTCACCCGCGGCACTCCTTAAAATGGAGAACATCAATATCTGTGCAGTGACTGAGACCTGGTTCAAGACTCCAGAGAGCACCCCTGCACTACCAGGCTATAACTCATACCACACTTTACGGCCATGTAACCTGGACCGGTACACCAAAGGTGGAGGTGTGTCCATATTCATTAAGGATATCCACACCTCCAGGCTAGTTGCTCAGCATAATGCATCCAAGGCTATCCAAGTGCAACTAACTCTGGGCAAAACTGCAATCCAAATTGTAGCTTGCTACAGATCCCCCACCATGCCCCAAGATTCCCACTCCTCTTTTCTTGATGTACTGGAAAATATTAGGGTTCAACCAAACACACTAATAATGGGCAATTTCAACTACCCCACCATTAACTGGGAAAACTACTCGTGTACTAACTCCTTCACACAACGTTTTCTTGAATTCATAAACTCCAATGCCCTGGATCAACTTATCCACACCCCCACCAGGGGCAACAATGACCTAGTCATTACCAACATGAGTGACCCGGTGTTCCACACCTGAAGTCAACTTTTCTTAGTCCGATCTGACCATAAGCTAATCACTCTTGATATCCATATTGAGTGCATGGATTGTGCTATCCCAAACAGAACCAATATCTTCCAAAAAAAGGAAGCCAATCTGGTGGTCCCCTGCCATAAACAAAGGTTACATTAGAAGGAAGAAATTGTTGCAAAAGAGAGTAAAATCCCATGAGTGGAGGAGCTCCCTGGTCAGCCTCAGTAAGAAGCTGAGATCCCTTATAATATCCTCCAAAGCTAGCTACGAAAACAAAATCACCACTGATTGTAAGGACAACCACAAAGCATCCTATAGCTATGTCAAGGATCTCAGTGGCAACACCCAGATCTGCTCTGAGTTACAGCACAACGGCATGAAAATTACAGAACCAACTGATATTGTCAACATCCTGCAGATAGGGCCAGTGCTAACTTTACCCCCCTCACCCCTTAAAGGGCCCATATCTATACAGGAATAGTGCAGAGTCCTTGTAATCACAACTACGCAGGTAAAAGCTGCACTCTCTAAAGCCAAAAACACAGCATCCATGGGACCGGACAACATCCCATCTGCATTTTACATGAACTTCAAAACAAACTGGCTCCCCACCTAAACACCATATTCAATCATAGCCTCACATCAGGCTTTGTGCCCACTGAATGGCATACAACAACAGTTATCCCACTTCACAAAGGGGGAGCCACCACTGACCCCAGGAACTATTGCCCTATTAGCCTGACGAGCCTGGTCTGCAAGGCCATGGAACGTATCATCATGGAACTCATAAACAAAGACATTGGTAACGTCCAAACTCTGGATCCCACCCAGTTCGGGTTTGTGAAAGGTAGATCATGCCTCCTGAACCTGATCGACTTCTTTGAGGCAGTCGCCAAAGCAAGCCATAGATGAGGGTAAGGTGGTTCACACAACCTATCTTGACCTCACCAAGGCTTTTGACACTATCCCCCATTCTGGAATTATAGTTAACTAGGTATAAAGCCCTACATCACAAGATGGGTTGCCAGCTGGCTCACTGACAGAACCCAGACTGTAAAAGTTGCACACTCCAAATCTGACCTCAAACCATTGACAAGTAGACTACCACAGGGTTCAGTCCTGGGACCTCTCCTGTTTGGTATCTACTTCTCTGAAGTACAGGATAACACAGAAGGCCTCTGGCTAATGAAGTTCGCAGATGACTGAAAACTAGGAACCATAGTCGAGTCCCCAAATGATGTGGAAGGGCCTCGCTGATACAGATGCCTGGTGTCAGAGCCATGGCCTCAAGCTCAATGCCAAAAAGTGCATTGTCATCCCCTTTGGTAAAAACTCTGTACCCATGAACTACTACATAGACAGCAGTCTACTTAACACCGAATGTGTGATAAGAGACCTTGGGACCCAGGTGGACAGTAGTCTGTCCTTTGATAGTCGCAGTGCCACAGTAGTCAAGAAGTCCTTCTACTTGGCACACCTCATCATAAAAGGGTTCTTATCCAGGAAAAAAGAGGTCACTGTTCCTGTCTACTTGACACTCATTAGACCCATTATAGAGTACAACCCCCCTTTTGGGATGTACCTCACAAGACATCTGCAGCAGCTGGAAAGGCCACAGAAGTACCTCACAAAGAGGATTACTGGCCTCAAACAGATGCCCTACACTGACCGTCTCAAAAAACTCCAGCTTTACTCTGTAGCATATCGCCTACTCTGAGGTGATCTCTGTCTAACATATAAAGCTATGTCAAACCCAGAGCTATTGGACATGCTACACCTAAAGAAATCCCAATCCCTCTGAGCTACACGGTCTGGGGACCTAAACCTTGTCACCACAATAAACAGGACTGGCTGGAGGGATAGATTCCTGTCCCAGAGACTTCCCATACTCTGGAACAGGCTACCCATCTATGTCAAGCAAAGTTCTTCATTAGCACTCTTCAAGAAAAATCTTGATGAGTGGATGGGAAATAGGAAATATACCCCGGGGATCACTTCTGTGTCTCTGCCCGACAGTGGCATAGGAAAATAACTTTCTTGGGTGGCATAAGCCAGGGAACCTTGTTGGCTAGGCTTATGTAGGTCTTCGGGCTGATAGCCTAGTACCTACCTATGAACCTATAAGAAGTTACTTTTTATCTGTGAAGGCTGTAAGGCTATAAAGTTGGAGTATTGTGTGCTGTTCAGGAAACCTCCACATTATAAAGATGTCAAAAGGATAAAAGTGTTTCAAACCAGGTGTGAAAATTTTTGCATGTTCTGTTCCAGAGACAATGTTAAGATAGATTAGAAAACTATAAACTGATAGTTTAAATATCTGACTTTTTTTTGGAAGTGATACTGTGTCACTTAAATATTAGTCTTATCTGGCTATATTTTTTCACATATTTCCTGCATGTCTTCTTTACGTGGCTCTAACATGAGGAATTCCCAGAATATATAAGCTAGAAGTCACCTAGGATGCCAATATTACACCTCCAATGACTTGGGTTTTACTGTGGGAGATCTGTCAAATCCAATTGTAAGTGTAAAAATACTTAAGCAGATATTACCAAACAAAAAACAAGACTTGTGGGATCTGTTTGCATATGTTTCGGCTTTTCCCAGTTAGGTTGGCAGTAGATTTTCACGAACGCCGATGTGCCAGCTCGACGTTCAACCTTCAATGAAGGCACTCCCATTTACGCATGTCTTTCGAATGCCCACCCAACCGTGAGGAGGACATGCAGACTCCACACAGAAAGCACTCCCTGCACTCCAGCTGAGAATTGAACGGGAGAACCTCTTGCTGTGAGGCAACAACGCTACCGCTGCAACACTGGGGATGGGCTCTATTTGCATATACAAGGATTAAAATGACTTTCTCCCATTTTTGCTGTGTTATCAATATACCTAGATATCTTTTACATATCAGTCTAAGTCTGTTATCTTGCTTGTTTTCATTCCACAAAGTATCTTATACAAGGTGCGAATAACTTTATCTGTGTCTTTACCTGTCTTGTGTCTAACCAACATGCCACCCATGTCAGTCAATATTGTCTTTTAACAGTACATATTTTGATTTTTCTTAAAGTTGTCAACAATAAATCAAAGAGTTCTCCTCTAGGAATCACATTTCCCTCTCTCCATCCATCCTCAACCCCTTTTCCCATTTTTTTGCACATGGGGTCATGGTGTCAATTCAACAGTGACAATCATCTCAAGCCAATTTCCCTCCATTTATTTGTATATTTTATTTATTTTTCTTTTGTTTGCCAGGTTTATCTGAGTTTATGCAAAACTCCTTCTTCAGCAGAGGTCCAGTGAGAAAAGCTCCAACATATTGCAAACATTTTTTAAACAGGCATTCACTAATATATATGAACAGATATTAAATAATATACATTAACTATTACACATATGTTTGCTAATTAGATTACATTCATATGAAATAAAGGCAACTATTACAGTATAAAAGATACTTATGCATTAGTAGATGTTGAACATTGAGCATTTGAAGAGGTGTATTAGTAGGTTTGCCAGATAGATAGTAAATCATATGATTAGTGTTGGAACCAGATAGGGTAGAAAATGTTAATACTGCAGTAAAGAGGTGGGGTGTAAGCAGATTCAGAGACAATTGTATAAATGGCTATCACATGTTTATGTTAGAAGTATAGACATGGGAGACGAGCAGTGTCACAAAATAATGTATATAGTTGGGGGATGCTAGTAAAACTAGTCATGTATTGGTGAAGACTGGTTGTGGGATATATGATTCTGAATGAAAAGAAATGGTTTGACAATATGGTAAGGTAAAGATAACAGTGGCATTACCCTGTGGATGTACAAGAGCAGATCCATTGATGTGATAGATTAAGTTTTATTTGTGTTTTTAAGTAGTTAACAGTCTGAATGGATTTCAGTGGTGGTGGGATGTAGTTCCACAGTTTAGCTACATCATTTCAATACAGATAGTCACCTGCAGTATTAGTTGATTTGGTTATAGTGATTAGTAAATTTTTCTCTAGAGAGTAAAATTCTTTTGGGGGATTAGTGTCGTATTAAGTTGTTAAGGGCTGGGAAATTTTCTTGCTTATATAGAAGTCTGTGTATTGTAGTTAGCTGAGAAAGAGTTTTTCTATAATTTCCATAAATTGATCTTGGCTTAAGGCAATAACATTGTGTGTCATCTGTTCCAAGTATATCAGTTCTAGAAATGTATTCACATTTCTTACAACTTGCCCAGTCTGTATTCCCCACCCCACTGGAAAATTAGCAGTCAAGAATTCTTGAAGCGATTCACTCATATTGTCTACTTTATAATCTCATTAATCAGTGTCATTAAATCCATAGCTAATGTTTTATCCTTTTGTCTTGTACAAAATCTCTTCATTTTAAGCATCTCAGAAGCCCTTTACCTCCACATTTTAAATTAAATCTTATTTCCTTTAGCTCCATAGTCTTTGGATGTCAATCCCCCCATAAAAGTTTTAATATTGCAGCTATAGTATACAACTCAAAATCTGGGACTCCTAGTCCCACCATATCATTTGGAAAGTAATTGTATTCCAAATCACACTCAATTTTTGTCCTGCCCAATTAAATACACATGTAGCCTTCCCTAATTTGCCAAAACAAATCTGCTGGTAGACCAAGAGGCAGACCTTGTGAGGCATACAGTGGCAGATTATAATAGGGGCAAAACAGGCACCCACATGGGGCCCACAGCTTTGGGGGGAGAGGGGGGTCAGTTAAACAATAAGATAACCTTTTCATTAAAAGTTTGATTAAAAAATAATAACTAAAAAAAACATGAAGTGTCTCTCTCACAGGAAATTTGTCTAGCCACCCACCAACCCATTATGTGTTCCAGCTTTGACCATGCACATTGACCTATGACATCATGCTTTGAATATCATGGAAACTAATTGCACTGCTTTTGGGCCTAGAAACTCAGTTGGGGAATAATATCTTAGCTTGAAACCTTAATCCTCTGCAGCAACTGCCAGATTATCATTAATAAATTACTGTGGTGGGTTAATGCTGTTGTTTCCTGCCTCATGGGTTTGGGTTTGAATCCTTTCTTTTTTACTGTAGTCAGGCAGTTGGTTCAGAAGGTTAAGGCTGTGAGTCATAGTTTCTGTGGTTCAGGGTTTGATTCCCTCAGCTCTCATTTGCTTATTATGTAACCTTAAGCAAGTCACATAACCAGACAGTGCTTTGAGGCAACTGGAAATTTAGGGTAAGCTCCTCAATGGTCCTATGGACTGCAAGCCTAGTAACTACCTATGCACAAGAGTAGTTATGGTGTAAAGGAAAGAAATGGGTGTAGTAAAGAGGAGCGTCATCATATGAGCCATGTTATGGGAGTATGATACTTGGTTTCTTTGTTTTGTTGAATATTGACAGTGTATAATTGTTTAGCTGTGAATAAACCATACATCATGAAGTCTGTGAGTTTAAAGGTGATATTTTAACTATGAATACATTTTTTTAAATTTAGCTTGATTTTTGCAGGCAGACATAGTAAGACTATGAGCTTTTAAATAGCTGCTTCTTGCAGGACAGGGTTTGATTCTCTCAGCCTTTGTTTTTCTTCTGTGCGACTGACCGAGTTACTTTGCCAGAGAGTACTCTTGGGCTGCTTCTGAAAAAGGGAATTTGTGTCCAGTGAGCTGTCTCAAGCTGTTAGCAAATGAGTTACTCATTTCTCGTTTGCATTCATGCACCCTTCACAATGCTGCTAATTAATGCTTCACTATATGTTATTGGATCATGAATCCCAGCATGCCTGTTGTAGTTTAATGGGTTGATATACTCATCTCACTAGACGTGAGTCTCAAGGGAAGAAAACTTTTCTGCTTCACATGCTAACTCTGTTTCAATATGAGAGTGTTTTGTTTTGTTTAGAAAGTGGCTGTAAGTAGTTTTGCTGTAAAATTTGAAATAAAGATTTTAAAATTAAATCCAAATTTCTGTGAAAACTGGAACAATAAAGTAGAAAACAGTACGCACAATGGCAGGTTTGAGCAGTGGTTTAGAGTGATTGGGTTGAGACAGCCAAGTAATGGGATATTGTTATGGCTGGCTCTGACCTAGTTCACTATGTTGCATAGGGACCCATTTGACCATGATGTGGCTATGCTGACTCTGAAGGAGCATGTTGTAGCAATACAGCATTATCAGCCATTCAGCTGGGTCAGGACTGTACTGTGTGATGTCAGAGGGGAGAGCTATCATAATAACAGGAAATACAAAGGGAGGTCTTTATTCATTACACTAAAAATGAATAAATTCATTAACAGGCCTAGATTTTGTAATATAGTATATAAGTGTATTGTGTTTTAGCAAAATATTTTTGCAATACCTTCTTTGCAGCTTCCAGAAATTGTGAAGGGGCTGACATTTGTCAGGTCATATAGTCTGCATTATTTGGAGTGATGATCAGAATCGTCTGACATTCAGCATCCATTATGCAGTCATTATTGCATATTACTGTGAAATAGTCTTCACTGCAAGATCAGATTGTAAAGGAATTCTGCACTTAGTTAAAAGCAGTTACTTTGTTTGGAAGTTAATGCAGAAGACTAAAGCTCTGACTTGTTAATGAGCTACTTCCTGTGGCAAGGATGCAGGGTTTGAATCATTCCCACTTTCATTTACTTACCGTGTGACCTTGAACAAGTCACTTAATCAGACAGTGCTCTGGGGCAATTGGGAATTTGGGCTAGGCTCCTTAATGGTCTCCTGGACTGCATATATAGTACCTAACTATGAACCTGTGGTTGTTTATTGCTAGTCATTCCGTATTGCATAGATTTTCTAGTTCAGGAAATGATATGACAATATCATCAGTACACAAATGTTTTAATGCAACGTAGGACATTTATTCTTCATGGGCAGCAGACACTGCATTTGAAGATGAGTTTAGGCATTTGTGGATTATAATGCATGGTAGTCTTTAGCCCTTATATTTTGTATCGGAATAATCCAGAGGTGGGCAGAACATTTACTTGTTGCATCTATCCATGAGGGACATGGGTGTTAAACCAGGGGTGGATTTGTGGTTTCCCATCGATCCATTCATCCAAATTACATTTGAATAGAGTAAGAGAAGTACTTCATGTTACATAGAGTAAAAGATGGTTCCATCAAAGATGTATTCTCTGTGATACATACCTATCCCTCCAACATGTTCTATTTATATTGTAACAGAGATTGAGATACCCTGAGTGGGTGTTTACACAACCATCGGACTTGCAAGTATATAAAATGTGTAACAGGACAGGGGTCTATTGAGGCTCTATATGCAAGGCAGAACATACCTCGTAGTAGTCTGTATGATACTGAGAAAGGGGACATGGCTTTAAGATGGTCTGCATATTTTTTGTGATTTAAGTCATTGACTTTTTTTTTATTGAGAAAGCATTGCAGTCATTCCAATGGTGACAAATATTTGGACAGCTACATGCTCAATAGGGCATTATATTACATGATCTACCTGATGAGAGCAGAATACAGTAGAGTGATTACATCCCTGGACCTGGATGTCATATCTTTAGATATAAGCTGTGCAATGAAAAAGAATTTCATTTCATTATTGGCTATGTAGTGATCAAAAGACAGTTCACTTTTGACATAGGTTCCCAGATCCCTACCTACATTATCAACTTTCAGGGGTGTGTTGTCAATGTGATAGTTACAAGAGAAGTCATGCTTACCAAAGGATACGATTATATATTTCTTAGCATTTTGTTTCAGTCCAAGGAAAAGTTATATTGGAGGATTTTGGTGTCCTCTGGGTAGTTTATGATGGCACCAAGTTTACAGTTATCTGCAAACCTGGTCAGCCATTAACCCTTAACATTAGCTTTGACCTCTGAGAAGTAAATGCCAAAGAGGAGTGGCTCAAGGACTGAACCCTGGCGTACATTGCTAGTGACAGGTCTTTTAGAGGAGGTAGAGCCACCAACCCTAATTTTCTGGGTTCTGTTTGTGAGCCAGTTTGCTATCCAATGAATTACATAGGGATTTAGCTGAGAGGGTTATATAGCTGAAGGTGGGATGCTGTTGAATGCCTTTATGAAATCTAGGTATGTTGTGTGTACTGACTTGCCTTCATCCCTTGCTTCAGTAACCTTTTCAAAGAGATTGAACATTTAAGTAGACAAAATCTGCCCTTGACAAACCCGAACAGACTTGGGTTGAGAGTTTGTAGGTTACCTGTGTCCTTATTTATTCATTTCATAATGATCCTTTCCATAGCCATACAGATGAGGATGGTCAGGCTCAAAAGAATGGCATGGTCCTAAAAATGTGTGCATGGGGTTTGAAAAGAGAACATGGCCCAAGGTACACTTAATTTGCCACTGGTTTGGGGAGTATTGCTGCCATCTTCAGGGCCTCTGGAATATCTGTTTTTATGAGACTATGAGTAAGTCATTCATGTAGATATATTGCCTACTATGCTGAATTAATGTATGTATATACTTTTTATAGGCTGCACCTTCTGGGTTGCACAGTCACTGATCTCATGACGATAGACGTCTATGTTCCATGTATATTTTGTTTGCGCTGCTCCTCACTATTTTGCATTGTGCACCTCTAACAGATTTTTTTCTTAGCTTCTTTGTCCTAGCAATAGGTATACAAAATTATTATACAAATGTTTGCTAAGCATTTAATTATTTTGCTGTGTTTTTTGTTACTGCAGCACACTACAGTGATGTGTATACTGTATCATGTGCTCCATTTTCTGTGGCTAAGCATATCATTGATTATTTGTCCATGATTTTTCTGTTTTATTGGATTATTCTACCTTGTACAATGAGATATTGATGTAATCAGGTCTCCCCAGATTTACACCCCATGCTCTCCTTTAGAACAGTAATGTGCACTCAGCAGTGCTCTCTACTGCACGCCTCTCAACCCTTGTGAATTTGGCCTGTTGTGTTCAAAACAGACCTTTACCAGTATTTGTGGAAAGAGGAAAATTTGTGGGTGCTATTTTTTTCTTAACTGCCAAAGGCTTTTTTAAACACCTTTACTGAATTATCACTTAAGACATGGGCACACATACGTTTATATAAATGTAAACAAACTATATTAACATGTTCCCAGGTGCATACATTATACATCATATTTGCTCTTTTGTATAACTACCATCAATCCAACATTACATAATTTTCTCAATTCCTACCTTCCCTTAAACCTCTCACCTCCTCCAGAACCAAAAACAGAAACAAACTACTATAACTGAAATAAATAATGGCAATAAACTTGGAACTGCTGAACCAAACCACAATTTTATTAAGCGCTTTTAGTCCAAGATACTACTCAGATTTCATTAGATATAAAGCATAATACAAACCCTCATTTAAATAACCCTCACAAAAGTCACATGATTAGCCTGTTTTATAAAAAAAAGTATATATATCATGTAATTAAGACCATACAATATGTGACAAGTATACATAAAACATATCAATTTATACCATTTACAAAAAAATGAAAGAATATCTTTAAACAAATAAAAAATAAAAATAGAAAATAAAATAAGCAATCTGTGTTTTGCCTAAAAGACACATTCTAGCTCATCTTTCTAAACTTTGAACTTTATTATGTAAGTTGTAGAGCACATGTCATTTAGACCTGGAAAGCTATGGGCATTAAGGGGTAGCTGCCAACAAAGTTCAAGTCTGTCTAGCTTTAAATTGTGAGGTCCACCTCTTGGATTAAAGTCTACTTGATCTATGACTCTAAATTTAAATAGGTGGTCAGGGTTGTCTGTAATATGCTTAGCTAATGCATTATCTAACGTTTTCCTGGAAATGCTGTACAAGTGCTCATATATCCATTCTTTTAATTTCCACTCGGCCTTTCCAATATAAAAACTGGCGCAGCACTGACTAAGTAAACAACCATTTTAGAATTACAATTATACTTCTTGGTTGTGTTGAATTTCACATCAACCATAAAAGCTTTGCCTGTGTCAATGTACTTACAATAAGTACAAGTTTCACACTTAAACATTCCAGAACTTTTCACCCATGGTGTCAATCTAGATTCAAACATTTTCTTTATGTTATAACCCCTTCGAAACACAAACTTTAGTTGTTCATCTACTTTATTTCTGATATTAGAGTCATCCTTTAGGAACCTCCAATTTTTTGTTATTATATATTTCAAACAGTTGGCATCCACTGAATAAGGGGTAATAAAACTTACACTAAAGTTTGTACCTGTACTATTATCATCATTCAGAATTCCTGAATTCTCTTCCATGGGGTGGTGGCAACAACTACATGTTCTCCTATGTTTGTTAAAATAGGCTTATTTTGGCCAGTAGAGCTTTTGTGGGACACTTCTTGAATTAAGCTATCCAATAGATCTATGGGATACCCCCATCTAATGAACATATTCTTCACGAGTGTTGTTTCTTAGGCAAAACTCACTTCTAATGTAACCATTCGGGCACCTCTAACGAGTTGCCCTTTGACAACAGAATGTTCCTGGTGTAATGGATGCACGCTTGAGTAATGCAAAAAAAAATTTTTGAATAGGCATTTTTTCTATATATCTTAGCTAGATATTTCTTACGGGAAAAGTATTTCCTTAATTCCACATCTAAATAAGATATTTTAACAGTTTGAAAAGTATATGTGAATACTAGGAAAGTAGTTGTCCAATTCAGATGTTATTAAATCCCTTGCTATCATTTCGTCTCCATTCAGTATAATAAATTCATTATCCAAATAGCAGGTATTGTAGTAGATTCTATCAGAAAAATCATTATTCTTAAATAGAAATTCATGTTCCCACTGTGCCATCATAAAGTTAACAAAGCTGCCCTCACAAGGGGAGCCCATTGCTACCACGTTTTTTTGCAAAACGTATTCACCCTCATAGAAAATAAAGTTATTTGTAAGGATGATGTCTAATAATTCAGTGATTAAATAAATATTTGAATCAGTAGCTCCCTCTATTTTTAACAAAATTGAGACCCATCCTATTCCGATATAATGAGGAATAGAAGTATATAAGTCCCTAACATCTGTTGTTAAGAAGTTGTAATCAGCTTTGAAATACAAATCATTATTTTTCTGTCAGAAAGTCCAAGAGTCCTTACATATATATTTTTCAGTTGTTAGGATATTTTTAAACATATTATCTCCAACAGGCATACTTACTAGAGTCCTGCCATCGACTCTAGGTCTCAAAGGTGGATTATTCAAATCTTTATGCACATTATGTACATTATTCTGCATGGAACCATGAATGGTCAGTTTCCCTCCTTTTCTCCTACCAGCCTGGTTGACATGGGTCTACTGTGGCAGTGTAGCAACTGCCTCATGTACACTGATAGCCCCCTACTTCTAAATAATTCCTGTGCCATTTGTGAGAGATGCACCTACATTATGAATCTGGAATCACAGATCTCTCATACAATACTTAGTCTTTACCTCATTCCACACATTCCGACCCCAAAATGAGGTCAGGAAGAATAAGGGTGGTGGAATCTAGACAGTGGAAGATAGACAGGTACACCTCCAGACTGGTCTGCCAGCATGATACACTGGAACTACTCCAGGTGCAACTGACAGTTGGCAAGACACCCATCTAAGTTATAGCCAGCTATAGATCCCCCCATAGTTCAGGACACCCACGCCACTAACCTGGAACTACTTGACTCCATCAAAGTACCGCCTAACACCCTGATCCTTGGTAACTTCAACTACCCCATCATAGACTGGGCAAGCTATTCCTGCACTAATGCACTCACTTAATGATTTCTTGAGTTCATCAGTTATAATGCACTAGACCAGCTCATCTCATCCCCCACAAGGGGAGATAATATTCTGGACTTTGTTCTCACCAACATGGGTGACCGCTGCACCACTCCCATAGTATGTTCTTCCTTGGAGAGATCAGATCATCAGACTGTCTCGTTCGAAGTTTGTATCCCACCCAACCTCCCAACAGCCGTAATTAAGCTAAAAAACTTCTCAAATGCTGACTGAAACCTCCTAAGGGAGGGCATCTGTAGCTTCACCCCCCCCCCCGAGGATGCAGACATCTATGCTGAACAGTACACCAATGCAGTATACAAGCACCTGTAGAACTGCATGGACTCAGCTATAGCCAACAGAACTAAAATCTGCTCCTCAAGGAAACACAGACCTGTTTGGTGGACATCCTCTATCAGCAGGCTTTACAACAAAAGGAAGAAACTGTTGTCCAAGGGTAGAAAGGAACAAATTCCAAATTGGAAAAACTCCCTCCTTAGCCTCAGCAAGTAAATTAGATCACTAGTGAAAACCTGCAAAGCCAATTATGAATCAAAACTAGCCTCCAAAACAAAGGGAAATCACAAAGCCTTCTTCAGTTATGTCAAGAACATCCATGGCAAAGCCCAGGTTTGTTCCAAATTACTACTTAACAGTATCACTTACACTGAGCCTGTTGACTTAGACAACCTGCTAGCAAAAAGGTTCAGAGCAAACTCCACCCCCCCATCTCCCACAAAGGCCCTTTTGACATCCCCGATACTTGTCCTGTACCTCACATCTCCATAAATCAAGTGTTAAAGGCCCTATCCAAGGCAGAGAACACAGCTTACATGGGACCTGATAGTATCTTAGGCTGTGTTCTGCAACATCTCCAGCAAGAACTGCCTTCACCATTGAGCACCCTATTCAACCACAGCCTAAGTACAGGCTTCATTTCAGCAGAGTGGAGAACTGTCATTGTCATCCCCTTGCACAAAGGTGGTGCCACTACTGACTCTAGAAACCATCACCCCATTAGCTTGAAAAGTCTGATATGTAAAGCCATGGAGCATATTATTATGGATCTCATAAACAAGGACATAGGCACTCTCCAAGCACTTGACCCCACCCAGTTTGGATTCATCAAGGGCCTGTTGAACCTGGTTGACTTCTTTGAGACTGTCACCAAGGCCCTGGATGAGTGAAAGTCAGTACATACAGCTTAACTTGACTTGGCCAAGGCATTTGACACAATCCCCCACTCAGACATCATTGAAAAGCTAACACAACTTGGTGTAAATCCCTATCTCATCAGGTGGGTGGTCAAAATAGGCACCTCCACCTCCGATAGCAGACCTGTCACTAGTGGAGTTCCCCAGGGATCTGTCCTGGGACCCCTACTGTTTGGCATCTACTTCTCATAAGTCAAGGCAAAGACAAAAGGCCTGTGTCTGACCAAGTTTGCGGATGACTGTAAGTTGGGTGCTGTCATTGACTCCCTAAATGATGTTAACATACTGCAAGAGGGTCTCGCAGCAACTAATGGCTGGTGCCAAAGTCATAGGTTCATAGGTAGGTACTAGGCTATCGGCCCTAGGGCCTATACAAGCCTAGCCATAATGATTCCCTGGCTATTGCTTCCCACAAATATTTACTTTCCTCAACCCCTGTCTATCAGGGCTACTGATGTGATCCCCGGGGTGAATTTCCTATCTCCCATCCAATCGTCAAGTTTCCTCATGAAGAGGGCCATTGAGGCCCTCTGCCTGACATGTATGGGCAGCCTATTCCAGAGTATGGGGAGTCTCTGGGTCAGGAACCTATCCATCCAGCATGTTCTATTCATCGTGATGACAAGGTTAAGATCCCTGGAGTGTGTCGCCCGGAGGGATTGGGATTTCTTTAAGTTCTTCCTCTTTTCTGCAACAGTTTCTTCCATTTGTTGTACAGCTTGTTTATGGCAGAGGACCATCAGATTGGCTTCCTTTTTTTAGAGGACAGCATCTTGGTTCTATTTGTGATAGCTCAGTCCATGCACAAGTGAACATGCTCGTACAGCACCTTAGTGTAGGATTCAGCAGTTGAACTTCCAGTTCCCATCTGCATGGGTGTCATGAAGTTTGTTACTTTTGACTTGAGAAGCATGAAGTTGGCTTTGGAGAAGTTTTTTTTTTATGGAGGTTTCCTTAAAAGGGGGGGGGGGTAGGGGTGGGATGTGGATGTCAAGGATAATTAGCTTATGGTCTGATCTGAACAATGAGGTGGTGACCACTGGTGTGGCGCATTGATCTCCCATGTTGGTAATGACCAAGTCTAGAATATTGGTACTCCTGGTGGGACTATGAATTAGTTGCTCTAGGGAATTGGAATTTATGAATTCCAAGAACCGTTGAGCAAAGGTGTTGGTACAGGAGTAGTTTTCCCAGTTAATGGCGGGGTAGTTGAAATCACCCTGTATTAGGGTGTTTGGTTGTATCTTAATATTTTCCAGTATGTTTAGAAAGGTGTAGTGAGAATCTTGGGGTATGGTGGGGGATCTGTAACAAGCTACAGTTTGTATTGCAGTCTTACCTAGCGTTAGTTGCACCTGGAGCATTTCAGATGCATTGGCACCTCAGCCTGGAGGTGAGAATATCCTTAGTGAATATGAACACTCCTCCACCTTTTGTGTTTTGGTCCTGGTTTGGTGGACAAAAAGTGTGGTATGAGTTGTAACCTGGTATTGCAGGGGTGCTCTCTGGAGCTTTGAACCAGGTCTCAGTTACTGCACAGATATCGATGTTCTCCATTTTTAGGAGAGCCCCGAGAGAGTGCACCATGAGCTTTAGACTTCTAGCATTGAGTAGCATTACCTTCAGATTTTGCTTGTTTGTACCCATTACAGTGGTAGTTTTGTCCTTTGAACCTTGCCTAAAAAAAGGCACTATAGGGGTGGCAAGAGCCTTAACCAGTAACCTGAATCCCAGGGGC
Organism: Protopterus annectens; assembly: GCF_019279795.1. Taxonomy (NCBI): domain Eukaryota; kingdom Metazoa; phylum Chordata; order Ceratodontiformes; family Protopteridae; genus Protopterus; species Protopterus annectens. Next base: position 884,081,666 of record NC_056730.1, on the reverse strand, counting down.
GACAGGTGCAAACCATCTCTTGCAAAGCATTGTGGTTTGTTGATCATGTCATCCCAGGCAGACAGATACTGGATCCCCTTTGAATGACACCAGAAGCTTAGCCAATTATTGAAGTCAGTCATTTTGTCCTTATACTGTGGTATCATTCTGGGTGATGGCAGGATGCTACTCAGGGCTAGGGTCATACTTGCCTGGGCTACATGATCCAAGAGCTCTTCCATGTCTCTTTTCATGTAGTCCAGGGAGGTACGTCTCAAGACATTCACTCCAACATGGACAATGACAGAGTCATATTTGTAACTGCTGTGGAGTGACTTGAGTGCATGCGTTATGTGGCGGATCCTGGCACCTGACAGTCAACTAACTGTAATTTTCTCCTTGTTCAGCCTGGTGAGTGGGACATCAGTGTGCCTGACTATAGAGTCACCTATGACTAAAGTGTTGGGTACGTTGTCTTGCCTTAGGGGCTGCTGTTGGGTGGCACACTAGTGTTGTGAGCTATGTGATGCCTTGGTTGTGTTTTGGGGTGGTGTTTGCATTTCACCTTCAGAGGTCCTTGTTGCTAGGGCAGGTTAATGTTAAGAGCCTCCGCATATGTGGGTTTTGTGTTGCTATGTGTGGGTTTTGGTGGTGTGGGTTTTGAAGGACTATGTGTTGTTTGAGGTGTTGTGTGGGTGTTAACCTTCTCCTCTTGACTGTCTAGCACAATCTTGGCTGGAGAGAGCTTTGCTTCCAGTTTGGCTATGTAATTGCATCTCTCACAGGTTGTAGTGTTTGGTGGTAGGAGGAGAGGGTTGTCTGTGTACATGAGGCAATTGCTGGATTGCCCCAGTATGCCCAGATTCACCAGGTGGACAGGAGAAATCACCGTAAGCTGACCCTTGGACATGCTTGGTTAGGTGCTTTCTTCGTGTAGTACAAGAGCTGTTTTCCCTTACTTTTTGGCAAGGTACTTCCAATTGTAGTCTTTCTAGTGCCTACGACTATTTTCTTCTCATTAACAAGGAGAGGTGAATGCTTATAACAAATTAAGGCTTCATAGTGGTTTCTAGCGAGTTTTAAAGCAAGTGCTAGTCACAGGTATACAGATTTTAATGCTACTGCTGATAAACTAGCTTGTTCTAAGGGAAAATTCGAAGAGCAGACTTTCTGGCACTGGGAATAGTTTAACCTTAGCCCCGCGGTGCGCAAATGCACGCAAATGTTCGTATTTATGCCAGAAAGTTGAAAGGGATAGAAATCAGCCCAAAATAGCCATTAAAATTGCAATTTCATGGCTGGAAACCACTCCTCTAGTGTTAGATAGGCAGTACAATGCTCCCACTCTCACTGGTAAGCAGTAGGACCTCCCTCTACCACAGCAAGGTCTGGATAGCTCTGAACACTGAAACTAAAGTCCTGAAACCAGCAAAGCCTGGAAACTGGACTATTCTAGTTAGAAAAAGTGGGAAATTAGCAAACAAGATAGATTTTTTTTTTTGGTTAAATCAGGCTAAACAATGCAGTTATACAGTAAATAAGCACAGAAAGGCTAATGCACTTGAGAGCCCAGAACAGTAAACTCAATTAAAACTTTGCAAAATTAGAAATTAGAAAATTTAAACTTTTTAAATAAAGCAAGGCAAGTGCACAACTGGAAAATGACTTACAGATAGAAATACAGTGAAATAAGTAGCCAGTCTACTTTTTAAGCTTTCTGAGAAGTGCAGGTAATAAAGATGACCAAAATCAGCAAAAATTAGAAAATTCAGCAAAAAGTACTTGCAGTTAGCACAAAAAAGTCTCTCTTTCTCGTTTCTGTTGCTGTAGTAGTCTGCAGGACACCCAAACAGGATCTGCTGATCTAAAACAAGCACAAAAAGTCTCTCTTTATCGTTTTTGGTGCTGTAGTAGTCTGCAGGATGCCCAAACAGGATCTGCTGATCTAAAACAAGCTCAAACACATGCAAAAGCGCGCATGTATGCCAGAAAGTTGAAAGATATAGAAATCAGCCCAAAATAGCCAATAAAATTGCAATTTCAGAGCTAGAAACCACTCCTCTAGTGTTAGATAGGCAATACAATGCTCCCACTCTCACTGGTAAGCAATAGGTCCTCCCACTACCACAGCAAGGTCTGGATAGCTCGGAACACTGAAACTAAAGTCCTGAAACCAGCAAAGCCTGGAAACTGGACTATTCTAGTTAGAAAAGGCAAGAAATTAGCAAACAAGATAGAATTTTTTTTTTGTTAAATCAGGCTAAATAATGCAGTTATACAGTAAATAAGCACAGAAGGGCTAATGCACTTGAGTGTATAGCCCAGAACAGTAAATTCAATTAAAACTTTGAAAAATTAGAAATTTGAAAATTTAACTTTTTAAATAAAGCAAGGCAAGTACACAACTGGAAAACGACTTACAGTCAGAAATACAGTGAAATAAGTAGCTTAATTAATGGCCTTAATCTAAACACAAAAAATGTATCATCATACCATTTGGCAGAAACACGGCCCCTACTGATTACCACATCAGTGGCAACCCCCTAAACACACAAACTGTGGTGAGAGACCTGGGTATTCAGGTTGATAACAATCTCACATTCGACCATTATGTAGCAGCAGTGGTCAGAAAAGCCTTTTAGTTGGTTCATCTCATAAGTAAAGGGATTGCATCCAGAAAAAAGGAGGTTATTACCTCTCTATACTCCTCCCTCATTAGACCGATACTTGAGTATAATGCCCCATTTGGTATGTACCTCTCCAAACATCTGCACCAATGGGAAAGGCCACAGAAGTACCTCACAAAGAAAAACCATGGCCTCCAACACCTGTCCTATTTGGACAGACTCAAATCACTATCACTCTACCCAATATCGTACAGATTGCTCAGAGGTGATCCGTGTCTCACCTACAAGACAATTTCAGACCCTACCCTACTAGAGATGCTCCATATCCATAAGTCTAACTCCTCACATATTACCTGCTCAAAAGGACTGAATTTCACATGCAACATCAATAAAACCTGCTGGAAAGACAGGTTTGTCTCCCAGAGGCTGCCCCATCTCTAGAATAGATTTCCCATCCACGTCAAACAGAGTACCTTGCTGACCCTCTTCAAGGGAAGCCTTGATGAATGGATGAGAAACCACACATTTGTACCAGGGGTTCCATCTGTGTCCCTCATTGACAGGGGAGACAGGTGCTGACTGATGTTTCTTTTTGGGGATAAACTCTTGGCTAGGCTTGTAAGGGCCCCAGGGCCATTAGCCTGGTAACCTCCTATGATCCTATGAATAGACAGCAATACAGAGCGGGTTGTCAGCCCACCTACCACAACTCCTACTCATAACACACAGCATACACATAGACCAACATATGCGGAGATGCTCACAAAAAATCTGCCTAAACACTAGAGACCTCTAAAACACATACATACTAAACCAACAATAACACCCAAAACATGCAATATACACAATACACATGATGACACAAGCACAAGTGTCTCACCATCAAAGCCCATAAGGCAATGCACATCTGACTTGTTAATATCTTTAACAATTATCCAAATGTTTTAGTCATAGGAGACTCTATAGTGAGACACACAGATGTCCCCCTCACTATGCTGAGCAAGGAGAAAGTCAAAGTCAGCTGTCTTTGTGGTTCCAGGATTTGTCAGATAATGCAGGCACTCAAGTCTGTCAACAAGTACCACTATGACTCAGTCATAGTACATATTGGTGTGAATGACTTGAGATGTACCTCCCTGGACTCATGAAGACAGATATTATTGAGCTCTCTGATCACGTGTTACAGGCAGGTATGTCCCTAGCCTTAAGCATCATATTACCCTTGCCTAGGATGATACCACAATATAAACAGAAAACCATTGACTTCAATAATTGGCATAGTTTCTGTTGTCATTCTAAATGGATCCAGTTTCTGTCAGCCTGGGATGACATGAGCAATAGACCTCGATGTTTTGTCAAAGATGGTCTTCATCTGTCATCCCTGGGATTTTGGCTACTGGCAAAGGGTCTTGCCACCCCCATAGTGCCTTTCTTAGGCAAAGTCACAAGGACAAAGCTCCCAACATAAAAATTTCATAAAAAAACAACCTCAAGGTTATGCTGCTAAATGCTAGGAGTCTTAGCATAAAACCAAACTCTCTGAAAGCAGCCCTCACCTTGGAAGATGCAGACATTTGTGCAGTCATGGAAAAATGACTCACGGCTATGGAGAGCACCACAGCCATACAGGTTACACCTCCTTCCACACGTTGAGACCACAAACTGTAGGAGTGAAAAGTAAAGGAGGTGGTGTATCAATATTCATTAAAGATAAATACACCTCCAGATTGGTTAAACAGTATGATTCCCTGGAGATACTTCAGGTGCAAGTAACTGCTTGTAGGACACCTATTCAACTCATTGCAGCTGCAGGACCCCTCCATGAATCAGGACACCCACTCTACCTGTTTGTATTTTCTTGAGTCTATCAAGGTATATCCGAACACCATGGTTTTGGGTGACTTCAACTACCCATCCATTGACTGGGTAAATCACTCGTGCTCAAACTCACTTGCCCAAAGGTTCCTCAATTCCATTAACTCCAATGCTCTGGACCAGCTGGTTGATACCCCACAAGGGGCACCAACATCCTGGATCTGGTGTTTACCTGTATGGAGGACCACTGTAACACTATAATCTTTCCTGGTGAGATCTGACCACAAATCAGTCTCATTCGAAATAAGTATCACACCTGACCCCCCCCCCCCAGCAGCAATTAAACTAAAAAACTTCTCCAAAGCAGATTCTAACTTCTTACAGGATGGTATAAGTAGCTTCACTGCACCTCCCCCTCAGATGGAACTGGCAATTATGCTGAGTTCTACACCAATGCTTTATACAAACACCTGTATAACTGCTTTGACTCAGCCATACTGGAGGGGACCAAAACAAGCTCTTCAAGAAAGAGCAAACATGCCTGGTGGACAACTGCCATTAACAGGCTTTACAATAAGAGGAAGAAAGTGCTGTCTAAGAGTAAGAGGGAGCAGATCCTAACCTGGAAACACTCCCTCCTCAGCTTAAACAAGCAAATAAGACTTCTTGAGAAGTTCTCCAAAGCAAATTATGAATCCAAATTAGCTTCCTCAACTAATGACAGTTATAAGGCATTGTTTAGTTACATCTGTAACCTAAAAGGAAAGGCCCAGATTTGTGCCGAACTGGTAGTTGATGATACCACATATACTGAGCCTAGAGACATATCTAACGTGTTAGCACAAGTACAAGGAAAAACTAAAGGTCTGTGGCTGACAAAGTTAGCTGACGACTGCAAACTGGGAGCAGTCATAGAATCTCCAAACAATGTCAACATCCTACAAGAGGGTCTTACACAAACAAATGATTTGTGCCAAAGTCAAAGCCTTAAACTAAATGCAAAAATATCTATTATCATCCCTTTCATTAAGGGTATTGTTCCTGCTAACTACCATATCAATAGAAATACCCTAAATGTGCACTCGGTGAGAGACCTGGGTACAGAGGTTGAGAGCAACCTTACCTTTGATCACCATGTCTCCACAGTGGTAAGAAGGGCATTCTGTATTGTTCATCTCATAAGTAAGAACATTCCCTCCAGAAAAAAAGAAGTTATAACCTCTCTGTACTCTTTCCTCATCAGGCCAATAATTGAATACAATGCTCCTTTTTGTATGTACCTTTCCAAGCACCTGCAGCAATTGGAAAGACCACAAAGGTTCCTCACAAGGGAAATTCAAGGTCTTCATCATCCTTCCTATGTAGATCAGCTGAAATCACTGTCACTTTATTCTGTTTCATATAGACTACTCACATCTCTGCCTTACATATAGGGCAATCTCTGACCCTGCTTTATTGGAAATGCTGCATATCTGCAAGTCAAATGGCACAAGGTTACTCGGTCTAAAGACCTTAACCTGGTATGAGACATTAATAGAACATGCTGGAGGGGCAGATTTGTATTCCAGAGGTGACCACACCTTTGGAACAGACTCCCACTTCATATCAAACAGAGAACCTCATTGGCCCTCTTCAAATGCAATCTGGATTATTGGATGGGTAACTGTAAATTCACCCCAGGGATTCCATCTGTGTCTCTCTTGGACAGGGGCAATAGGTGATGATCGTGGAAACAAGGGTAACTTGTCTAGGCTTGTTAAGGCCCTAGGGCCACTAGCCTAGTAACCTCCTATGTATTGTACCCACAATTTCCATTTATTTCTATGTAATTTGCTCCTTCCCTTTTAAAGATCCCACTTGCAATTCTTTTATCTCTGCTATAATACTCACTACTTCAAATACAGATGGTTTATACTTTGATTTTGATTTTCTAGTATTTGCTTTTTTGACAGCCACCAGAATTAAATTTAATAAAGCTTTACTACATCTAGGCAATTCCTTAATAGCACTCATTTGCTCACCCAATATTACTGATAGAGTATTCTGTAGGAAATTTCTAAAGTCTACCAACTCATTACATTCCAAAAACATCTGTTCCCAGTTACATCTTTGTTCTCTATAACACTTCCAATATTTGCCATCTGCCTGAGGAAAAATTCTTTGGAGACTGCTTGAGGTATAAAAATACCTATGTAAACACTTACATACAAAAATCCTAAATCTTCCAGACTGTGCTGCATACTTGGGAGCCATACATATGTCCTCCCATCGTTCCTTTGTAACTTGCTTATCCAATCTCTCTTCCCCATCTTTTCTAAACTCCTCTGATTGATTCCTATAGTCATTGTACAATATTTTATATACCCTGTCACAAAAGGAAATATTGCCAGCCTAGCTATCTGGAATATTATAAATAATTATATGTCATTTGTAAATATTAATATGATTTATATAGAAGTGTGACAGAGGGAGATACTGCCAGCACAGCTGTCTGGAATTTTGTTAAGTGGTTGTGTGTCATTTGTGAATAGCAACATGATTCATATGCCTGTGTTACAAATGTATGTATGTCATATTGTATAGATGTGTACTGAAGAGATATTTTTATATGCTATTGTAACTGTTTAACAGGGAAGACTGAAACGCAGGAAATTAACTTGCAAAACTTCAGGAAAATGGTTGAGGTTAAGTTACTTTATAGGTGGGCCATAAACAGAAAATGCTATCTCTCAGTTTCAGTGCAGTAACACACACAATGTCTAGAACAAAAAGTTCCCTGTATTGTCTTTACATGTGGAGGAATGTAAATTATTTTACAACTTCCACCATTTGCCAAAAGATCTAAGAAGGGCCCTTGTTTATGTGTTTTCACAGGGAGATGCTAAATGCTAGTAGTTTCTAGCAATGGGGGTTAGCTTGGGAACAAAACTCAGGTGACAAAAAGTGATGTCCTGCAAGCTAACCCAGCATCAATATTTCATATTAATTTAAGAAGTCTCAGAGAGAGAGAGAGAGAGACAGGGTATTTTGTATTTTGTCTTTGAACTGACAGCATTACTGGAAAACCCACTCACGACATCAGTCTTACCTTGCTATGAGTAAGTAAGTCTAGGGTACAGTAATTTCTATTAGATACAGTTAGGAATGTAGCAAACTTTAGCTTAGATGTTTTTTGTTATTTAAAACTGTCCTGCAATGTTGTTTTAAATATTTACTGTGGTTTTAAACTCTGAAGTTACTGTGATTATTTATTGAGTATCTTCTTGTTCTTTATTTATTATTAAATATATTTAAACCTTTCAATTGTGGCTGGTCTGTCTAGAGATATTTAAGCTCTTAGAGTGCTTGCATAACTCTTTGGTGACACTGTGCAGGCCACTCCTAATAGCCTTGCTCTTGGTCAAACTACTATTTGGATTAATAGTAACATTACACAGTAAGATTGGACAACCTTTGCTAAGGGCCTTAAAGTAGTTGATAACTAGTGCCTGGTGGCAGTGAAAACTACCTTATAGTGTAGGTAGAAGGGGACATAGCTAGTAAATCTTTGCCAGCCTTTCCCAAGTGTATGTGTGTGTGTGTGTGTGTGTGTGTGTGTGTGTGTGTGTGTGTGTGTGTGTGTGTGTAAATCAAACCTAAAAGTGTGTGTGTGTGTGTCAGCTACTTGGGCAGGGACATGAAGCACTGGCTGGGCAGAGAGAGTGCTGGATGCCTAGAGTTGGCTACTCAGCTGAGATCTCAACCCTATAGCTCAGCCAGTGGGGAGTCTTATTGAGGATATGGAGAAAGAGGGATAAACCAGCCCCAGACTGACTGTGGTCTCTGTGTGCTCTTAAGGGAAATTGCAATTTACTGTGTGTGTACTTGCCATCCTCCCAGTGTGTACATTCCCCACTTCTGCCAGTGGTGAGGATTGAGGCTCCTTGATTACTGGGCAAGTCCTAGGGCACCCCTCCCATTGTTCACTTGTAACTTGCTTATCCAACCTCTCTTTCTCATCTTTTCTAACCTCATCTGATTGATTCCTATAGTTATTGTACAATATTTTATCTACCCTACTAATTATCCCTTTTTAACAGCAATGTCTGTCCTAGATTCAACTAAAAACTCTACCAGAGCAGGTCTTTCACTTAGGATTCCCCTATCCCTTTCTCTTTGCTTATACTCTGATATCAATCACTGGCAGGGAAGGCAGTCTCTAGCCTGTAGTCCAAATATCTTCTTGGCCTCTCCCTATTCTATTACCTTTCCCTCTCTAGTTATTTGTTCACAATATCTTGATTCCTTTGTCAGTTTTCTCCAGTAAAGTCCAGACCCCTCTTGCCTATTCTCTGTATTCCCAATTACAGTCATCCCTATCAGCAAAGTCTCAGTTAGTTCTTAGAACACTTTCTGGTACTTTATGAATATCATTTTCTCTCTTTTTTAAATTCTCCAAGTCTTTTGGGTTTCTAATACCATGGTGGGAGTGGACCCCATTCCTATGTCAAGGTATAATTAAAGTTCATGAAATTAGTATTGTTTCAATCTTTGATGCTAGCCAGAAGTGCTGTTTGCATCACATGCAATGTGCCCAGTAATGACTCCTTTTGCAATTCGTATGGAGTTACATATATCAGTAGCATATCTAAGTACAATTGCAAATTCTTTTTTTATAAGGCCTTTTGCTCCTACTACTACTGGAACTGTCTGTTTATCTTTCTTCCACATTGTCCTAATTTCTGCCTGCAAATCCTGGTACTTTATGACTTTGTGTCGCTCTGCATGTAGACACTGTAGTCACTGGGTGTAGCGATTTCAATAATCAATGCTACTTTTGTCTTCATTTCATGGACTACTATATCTGATTTTCTTGCACCTATTTTTTGAACTGTAGGTAATGGATGGCGCATGTGATATAAACTTCATAATTTTTTATGATGCTTTGTGGCATATGTTTCCAGTGTTTTTTAACTACTTCAATATTATAATGTTTGCACACTCCCTAATGCAACAATCTTATTACATTATTATGCCTTTCAGTATACAGGCCTTCTGCCATTAGTATATCACAACCAGCAAGATGTGCAACTGTTTCCAATTCTATTTTACAAAACCTACATTTGTTTGTTTCTCCCACATGTTCAATATTTTGTAAACAAACGTGTATGTAGTCCACTATCTTGAGCCACCAATATTAACCTTCCGTCTTTTGGTTTAAATTCACCTTTCCTTAACCATTCTTGCATTCGATCCTGATCAACATGAGGTTGTTCCAAGAGTTCCTACACTAGCAACTATATTTATGCATTTTCCACATTTCTTGCCTTCTCATCTGATCCTTCACCTTTTATTCTTTCTTTTGTTTTTGGCATATTCAGTTGCTACCTGATTTTTATCTACTTCTGGTTTGATTTCTTTTCCAGCTTGTGGCCAATATGCTTCTGCTAAACTAAGCAGGGAAGTCATATTAGACTTGTTCTCCTCATGTTTTGAAACTTTCACTACATTTGGGTCTTGTGGGGTCAGCAGATATGTATGCAGTACCACTATTGCAGATCTATACATGTAATTAATTTTGAGGAGGCCCATACCTCCTTCAGAATGGGAAATATGTAGTCTTGGTATGCACTGATTTGTGTAAATCATTTGCTGAGCATGAAGCATCCTTCTTATTTTCCTGTCCAAACTATCTAACACCTTTTGGGGCCAGTAACACCAAAACTATAAGTTAGGACAGGAAGAGCAAATTGGTTTATAACTTGGACTTTGTTCCTATATGTCAATGTTGTTTTTAGTATTAATTTAAGCCTTCTAAAATATTCCTTACTAAGTTTTATTCACATTTGTTTTATTGTTGATCCTTCATCAGTTTGCAAGTATTTATACACTCCCTCTTTTTCAAGTTCTTTTATACCACATTCCTGTCCCAAACTTTTGTTTTCTTGGTGCTGCAGCTTTCCGGTTTTAAAGATTGTTTTTGCATATTTATCAAGACCAAATTACATTCTTATTTCATCTGAAAAAGTTTTGACAACTTGCAGTTGTTTTTTCAGTTCTTCATCTGATGAAGTATACATTTTAAATCATCTTTACACTTTGTTGTTTTCTGGGAGCCAAATTATAGCCATGACCTAATCTGTTAAGTAGACAGCTTAATGGGTTAAGGGCAAGACAGAATAGCAGCAGTGACTGAAAGTCACCCTGGAATATCCCCCTTTGAATTTTTTATCCCTGGAATAATAATTTGTACTTTATCATGGCTTAACTGCAGAGTGTTTTGCCACTGTTTCATAGTTGCAATGTAATCGCTCAGTGCAGGGTGTATTTTATACATTCTGAGCACTCTTTTATCCATGAATGTGAGATACTGTCAAATGCTTTTTCATAGTCTGTCCATGCCATACTTAGATTCTTCCCCTTTTTCTAGCTCTCCATTATGACTTTATTTAACATCAAATGATCCTTTGTTCCATATGACTTTCTTTTATTACCCTTTGTTCTATTGCCATTGTTGAGTTTTCTTCTCAATGACTATAAACTCTGTCAGCATTAGTTCCAGTGTATAGTTTATACATCATCGGAAGGCAAGTTATTAGTCTATAGTTTTTAGGATAGCTTGCAAGTTCGCTGTTAAGTAGGAGTATTGTTTTTCCAGTTGTTAGCCAGGCTGGTGTCTGTTCAAAGTGTGCATATAGATTGTTTTTACTCATGGCTAAATCAAGATGTTAATACTTTTAATCAGAAGTTAGGTACTGCATCTGGGCCTGAGGTTTCCCAATTAGGAGCTTTTCTTAACTTTGTTTCAGTCTCTCTGGCTGTTACTTCATTCCATTCCATATCCTGTACATTTGAACTTCTTATTCTTTCTTTTACTTCTTCTATCCATTTAGCATCTTTGCAATGTTCTACAGAGGCTTAATAAATATTTCTCCAAAATGTATCTACTTCTTTTTTTTTTTTTTGGTGGTGTTTTGATTCCTTTTGCTTTGTTTCTCAATCCTCTATAAAACTTTTTGGGTGATCAGTAAATTGTTTATTTTTTTACTTTTCATTTATATTTATCTGCACATCTTCACATTGTTTCTGTCTGTGCTGATATTTTTAGTTTATTATTTGCAATAGTGCACAATAGATCCTAATCTGTTCTGATACTGTGCATTGCTTTTATCACGTTTATCTTTCTGAGTATTTTTTGTTGATCTGTTTCCTCTTCTGTAGTCTTCTAACAGTGATACTCCTTGTCTTATTTGATACTTCCATAATGACATTTGATTTATCCCCTTCTTTTCCCTTACTACCCTGTATTTTCTGTGATAAGATTTATCTGTTATTAATTTAGCTGCACAATAATATATCTTATTTACTTCTGTTATATTGCATGAATTTCATATTGCGTGAATTTCTGTGGATAGCCCTAACATTTTGGGGTTTTATTGACTTACTGTAATCTGTTTCTTTCACTGAGCTTAATATGTCTATCCATCTCTGTTAAATCAAGCAACTCTTCTCTCTTCTCTAAACTGAGAGTATATTCTTTGTTCTCCATTTCCTGTGGGCATTCTATAAGTAGTTCCACAGCATCTTCCTGTGCCACATTCTCTTCGATTTCATCCTGTGTCATCCATTGCTCTTTCATATGGGAACCCATTGACCTATCACCCCACAACACTGGTTGCATTAGAGTTGCCACAGTTTCCTGTTCCTCACCTTGCTGTGCAACTCCAACTGGACGTTTGCACTGGTTTCCCATGGAAGGCTCCAAAGTATCTTCAGCTGGCATCTCAGATGTTTCTCACTCCACTGGTTTCACCTTAATTTGGGGATCCATTGCTCTATTCTGCTGTGATGTTTTCTGAGTTAGATTTTCTACACTGAATCCTTCACTTCACAGGTAATCCATAACCTCAGTGTCTATTTCTTTAACTTCTCCATTACTAATCCTCTTTTCTACTTTTCCTCTTTGTTTTCTTATTTTTTGTATAGTAAAAATTTCCATGTCTGGATGCCTTTGCATATATGTCTATTCAAATATCTTTGATGATGCTATTTTCGTTTTGATTTTTTTTTTTGCTTTCTCCTTTGCATAAATATTGCACTATATTAAATCTCTTTATTTTCCATGTCCATATTTATTTTTCAGATGTCTCCTAATCCTTTGGTTTATCCTTACTTTGGAGACTCATTGTTCCATCATGCTGTGATGCAACCTGTATTAAACTTTCTACACTAAATTCTTCGCTTCTCAAGTGTACCATAACTTCAACTTCTATTTTTTTAACTTTTCCATTTTCCTCTTTGTGATCTTATTTTTCTATTGTGAAATTTTCCATATCTGGATCATGGATGCCTTTGCCTGCACTTCTCTTTGAATATCTTTGGGGCTGCCTTTATTGTGTGGATTAGTTTGACTTTCTCCTTTGCATAAATATTCCACCAGATCAGATCTGTCTTTCTTTCCTATTTCTATATTTATTTTTTATACCTTTCAAAAGTCTCTAGTTTTTGTTCTTTATATTTTGTGCTTTCTCAGTTGCTTCTCCTTTATTTGGTCTATATTATGTTCTGTATGGCTGTTGTTATTCTTCTTAAGGATCTGCATCCAAAATGATACTGTCTCGTTATTTCTTGAATTTCCCCTCTGCTTCTCATCATCATCCCGTTCCACTTTGAATTATAACTTTCTGCTTGTGTTTATATATATATATATATATATATATATATATATATATATATATATATATTTATACACACATACATGAGCCTTAACTGTGTATCACTAAAATATTCCTTCATGTCAGGTAATTTTAAACCACTTTGTTCTATTGGAAGGATCAGCTTATCCACTTAAAACTTCAAAGGCTTTGAAATCCAAGTTATGAATTACTTCTGAAGATACTGTAGAACACTTAAATTGACACAAGTCATGGGTGTAGCCAGGCATACACAACACATGCCACAACATACACTTTAATTATTTGTGCAATAAGACGTGATATAATTTTAATAAAGATGTCATATTTATCTTTAAAAAATAAAAACTGAACAATGAACTTAAACACAAAAAAGAAAAGGGACAATGGAACACAGCTAAAACATAGATTAAATACCGTTTATTTAGTTGAGCACTTTCGTCAGTAATCAACTGTTCATCTTCATCAGAACAAACACAAAACCTCAAATACATTTATATAGATCATGACCAAACCACCTGACTGACTTAATTAAAAACAATTAATGCATCCAACATCCATTTAAAGGTATGCACCATACCAGGCCACACAATATAAAGTTCTTACAATCAGTGCCTATATACCATAATATAAAAACATAAATGCCATTTTTTGTTATAAATTACAACAGACCCCCCCAAAAATGATAAACATGAGAAAAATAATAATATTAAAACCTATTAAAGCACTTTAAAACATTTAAATGAAAAATGCAAATGAAAAACATATATATATATATATATATATATATATGTGTGTGTGTGTACTGTATAATATTTTCAAAAAACAGCTATACAGACCCCATGGAATTCTAAAAAAGACTAAAGAAAAAAATCAGCTTTCAGTTTTAAAACACTGTATGTAGAGGTTATGTCATTAATACCTGGATGCTGTGTGGCATTACATTTAAGTTGCCACCTTAACTCTTTGTATTCCAGGTACAAGTCTACAGGTTCACCTCTTCATAACCCTAATAGACCTGTTGTTGGAAATTTCTTTGAGTAGATGTATATATCCTGACTTAGGTTTGAAGAATGATCCAACCTGCTACCAAGTAACTTTCTTATATCATTAGCACAAATCATTTTGAATAAATGTAAAATAGGATGATAGGATGTAATGGTGGATTAAAACTGCCGGACCTCTTACAGCCTGATGTTACATTCAAAATATTAATACTGGCCTCAAAATAAAAACAAAAAATTCAATTTTCTAACAAACATTTTTATGTCCAGCAAAACCATATAAATTTTAGCCACTTGCGTTAGAATGAATATAATTGAAATAACTGGTTAGCCCTTGTTTGCCCTGGCTGGAAATCTACCTTCCCTATTAGGTCTCTCTCCGCGTTCATGTTATCTTTCTCTATAGGTGTTAATAACGAAGGTAGGACTTCCCCAGGAGAGGTGGTCAGTTCAAATGTACTTGATCCCTCCCAGATAACCCATCATTGTTGAAGCTGCTACTTAATATGGAGTCACCAGCAGAGTGTATGGATGCTTTACGTCAGCACCATCAGGTCAGCCTGCTGCAAGAATACATTCTTATCCCTCTGTTGTTTTTGTCTTAGTTATCAGTATGTCTTCTTCAAGCTGAATGAGCCATATCATCATGTATGCAGGTGACATGGGCCTTTGTCATTCCTGTCATGTATACCTTGTGGATCAATATCTGCCTGCTTCTCTGCTTATACATAATGCTATGAGTGCTATTTCCTTTGATTAAAGGACATTAAATTAAACAAAAGCACATTTCCTTTTGATCTTCACCAGATAAATTTTTGTTTACAAAGTGATCCTAGAGTTTAAAATTCTAGGAGTTAATTTTCACCACTAGTCACATTCAAACATTCATGCTGACTATAGTTTAAAGAAGATTGTCATTTAATCTGGACTACTGTATTGCTTATTAGAGCTCCTTGTACTGCAAGTTAACTGGTCAGTGCTTAGGGAGTATTTTTATTCATTCATCTTATGGAGATGCAGTGTTAGCAGCATTATAGTTCTGCATGTAATCTAACCATCTCGAGTGTTAAATGGTGCAGTCACAGAAACCTGGTTAAAGGCCTTACAGAGTACCCCAGCCTTGCAAGGTTACAATGCCTTCCACACCTTCAGACTGCAAAACAAACATGTCAGAACCAAAAGAGGTGGTGTTTATATCTATATTAGAGATAAATTAACCTCCCGACTAATTAGACTGGACAAATCCATGGAGTTACTCTATGTTCAGATTACTGTTATCAAAGGGTTGCCTAAGATTCATAAGAACAGTGTTGACCCCTCTCTGAAACCGATAGTTTCAGGGAGAGGATGGGTCACTGAGCTCATTTCAATCTATGTGGAAAGTGAACTCAAGAAGTTGTTGCCTTTCACACATACTGTATTGAGGGACACTGGCCAGCTGCTGGAGAAACTGTATGAAAGAATGGAGCAAGAAAGTTCCATAGACAACATCATTTTGGTGACTATGGACGTCAACAATTTATTCACTTGCATACCCAATGATCTAGGAATAGAAGCAATAAGGGACTTTGCCTTTCATTTTGAAGTAAACATGGATGTGAATCTAGTGTGCAGCTTCCTGGAATTGGTCCTGGAGAGCAATGTGTTCCTCTATGGTGAGAGCTACTATTGGCAGAAATGGGGGGTAGCCATGGGCACCCCCTGTGCAAACAGCTATGCCAATGTAGTCCTAGCTGAATGGGAAAGGCAATGGGAAATGGATACGAAAAATGAATGGAAGGAATGCATCATCTTCTACAATAGGTTTGTGGATGATGTTATATTCCTATGGTAGGGCAGTATGCAATGCCTAAATTATTTCGTCAACTATTTAACAAGTACGACTAGCTTTCTAAGATTTGAAGTGAAAACATCAGCAAATGAGATTGATTTCTTAGACGTGAGAATTTCAATGAATAAAAGCAAAGGAATCGGCACCACTATATTCAGGAAACCAAACTGGAGGAACCATATGCTATACTACAGTAGCATGCATCCGAGACCTGTTTTTCAGAATATTGTTGAAAATCAAGTGACCAGGATATCCAAGCTCTGTACTGACAATGATGATTTTCTGCAGGAACAAGACAAACTCTTACAGAATTTTGCTTCAAGAGGCTACAATGAAAAACAATTAGTCATGAGTAAAGGCAAAGCAGTGTCCATTCTATACAACAAAGGGCAACCGTACTACTCGAAACAGAAGCAGAGTGATGTGAAGAAAGCTGGGAACAGCAACAGTCTCAGATGCATGATGACCTACAGCACTGACTCCTTTGATGTCCGTGAAACCATCAAGAAATTTTGGCCAGTCTTAACTGCTGACAGTAAAATTAAGAGAATTGTAGGGGAAACACCTAAATTTGGTTATAAAAACAAGAAGAACTTAAAGGCTTTATTGTGCAACTATGATGGAATACCTAATAAGCAGAGTACAGAAGGAAGAAATAGGTTAGGAACTTGGAAATGTGGCTTTTGCAAAGCTTGCAGCCACATTAAATGTTCCAACAGTTTTGTTCATCCGGTAACTAACAAATGCTATAAGTACTCTGGTTTTGCTAACTGCAACACCAAGAATGTTATATACATTGGCACTTGTAATTTGTGCCAAGCCAATTATGTAGGAAAGACCAATAGAAAGTTTAAGGAACGGATACTCCGCCACCTGTTAGACATCAAGAATAAACTGGTAACCAATGCTTTATATGGACATGTGTCTGAAAATCCGGGGCATTCATTTAGCTTTATGGTTATCTCAACTGTGACTACTAACCTCCGTGGAGGAGACATTGTCAACAAAACTGAAAAGGAAGAAAGCAAATGGATCATGAACCTCAGAGCTAATTTATTTCCAGGGCTCAACAGAGTAGTTCCTATTAAACCTATTTTGAAAGAGAGAAGCCTAATTAAGAAATGAAATGGAGGCTTAAGGAAGGCGTGCATCTGATTGCTGTATGTGATTGGTTGAGCAATTAAGGATCTTTATTTAACAGCAGTAAGTCAGGTCTACACACTAGGATCTGAAGAAGGTTTTTTAACTGAAAGCGCTTATCCTGTTTGACCTGCAACTTGAACAGCACAATTTGTGCTTTTTATTTCTTCATTTTATTAAAGCCTACATTTTAACAGAATTTCTTAGTGAACTTTTTGCTGTGGAGGAAGCCTTTTTTTCATTTTACTATTTTTGCCTATTAAGGCTTCCTCTGGAGGTGGTTTTTGGTTTGATTGTTTGTATCTTAGTCATGGTCTCAGACTGAATGCAAAGAAATGCATCATAATTCCCTTCAGTAAAAACAATGTCCCTTCACACTGTCAAATTAACAACAATACCCTATGTACTTATGAAGTGGTAAGAGATCTGGGATCACAAGTAGACTGTGGCCTTAACTTTGACCATCATGTGTCTACTGTAGTAAGGAAGGCTTAGAATATAGCACACTTGATTAGAAAAGGTATCATGTCTAGAGCAAAGGAAGTTATAACCCCTCTATACTCATCATTAATCAAGCCCATAATTAAGTATAATGCCCCTTTCGGCATGTACTGTACAAAGCACCTGCAGCAATTGGAGAGACCTCAGAGGCTTCCAACTAAGAAAATCAAGGGACTCCAGCACGTGCCTTACACAGACTGACTAAAGTCCCTGTCACTATACTCGGTATCGTATAGATAGTAGAGCCTTATGCATGGCTTACAGAGCAATGTCTGACCCAAACATAATGAATTTGCTGCACATCCATAAATCAAACAGGACTACAACTACCCATTCCAGGGCCTAAATATGGTCCGTGAGTTGAATAGGACATGCTGGAGGGACAGATTTGTCTCCCAGCAACTGTCACATCATTGGAATAGGCTGCTAATTCATGTGAAACAGAGCACCCCTATGACACCGTTCAAAAGGAACCTGGATGAGTGGATGGGGCACCATAAATTCTTACCGGTGATAGCACCCACAACCCTCCTGGACATGAGCAGTCATTAATGAATCCAATCCTGGGTATTGGCTAGAGTATCTATGATATTACATTAGGATGAAATGGCTAGGCTTGAAGTGACCTCCATGTCGATAACTTAGTAACCTCTTATGATAATATGATCCTATAATACAAACTGAACAACTTGTCTAACTTCCATTTTGATACAGACATTTAAATGTTTATACATGCAGATCCATGTTTATGGCTGTTCCGTTAAATATGCTCATATATAATATTTTACATTTCAGTATTATATTACGATCGTATTAGTGCCGTTAAATATTGCTCATATATAATATTTTCCATTTCAACATTATACTGCGACTGTATTAGTATAAATGCATACTTTTATTCAGTATGCTTTTGTGTAATGTGAATCGGTTCACTGTGCCACCTTATATTATTTTCTAATACTGCACTGTCAAAGGTGAAACTAATGTTTAATTTAACTGTGATGATCTCCGTTGTATACTGTATGATATCGTATCAGTGGAGATTTTGTCCCTGGGCCTCTGTTGGAAAGGTGCTCTACATTCAGTCAGATTTCCCTGGTCATCAAGTAAATATAAATAAATAAGTCTGTATTTATATTTTTTCCTTTGTTTACTGGGAAAGGCTGACTGAACCTACTCTAAAACCTCTTTTTAGCAGTGTCTTGGGGAGAAGAATTCCTGTTATAGCAGCAAACAGAATAGGATAATAAACTTAGTACTGAAGTACAGTAATTTTCTTGGTAATACAGTTACTAAGTTACAGTTTTTACAGAAATTAATATATAATCATACTTATATTTTAGTATAAAATGCTTAAATATGAGACTCTGGAGAAGTGATATCCCTCATTTTTTTCATTTACTAATCATTTATTATACAACGACCCCCCCCCCCATTAATATTCCAAAATGTGCACATTGTAAATCAGACTTATACTAATGGAAAAATGTCCGGTCACCAGGACTTTTTCCATTAGTATGTCTTTTTTTTTTTTTGTTACAGCAACGGAGAACACAAGATCTCTGTTGCTTTTTAGAAAGTGTCTCGCTATGTTAAAGGAGTTTAAAATAGCGAGACAGCTTTAAAAAAGCAACGGAGATCTTCCTTTCTCCGTTGCTTTTTTTAAAGCTGCCTCGCTATGTTAAACTCCTTTAACATAGCGAGACACTTTCTAAAAAGCAATGGAGATCTTGCTTTCTTCGTTGCTTCCACACACAGCTCTGATGTACTGCGTAAGCATACGCATGCGCAGTACATCAAAACTGCCACAGAATACCAGACAGCTGCGGAAGGGCAGCACAGAGGCATTGTACAATGCCATTATTTAAGAAAAGTAAGTATTTTTTTTCTTAAATAATGTCATTGTATAATAGCAATAACCCAATTCTGGGTGTGGGTAATGCTGGATTTACCCACGGTTGTCTTTGTTTGGCCACTCGGGCTTCGACCTCGTGACCAAACCACACCAACTGTGGGTAAATCCAGGCATTACCCACACCCAGGCGTGGGTTATTGCTTAATTACATTCTGTTAATTAGTGATCTCACTGAGCATTCCATATTTTTTTTGCGAAAGTATTAGGTAGTAATACTGCTAGGAAGTATTTCTAATGACTAAGGAAAGTATGTGTGTGTGTGTGTGTGTGTGTGTGTGTGTGTGTGTATATATATATATATATATATATATATATATATATATATATATATATATATTAATATTCATATTCTAGAATTGTGGGGTGTATGCTGGCAGTACTTACAAACATCATCTAGTGATGACAGCAACTGACTGAATGAGGGTTAGAGCCATAGTATTACCATACTGATTTGTGCAAAGTACCAACAAGTACTCCCAGATTTCTTTTTTATAAATGTTAGCAGAGTTTTAAAATCCAAGACTTATAAACGTGAGCCCCAGAACAGAAAGACTGACTATAAAAATGGGGATTTATGTAAGTCACAAATCACTGTGCTTTAGCTTATTCCTTTTACCAAGGTGTGGCATTCTCAAAATTAGTATACATAAATAGCAATGGTGTGGGGGTTGGGTGGGTATAGAGGTCTTGCTCCTTTTAAAGACAGCATTAAAGGAAAACAACAATTATTGACATTCGTCATTCACCTTCAGTTTCACCTTTTTTTGTCATTCCTGGACTCAGAATTACAAGTCTCATAGTACAACAGGGAGCCATATCAGCCCATTTAGCAGAAGGGCTTCTTTTCAGGGTGAGCCAGCACTATATGGTTAAGTGACTTGTTAAGTAAGAGTCACACAATGTGCAGTTGAGACTGACAGAATCAGACAGGACTACAGGATTAAGTTAATTAGCATTCATTACCGTAACCTTCTGTGCTATAGTCAGACAATTTAACATAATACATACACAGACTGAAATAATCTAGTAAACATTAGAGCGCTTTATGTTTTGTTACAAGACAATAATTATATTGCGGTATTGCACAGGCACACAAGAGTACAGTCTACAGTGTAAATTATGTACTGCAGTGTGAAGGAGAATATTCAAGAAGCTCAGTAGTTTTGATCTGACAGTGTTGATTAAATTATGAGTCAGGGAATAAATGGCGAAAGCCTTTCTTTTATTTTAATGGTGTGTGTGTGTGTGTGTGTGTGTGTGTGTGTGTGTGTGTGTGTGTGTGTGTGTGTGTGTGTGTGTGTGTGTGTGTGTGTGAGACTGTCTGCTGGGAAAGAATGTAGTTCCTCCTCTCTTATACATTATATCAACTATGACACATGCATTTTAGAGAAAGTACAAAGTAGACAGCTATAGATAGAGCAGCTGCAGATGTATACATAATTTCTCAAAGCACCGCAGTTTCATCAAACATTTGCTGCTTGGACAAGATTCCATGAGTCTTTCATCAGTAGTACTGCTAACTGTGCCAGGATAAGTAAGCACTACCATTTGTATTATTATTTAATTCTCCTTCCTGTAGTGCAAAATTAACTTTCTTCAGAGGGAGTTCTTAATGTGTTAGGCTTTACATTCTGGGAAACTTTTGAAAACACTGATTTGAGGTACTGAGCATATTTTGACCAAAGGCCAGACAAGAGCAAGAGTTAGGAAGAAAAGAAAAAATCAAGTTCCTGAACTGAATTAACAAGGGAAACTCTGAGAGGAGGTTCAAGTGGGGAATCATTAAACTTTTCAGAAAACAGGATGCAGCTGTGAAACAAGCAGCTAGCTGATACAACTATCATTATTTTGAAACTTGTATCTCAGCATGAAAAACTACTAATACCAGAACCACAATAACTGGATATATCAGATAATGACACGACTCCAGCCTGCTACACCTTTGTGAGGACAGCGACTCCAAATTATGTCAGTCTATCATCCAGGGACAGATGTTCTTCTGGTTTCACTTTACCAACTAATGTCTAGGAATTTAGAAAACAGGAAAATTACTTAACATGTAATATTTGAACACACACACGTGCGCGCACACACACACAAATATATATATATATATATATATATACACACGCACACACACACGGACACACATATATACACATACACACACACACACACACACACACACACACACACACACACACACACACACACACACACACACACACACACACACGTGTGTGTGTGTATGTATATATATTACAAAAATGATTAGTGATACTTGGCCTTTGTGATGCTATAAAAATTACTTTCACTGCAGATGAAGTTCTATGATGATTTATAATGCACAAAACTGAGCAAACCTCAGAGTTAATTTACCGCTATACATGTTTCATACATGCTCGGTGAAATTAGGTAGCAGTCTTTTCTGATACTCATGGTCATTCTGCTTTTGAAGAGAAACAAATAAAGAAGTAAAGAGAAAAAAAAAATACACACAAACATACTAATGATACTTTTCATTAGTTTCAGATTTTATCTCAACAATCTACATTTGTGAAGATCCAGAAAGAATGGCATGCTCCGAGTTACAGTGTATTGTAGGACTTCTGAGGATGTGTGTGTTTCTTTGTGTTTGTATTGGTAAAATATCCAAATGTGATGACTTTACCAAGATGATCCCTGAGATAACATGTTGTTATAGCTCATTGGGGGTTATCAGACAACAGTATTGCAACACAGAGCAAGGTCTTTAAATGAAAAAAAAAAAGCTGTTGTTTCTTCTGAAGATCTGTTGATCTTCATCATTTTAATCACTGCTGCAGGAGTCTTGGCTATATGTGTTCTGTCCTACCAAGGATATAACAGTTGGCCAGCTTCCAAAGCTTCAGGGCACCTTCCACACACCCAAACTGTCAGGCAGCTCAAGTTAAGATGACTAAAAGATACATTTGGCTGTGAACCCCTTCAAAGCTTTACTGCCACCAAAAAGTACACTCCTCTGAGGCTTTTGAGGATCGACGGTTGGCTTGTGCTGTTCTTTTGCTGAACACATAAGTTCCCTTTGGGGAAAAAAAATCTTATTTGTGTTGTTTTATCACTTTCCTCCTCAGGAAAGTTATGCTAGGAGTGTTGTGTTTTAACTGGCTGTCACAAGACTGTAACATACTTTTAAATGGAGCCCTTATTTTTCCTGTCAGTTTAAAAGTGGTGATGAAGATGGAGAAAAGGCTGAAAAAAATTCAAAGGGCATGATTTCATAGGCTGGATGAAAGGTTGTATGGTTAAAGGTGATAACTTTAACCAGGAGTAGAGCAGGAGCATAACATAGAGTTTAACAAATATAGTTTGAGTCCAACTTTAAAAAAATTCAGTTTGTCTAGCTGTCTTATTTCATGTGGAATGGTGTTCCCAGTTTAGCAACATAATTAAGAATAGTGAGTCATCTGATGAATTTTTGATGTGGTGGTGATTATGAGACATTTATTTCCTGAGTGCAGTTCCCTTGTTTATGAGTAGCAATAAAGAGTATTGTTTAGAGATGGGCAGTGTTTGAGTTTATAGATTAGATTATATGCTGTGAGTAGTTGTTTGTAGGTCAGATTATGTGGTACCCGTGTAATTGTTTACGAGCCAAACAATGACTGAGTTTTAAAAGGAAGGTTCGCTGCAAATTTTGCTATCTTGTTATAGCATGTATCGAGCCGCTTCTTATACAGGAAGAGCAAATTAGTAAGAATGAGAGACACATAAAGAGGAGTAGGATGGCGGTAGGATGATGCTATCCATGGTTTTTGTAGTTATTGCACTAGCGTATATCTCACAGAAACAGAGTACTCCATGTTTTTGGTGTGTTTTCTTAATGACTTGAAGAATGTGTTGCTCAAATTTTAGGTTTTAGGTTCATAGGTTCATACTAGGCTATCTGCCCTAGGGCATTTATAAGCCTAGCCAGAGTATGTTTGGCTTTCGCCACCCATTTTAAATTAATTTTGCTATGCCCTTTTTCGAGGTTAGTATATTGTGCCTCTGTCTAACAGTGACACAGAAGTGATACCCGGGGTAAACCTACAATCTCCCATCCACTCATCAAGATTCCTCTTGAAGAAAGTCAATGAGGGACTCTGCCTAACCTGGACTGGGATTTTATTCCAGAGTGAAGGGAGCCTCTGGGTTATGAATCTGTCCTTCCAGCATGTCCTATTTATTTCAGTGCTGAGGTTCAAGTCTCTCGAGCGCGTAGCTCGATGGGATTTGGATTTTTTGAGGTGCAGCATGTCCCTTAATTCCGGGTTGGACATGGCTTTATATGTCAGGCACAGATCGCCTTTGAGCAGGCGGTATGCCACTGAGTAGAGCTGGAGTTTCTTTAACCGGGCAGCATATGGCATCTGTTTGAGTCCTTTGATCCTCTTGGTGAGGTACTTTTGGGGTCTTTCCAGTTGCTGTAGGTGTCTGGTAAGGTACATCCCAAAAGGGCATTGTACTCGATTATGGGCCTGATGAGGGATGAGTAAAGAGACACAATGACCTCCCCTGATCTAGATGTGAATCCCTTCATGATTAGGTGGGCTATATAAAATGTTTTTCTAACCACTTTGGCCACGTGGTTGTCAAATGAGAGATTGCTATCAACTTTGGTCCCCAGGTCCCTAATTACTTCTTCTGTACTTAATGGATTACCACCTATGTGGTAATTTGTGGGCACTTTGTTTTTGCCAAAGGGGATGACTATACACTTTTTGGCGTTTAGCTTGAGGCCATGGCTCTGGCACCAGTTGTCTGTTTCTATGAGGCCCTTTTGGAGAGTCGATTATGGCACCCAGTTTGCAGTCATCTGCGAACTTGATCAGCCACAGTCCTTCCATGTTGGCCTGTACCTCCGAGAAATATATACCGAACAAGAGAGGTCCCAGGACTGAGCCTTGTGGGACGCCACTTGTAACTGGTTTGGAGTCTGACATGGCTCCAGCAATTCTAACCATGTGGGTTCTGTCCTTGAGCCAGTTTGCAACCCATCTAGTGACATAGGGGTTTATATTTAAGCTGGTGAGCTTATCTATAATGCCCGAGAAGGGTATTGTATCGAAGGCTTTTGCGAGGTCCAGGTAGGCTGTGTGGACCACCTTCCCCTTGTCAATGGCCTTGGTGACTGTTTCAAAGAAGTCGACCAGGTTTAAGAGGCAGGATCTGCCCTTAACAAAGCCGAACTGGGTAGGATCCAGTGTCTGTAGGTCCCCAGTATCTTTATTTATGAGGTCCATGATGATCCTTTCCATTGCTTTGCAGACCAAGCTAGTCAGGCTTATGGGGCGATAGTTTCCAGGGTCCGTTGAGGCACCACCTTTGTGGAGAGGGACCACTGTTGCTGTACGCCACTCTTTGGGTACATATCCTGTAGTAAGGCTGAGATTGAACAGTAGTTTTATGTTTGGGTTTAGCTCTTCTTGGAGTTCATGCAGGACGCAGCCCGGGACACCGTCTGGTCCCATTGATGCTGTGTTTTTTACTTTGGAGAGGGCAGCTCTTACCTGAGCATCTGAGATGTCAGGGGGGCAGCACTCTGCTGGGATAGATATTTGCCCTTTTGGTGGGGGGGGGTTCATGTATTGTGACCTGTAGCAGTTTAGTGATTGATATTATTTCTACTGTATTATCTTTTGATGTAATGCTAAGTATGCTAGGTGTTTTCTAGGAAGAAATGGTATTTATTTATTTTTCTTAATATGTAAAATTAAGTTAAGAGGTTTATAGCCTTGACTCAGTAGAAGAAAAAGATTCTTAAGTGATCTGTTGAAGGTTATGAATGTTGAAAGCTGTGCAGATGAGGGCTGAGTCATCTAGTTATAGCACTATTTACAAAACTTCCAGGTGATAATAGCAGGGTACTCCGATACAAAATGCAGTTAGGAATATGATTCTACTTTTTAGAATTTCATTGCAGCTCAGCATTGAATTTGATTCAACCCCTTGGTTGGTTCATACTTTGTTTTTTAGCCATGACTTGTTACAAATTAGAAGTATATATTATTTTTCTGATGGAATTTATAAGAATTTGTGCTTTTGGTTTAATGACAACATAGTAAAGAAATATCCTGGACTGTTAATGTTTTCTACATAATGAATAGAACTTCAGCACAACAATCCAGTGAAAACCAAATATGTTGTAAAATGCCAGACTGTAACAATGGAGGCATATAAACTAATACATCTGGTAACCATGTATAAAAGGCATATCTTAGCCACCCCCCTTAATATTTCTTCATGAAAATTTCAGGCAATAACATGATAGTCGGATACAAAATTTACATAAGACTGATATTCTTTCATTAAAAATTTCACTGCTATTCAATACTGAATTTGGCACCACAACTTAGCTACTTCAAACTAAGGGCTCCAATCATTACAAACATGAACAATGGCATATTGATTGTGCACGTGGAAGAGCATGCATAAAGCACAAATGGATTCATAAGCATACACAGGAGTGCAGATAATGTACACGATTGACATAATCAGTTTGAAAACAGTAGCAAATGACCCTACTGCCATGCTGCTGTAAAATAATATGATCTGTGAAGTACAAAAACTGCATGCAGGGATTCATATGGAAATGGGCAAGGATATACATTTATAGGACACAAACCACAGACATCGTTGCATGTGCTATTTGCAAAAATGAATAAGTTGCTAATTATAATAGCTTATACAATTGCTGCTGATGCTGTCCATGTGCAGCTGAAGCATGTGGACATTCAGTCACTTATTGGCTCCACTCTAGTAGGTACTTTAAGGCATGGATCCTGTGCACTGGTCTGACGAGGCAGTAGTAGCCAGACAGATTCCATATGGACAACTAGATGTTGAACGAGGTATACTGACTGAGTCAGTGGGAATGGCAGGCAGAAGAGAGAGAATAATTCTTCTGGAAACAAGGGTCATAACTATTGCGACCATTCTAGTCATAGGCACCTTCCAATGACCTCCTCAGGTGGCACAATGGGTTTATCTCAGGCATCGAGCAGTCATATCCTGCAGCTGTTTTTGAATTGATTATTGACAGACACAGACCAGTACATAAGGGTTCCATACACTCCTACTGTTTGAGGTTTGCACTTAGTATGCTGCCTACTAAACAACCTGGGTACAGTGGCTGGCACACATATAATTGTTCAGAAACCAGACATGGATAATGCACCTGCATATTTTAATAGGCATGTATATTATCATTTACCTGCTAGGTGTCATGGAACCACAGAGGCTGCATCGTGGATACATCATCTTTTAATCTCTGGGCAGTCGTGATGCCAATATCATTTGCTGTGCTTAGGATGCCAGGCAGATACCTCATAGATGTCTATTAAGTAATGCTGTATATTGACAGGAGTCATGGGTGAAACCCCATCTGGTCCCAACAGACACACACTCAAGAGGCCTATAACTGTATTCATTGCCATGGATGGAACCACAGAATATTTCCTTGGAACCTAAGGATGTGATTTTGCTACCTAGACAGCTCTGATAGCTCACTGCAATATTCAGCCAAGAAGACCTGCAGGATGTTTGTGGCCTGTTGCATCTTATGCAGCTTGATACTGGGGATCATGGAGACTGGGCTGAAAGATGACAGCAATCAGAAGGCTGAGGATGATTCACCCCTTCCACCCTCAACCTTATGTCACAATACATAACTGGCATGACAACAATGTGCACAGTAGACATGGCATATCACAGTCATTTAGGTGTTCTGATGGGTGGCCACGGTGGTGCAGCGGTTAGTGTTGTCACCTCACAGCAAGAGGTTCTCTGGTTCAATTCTTGGCTGGGTTACCTTCGGTAGAGTCTGCATGTCCTCCCTGTGGTCATGTGGGTTTCCTCCAGGCACTCTGATTTCCTCCCATGTTCCAAAGACATGGAGTAGGTGGACTGGACACTAAATTAGGCATAAGTGAGAGTGTGTGCATGAGTGAGTGGTGTAAATGAACTACCACGGCAGGGCTAGCCACCTGGCAGTGTAAACCTTGGCTCAAGATGATTGTCACTGTGGAAGTGATATCCCCCGACCCCATGTGCAAAATGGGAAAAGGTGTTGAGGATGGATGGATGGATGGAGGGATGGTAGGTTTTCTGATGAATGTAAGGTGAGGCAGCCGAAAGCAAATAATATATATTGCTAATACTATAGAGTAAAGTATTGTATTATGATATGAATGTACAGATAATGAGTAGTAAATGATATAACAGACCTGGAACAGGCTGTAATGCAAGTGTTTTGTGTAGCAAAAGATTAGAACATGTTGTCTTCACTTCCCAATCTAAAGGCAGGTGAGACAGGCTGCAACAGGTCCCACAATCACACAGTTGTCAGGAACTCATTGTATCTATAAGAAGTAGCATCTCATAGACTACTTCCCTAGCTTGCACTGGAGGTAGATAAATATTGCTCCCCACTACGGACACAAGCTACTCTGGCTATCCCTCTGTGCTAGTGAGGCATGTAAACCAGCATTAGCAGTCTAGATTGACTGAAATATTTGCACAGCAATACTTTCTGTCAGCTGGGGAGATGTATTCCAGTGGCATACTTATCACACAGCACATGTGACGAAGACATTGTCACAGGTGGCAGAGGGTCCACTGTTACACAGGATGACTGGGATAGCATGACAGCTGTCCTTCTCCAGGGGTACAGAACTGAATATGTTGGTCCTAAAGTGACTGGTCGGCATCATGCAGCCCTCAGTATAGCCTAGTTAGGCCACAGGCACACAGATTAGCTGCTGCATGATGGCAGTCTGTACCTTAAGGAGGTGTGTGTGCCTTTTATCAAACTGAACATGGACTGCATATACCAGAGACTGCAGACTGAAGTTCAGGGCATTCAGACCTGATGCAGAGCAAGACTGTGTAGCAATAACTGTGCACGTTGGTCCGGGAATGCAGAAGCTACAATATCCCCAAGCCTGACCTGTGGTGGCTTATGAGGTAAACATGCACACACACATGACCTGCAATGGGAAGAATATTGTGACTACATATATTTGAATAATAAATTGTAAACAGTACTCAACGTGTAGGCTTCTCTGTTTGCTAATCCACTAATACATTGCAGAATAGAACTACTCACTTCAAGCAGCATATAATCCAATGCAGACAAATATTGTCATGCAAACTGTATTTAAATACAACTTAGTATGTATGCAAATGCAATGAGTATTAAAGTTATCCAGTGTTGAAGAATAAAAACACCTGTGCTTTGCACACACAAAAAAATACATATTGTGTTGAAGTGAATACAACAATGAAAGCACAAAAGCCTGTGTTTAGAACAGCTGCCTGCTACAGATATCTAATATAAAATGTACATACAGACCATGGCACAATAGGGGGCATCCTGTTAGGGTGACCATGAAACAGTGAGAATGACTGCTAGAATGCTCACCCCATGATTGACCAATGCCAGCATGTTTGCAACCACTATACCAGACTGGACAAAATGGTGGCATGTTGGACATATTGGGTGCCAGTGTGGACTAAAAAGAAGGTGCATTTGTTTATAGGCATATATTCCCTGTCCACAGTATGTATGGCAATTGTCCCTTGCCTAAGGAGAGGTCACAGGCAAGCAAAGAGTGACACCTCATCTGAGACACTGGCATTCCCATGTTGGATGAGCAATGTCACAGTAAGTAGAACAACCTGAGCTGAAGGGAGCCAGTATGGCTGCAGTTTATTATGGAGCATGAGTGCTAAAATCCAACAACAGTCCCAGATTAGTATATTATATTCACACTGTAATATCCAGAACCCCATTGTTCCGTCCTTGCAGTATACTAATCTAATGTATCCGTTTCACTCCACACATACTGCCCATTGCCATTCCAATGAGAAGACCCAGCAGAAGTGGGTGCAAAGCCTTGTGCATTAACATAGTGAGCATTTTCTTTATGTATATATCTGTATATTCAGAGAAAGGTTGTAGTACGGTGGCAGATACAGTGAGAGACTGTTCATTCTGTCTGCGACAGCATGGGCAGTGGTTCTTTCCAGTATAGTAATGGCTATCATGTCATGTTTGTCAGTGTCAGTACTGCTCCCAGCACTACTTTGCATTAGTTTACTTGTATGACTGACTGTGACTTAGATGTATGTATTGCCTTTATTGCCACATTGCAGAAATGCCCCAGTGGTATTTATTTTGGTAAAGTGTTTATTGTCAGGTAGCAGCAACAGTATCTGTAGCCTAACATGGTAGACCTCTGTAGCTATTAGTGTAAGGCAAAA
The DNA here is from genome assembly GCF_019279795.1 of Protopterus annectens. Taxonomy (NCBI): domain Eukaryota; kingdom Metazoa; phylum Chordata; order Ceratodontiformes; family Protopteridae; genus Protopterus; species Protopterus annectens. The sequence goes on along the minus strand of NC_056730.1, from coordinate 884,051,898 downwards.
TGGTGCACATCATCGACCTTGTACGTTTATGTGCTTCAGACCAACCTGTACCACAGGTGGAACCCCAGTAGTAGAAAGATCTATGGGAATCCATGTGAATGTGGACCAGGTTGTCTAATCTGTCCTACAGTGTTTGGCTTATTTGGAGGAACTCCCATTAGATGAAGAGAGCAGAATACTGGATGCTCATCAGCTGATAGAACATATGTAGTGAGACATTTTTCTCATACTGGATACCATAAAGGCACACCAGCAACAGGCAGTGACAGGTTTCTTTTTACTATGTCAGGAACATTAGATCCTTACCACCATCACTGTGGAGCATTCTGCAGTTCATAACTGGTAGCCCACTACCTTCTCCAAGTACACTTAGTCCATGTTAACTCTCTTATCTACATACTTCAGACTTCCTCATTTTCTCCATAGCCTCCTACCCTTTGAACTATCCATTGTTCACCCTTTTTCTACCATCTCTTGGTCTTATCCCCTGCTGCTGTCCTTGCGGTTATTAATAGAACGTGCTGGAGGGACAAATTCATCACCCAGAGACTCCCTATGCTGTGGAACAAAATCCCGGTACATGTGAGGCAGAGCACCTCGCTGGCCTTGTTCAAGAGGAATCTTGACCAATGGATGGGAGATCGCAGATATACCCCAGGGATTACTTCAGTGTCACTGCTTGACAGAGGCACAGCAAAATAATAGGCATAGTTTTATTCAAACTAAAGGGGTGGCGAAAGCCACATAACTATGGGCTAGGCTTATAAATGCCCTTGGGCAGATAGCCTAGTATGAACCTATGAACCTATGAACCTAAGTTACCATACTCACCTACTCTCTGATTTCTAGCTGACTACCTTTATCATGATTAATTCTGGATCATTGGTCCATAGGCTTCCTTGCTTCCCTATTTCTCTACATTCCTTACACTGTGTCTAGTCTTACCTGCTCAACATTCTTATTCCAGTTAAACAACTTACAAATTTGTATTTATTAAGTTTACTCTTTACTGGTAGCTTGTTTTAAAATGTATGTGGACCTCGAGTCTCTGCTTGTTTAAATTTTTTTATGCATTTGGAGCTTTTGATGTTTTGCTTGTTTAAAATTTTTGATGTACTTGGAGCTTTTCTCCCTGTGCCTCCACAGAAAATGAGTACCTTGATCCAGTTGGAGTTTCCCAGTAAACAAATGTAAATAAATAAATAAATAAATAAATAAATTAAATTAAATAAAGTAAATACATAAATAAATAAATAAGTAATAAATAAATACTATAGTATTTTTTTTATTTTATTTTACTTTGTTGACTGGATTAGTCCCACTGGGCTAGTGACCTCTTTTTCAGGGAAGACCTGAGTTGGTGTTTATATTACTGGGGGAAATTTGACCAAGGTATCAGGGAATTTCCCCTACTCTTTTCAATAGGTTCCATGAAAGCTTTTACATTCACCTTCACTACCATCAACTCACCAGATGAGACCTGTCTAATTACTCATCTGAAGGATAACACACTTAAACGTCCAGCACCCCCCCCCCAATGCATAACTGTAGTATCAACAACCCAGTGACATGGACTAGAACTCACAGCTTTCTGGTCTTCCGTCCCCAAAGGTAACTGCACTACCTGTTGCCCCACTGTCACTATTAGTAGACAATGCCTATAGGAAGTATTGACACGCCATTGACTTCCCCACAATGTTTAGGGGTACCTGAATCTAGCTGAATGTTCCAGGGCACAAGTCCCAACAGCAGCACCTCCTCCAGCACTGCAGACAGCATTCATGGCAGGCTGCACAGTCAAGTGCTGTCCATTTTCAGCCTCAACACATGACATGAAAGGCAAAACCACTCCCAGCGGACACTGACCAGGCAAAATCTTTGTTTCTTATTCTGCCAGTTTATATTGGATAATGATTCATATGTACTTTTTCAGCAGTTTGTTTATAGTTCCATATATTCTACATTTATATAGCTATCACTCTTTTTTATAAAATTATTTATTAGTGCAGCATGTGTGTTCTGTGTTCTCCATATCACATTTTTTGCCAAAGTGTTTGTGTATGCGGTACGTGTGGTACTGTGCCATTGTATGAATTAAAGTAATATGAGACATTATTCTTAAGACAAGCCACATTAGTGCAAGTCTTGTTTTCCCTATGTCCTCATAGCTTGTATGTATGGTATGCATACTGTATCCATGCACTGCTGTGGACTATTACTGTCTGCAGTGGTTCACTGTGACGCTTTGGGACATACATCTGGACTGTCCAGAATTTTGCAGAATGTCTAGATGTTTGCCTCATATTTGTGATCTGTTCCTCATAAAATTAGTGGTTTTCTAGCAAATCATTGAGGTTTTAAGTCACTAAATAATGACAGACATTTGAGTTTCTCAGACTTTGTATTCATCAGAAAATGCATGCTAATACAAAACCTATTATTCCATCAACTTTCTAAGTTAATGGGTTGAGAGGGTGGCCTAATGGTTAAGGTGTTTACCTTAAAAACACAAGGTGCATGGTTTGAGTCTCACAAAGGATAACTGGCTAGGCTTAAAATGGCTCGCAAGGGCAGTTAGCTTAGTATGAACCTATAAGAGCAATATTTGTATCTGTCCCTGATTTAGGGCCCTTGTCTGTCCATTACTTCAGGCTTTGTCTAGACGTCTTGTTCAAAGAGGTTGAGTTATGCTATGGGAGTATACCTCTTGTAGATTAGTACAGTGGTGTGCAATTCAGCATTGACCTACTATTTATACAGTTCATGCATTTCTAGTAGATCAGGAAAATCACCTATATATGCAATGGTGTACTATGTTTCTGAATGCCATGGCCTAGCTTTTCAGCATGATCCTACTCCAAACAAACAAAACTGCTTTCTGGAAAAATAAATATAATCGCTACTTCTAATAGAATATGTATTTTGTGCACATATTTTCTGGACTTAAATTTGACTCCACCTTTTTGAACAAAGGTCATATCATCCCCAGTAGAAACTATGTATAGTATAATGCAAGACTGTGACACCAAAAATCCCCTGAAACTCTGCATTTAATTTTTCTGTATAAGAGGTCATATGTCAGTCAGTTAAGAATAATATATTCAGCAAATTCTAATACAATGTTTGATTACAAAATACAGTCAAAAAGACCATTCTATTCCACCAAGGATTTCACTGTATCACAATTCTGATTTATATGCCTGGACTTTGCCTTTGTCATAGAGTTTAGGCTTCACACTATATGAAGTAACTTTTTAGTGAAGTGCCTATGGCTGTTTAAATTTAAGTTTAATGCTAGAATAACATGACCCTGAAAGGTTGCCTTGTCTAATAATATTTGTTTGCGTGTGTTTGTGTGTGTGTGTATATGTGTGCATGATAGAAATGAGTGATATTAAATTACTGTTTAGTCAAACAGCATTACAGTTGTGATGGTTGCTCAAATGTAAGTGATCAAATATTACCGTTTGCTTGTTTGTAGATGGTGGTGTGAGGGTGGTGTGTCAAGATTTACTCTCCCTCAAACACACATACAGACACACACACACACACACACACACACACACACACACACACACACACACACACACACTCACATACCCCTACCCCTGTGTATGCTTGGGGTGTATTTGCTGTTGTAGTAAGACTCAGTGAATTTTAGTAACACTTTTTTTTTGCTGACTTGTCATTTGTCTAAATGCTAGTTCTATTTTTAATATTAAACCCACCCACACACACCTCTCTCTCTTTCCCTCTCCCTATATACACATATATATATATATATATATATATATATATATATATATATATATATATATATATATATATATATATATATATATATATATATATATATATATATATATGTGTGTGTGTGTGTGTGTGTGTGGTCATACATAAAACTTCTGGTGTAAATACTACTTATTTCAAATACATTCTGGACATTACTTTTACCCTATCTTTTGAGCCCAGATCAATTAACCCACCAAAGGAAGCCAGGTATAACACCAACCCATGGCACCTAACATACAATGAAGCTCTGCATTTTGTTATCTGCATATGAGGTCATATGCCAGTTCTCTGTGACAATTCACATAAAAAAAATCAGGGAAGTCAAATAATACACATGGTTATAAAATGCACTCAATAATAATATTCTACTCCAAGAATTTCTCTGCATCTTAATCCTGATTTACTCTGCACCACATTGCCTTTGTTAGCCCATGACCTCACCCTGTATGCAGTAACAGAAGTGTTGCCATATCTGGAGAAATACTTGTGACTTATTTTAATACTACACCATCTTTGGCAACATCAACATAATGGTTTGGAGGGATAGGTACATCTCACAGAGTCCCCATCCATGTAAAACAAAGTTCTTCCCTGTCTATATTCAAGCACGACTTTGATCTATGGATGGGAAACACAGAATTTACACCATGACTGCCACTTGTATAACTAATGGACAAAGGCAGTTCCTAAATTCTTTATCCTGTGCATGGGTCCCCTCAAATTATCTATGGTATGAGCCAGGTTATTCTCATTAGGGGTAATATATAGTTATCGACATTGGGTTCGGTAAGGCCAGTCTTTAACCAAATGAGATATTGGCTAGACCTAAAATGTCTCACAAGGGCACCTAGCTTAGTATTTCCCTATGAACCTACTGTTGTAATGAGACAGTGCACATATATTCTTGGCATTACTTTCACTGTGCCTAGCTAGTCGAGATCACATAGGCCTCCAGTGGAAACTGAGTATAACATGAGACTGACATAAAAAGCCCTGTGAAACACTATGTGTCACTTCCTTTAATGGTTCATGATAAAAACATTAGGTAATTCTAATAAGATACTTTGATACAAAATGTACTCAAGAATGCCATCCTACTCCAAAGGATTTCACTGTATATCAGTCCTGATTTACATGGCAGCGTAGTGTGTTATCACTGCATGCTATGATTCACTCTGAATTCAGCAACAGATATGTCTCGTTTAATATTTCAGATTTTTTACTTCCAGAACAATAACAACCTTTATATCATGAACATTAGCTTTGTACTGCCTTTTGAGCAGAGGTCAAATAGCTTCCCAGAAGGGAACCATATTCTGAAACACTGCATTTTCTACCTAATTATAAGTGGCTATATGCCAGTCCCATTGTGATAGTTAATAATAACAATAAAAAAAAAAAAAAAAAAAAAAAAATCTATAACTTATAGAGACTTGGGTAAAAATACACACCCAAAAATTCCATTCTAACCCCAATAGTTTCACTGTACTGTACCTTTGTCTTGATTACACAGTATATGTTTAACAGAATTGTCTTTTGTCTGATGAAATATTTATGTGAGTGTGTGTGTTTTTTTTTTTTTTACTTCTGGTGTAGTAACAGCACAAAAAATTCTAGCTATAGACTGCATTTTTCCACTCTGAGTAGAAGTTTTATATGTATACTACTTAGACCTAACCGAACTTGGCAGCCTGACTTTCTAATTGTGATGCAGGCTATTAATGCAAGATAGTTGTACAAAGTCATATCTTTGAAACAGTTTGACATTTTATAGTAAACACTTTTTGGGCAACAGATCTGTATATTGAGTTATAAACTGAAGTTAGGGTTTTACTTCCAGGTGCATAGGTAATAGGACTTCTGCACATTGAATTTCTGAATGCCAACTCACAATTCCTGTTAAAACTTTCCCTTTTTTTCCTGAAATAATATTTCAAATGGTGGAAACATCACTTTAATGGACAAATAAATTGTGGTTTTATTTCTTATTGTTATAAAATGGAACTAAGTATATGATTTTATAAATTACATATTTTCTCCCTGTGAGAAAAAAATAAACATGCATATTTATTGCAACCTGAATGTTAAGACATTTGCATTAGGGAGGTTGCGAAATTATACTAATCAAATAACTTGAAAATCAAAATATAGGTTATATCGTCCTTGTGTTTCTCTTTTTTGCATTCATAATGTCCCAGTGGAATGTGTCCCTTTTGAGAGGCTACACCACATTTGATTGTGAAGACATCACATAAGTATAACATTCGGAGTAATGTATTTCATATCATAGCTTTCAGAGATATACAGTGCCCCCACCCCCACAATCTATATCACTGATCATTTAACAGTGATCATGAAACAGCCCCTTACTTACACATAGCATTATCATCCTCCAGAAATACATGGTGTACACATCTGATGTTTCAGTGAGAAGAAAACGAAAGGCATAATGGCCACAGTATTGAATTTCAACCTTTTGTTGCCAGAAACATACACTCTGACAAGCCATATCAGTGATAATTCAACAGTGGTAATTTAATTGTCCTGTACTTTCACACAGTACATACCTCATCACTCCCCAAAGATAACCACCTTCTCTGTGCACCTCTGCGGCCTGATTTCAAGTGACAACTTACACTGAGAGCAAGCTGACAGAGCGGGTATTTTGGAATATGGCCTCTGGTGTAAGCCTATTTATAGACTGGCCTTGCACCAGTGTAAGTTATTTATATTGAGAGCAAGTCTTTTTGGAATCAGGACAGACTTACACTGAGGGCAACTCTTTTGGAATCCGGCCACTGATGGTTGTGAGGAAAGTCAAATAAATAATGACCCCAGCAATATATTTTTACTTGTTGCAGTGAGGCACATATTCACTATCCCCCACAAGGGCATATCTACATTACAGTGAGTGTAGTTATAATGAGTAGTTTTTGAGTATTCTTAATGGAGGTATCATTGAACTGTATTGACTTATATTGTGCAAGCCAGTGGTGCACCTCATTGTTATTTTTTTTCAGTATCCCCATTGTTCTGTAACTGTTGAACTACTATCTATACGTAAGGGGGTAAGCTCCTCAAAAAAGATAACTGCTTCGGTGGTGGTGCTGTGGTAGCATTGTCGCCTCACAGTAAGACGCTGTCCAGTTCGATTCTTAGCTAGAGCGTCTTCTGTGTGGAGACATGCGTGAATGGGCGTACCTTCGTTGAAGGTTGTGCGTCAGGGCTGGTAACTCGGCACGTAAAAATCAACTACCAATCATTAGCAGACAGGAGTTCCGCTGTGGCGACCCCTAACTGGGAAAAGCCGAAAGACACAACAACAACAACAATGTGTACCACTCAGAAAACAGAAGCAACAATGATCACAGTGATGTATTTCAACCGGCTGATACAGCCACTGCTTTATGACTCTGATCTCTGTAAAAAAAAAAAAACATGAACAGATCATTGCTCTTGCAGTATGCACCATTGTCGACAGTTATGTCTGGTTTCTTCTCAGTAATCAAGAGTCTTGCAAGAGAAAAATGTGCTTGAATACTGGAGCATCTATAGAGATTGCCAGGTAAGCACCAAGCTCAATTGATCGTAGCAGCCAGTATCAGGTGCTTAGATAACTTAGGGCATGGATTTGTTAGCCTAGTACTTTTAGTTGTTAGATGGGTGGACATGAGAAGTCATGCTGATTTCATGTTACTGAATAGCATGAAATTGCACTTCCATTTCACATTCATTTGAATGACTAGCTGTATGGTAATCATTTTGTACCCTCTAGGTGTTCAGAGGATCTCGAGGATAGGATTTTTTATTTTAAAATTTAATTTGTGCAAATTTTAAAATAAAAATAATGATGTCCTCAAGAATACGTGGCATCCAAGTAGCAGGACATCCCTATTTTGACGAGTATTCTTGGCACCTGCAGTTAAGGGATTGACTTAAAACTGTTACTTACTTCAGAGTCAAATGTGTATTTATCACTTTATGAAATCCCGGGCCTCTTTAATACCGTTTATTTTCATCAACTGTCAATGTCATGAGAAAAACAACTGAAAACATGTGTTCCATTGCTTGTAGTCTTTTTATCTCATGTCATTTCTGCCTGATCCAGTACATACAGGCAGATGAGCAAGCTAGAATACCAGGAAAAAGTATACAAACTGATCATTATATTAATAGGTGGAGTCTGTTTAAAGCATTGTCCATGTTTATCAAATTATCATATGAATAAATACAACTGAAGAACACTGATTTTTTTTAATAAGACATACCAGTGACAGGAATTGGACTTATTTAATCTGTTTTCATTTCAGTGCCAAAGACCAGTTGTGTATTCTAATTACTGTAACATTCTCTTTAGAGCTCATCTTGCACATCTTGTCATGAAAACAGAATCAGAATCAGAAGCATGAAACACTACTTTAATAAGAGACTGAAAAGGGTGAATATATGAACTCATAACTATGTCTGTCTAATGATGCCCACTGTATTATTCAGCTGCTAAGTTTTTTTTTTTCGATAATAGCTGACATTTACTTGTCTGTAAACAGCTTACAAATGTATAAGCTTTCAGTGCTGAGATGCAGAAAAGTTACAACTATATCTCTCAAGTGGACCTCATTATGAGGAACATTTCTTGTTTTGACTGTTAAAAAGTTCATGTTCCTCACAGTTCTGCATTGAATGGCTCTGCCATGAGTTCAATGGGTGGACTTTTTTAACTGATCCCCAAGAAAAAACAAATGGTCACTTTGGTCTTACCTTTTCATTATTCTTAGAAATTAGTTAAATTTCCTTTATCTGTTATACTCACCATATCTGTTAAATGACTAAATCTAACTTTAGAAAAAAAAAACACTGAAGGTCTGCTTTCTTCAGTTGCTGCCTCAGATGGAATGCATTTTTGATAACAGTGGAAACAGTATCGGGACAGCAAAATATCTGTGGCCACACCAAAAATGGAAAATGGAAATAAAATACTAGAAGTTTAAGATTTAAAAAAATAAAGTACAAGCTCAATTAAAATATAACAGAATCTATGTAGAAGTACAGAACTGAGATCTCCTTTCTGGCAGCACCTATGTGCCATTTTAGGATAAAACACTGCATTTCAGAAAAAAGAACTTTTGTAATCCTATGAAAATGTCATGCAGGTTTAAAGATTAAGTAACCTACAGAATGAGTTTTGCTCTTGATTGGGATCCCTGCTGTCTCTCACAAACTATCTTGCAGTTTCTAAACAGATCTGATGGCATCATTTAGATTCACTGATGATGATGATGATGACTCATCTTACGTTACTGCTGTCATCTCCAGCATTCAGAACAAATGTAGCTTTTCTAATGAATCACACTCAAGGGAGAGCGTTTGACGCTGTCACTTTACTAGATTTATACTGAATGACATGCTGGCAAGTGAGGTGGACATTTCTCTTTTAAAAACACCTTTCAGATTTAAGGCTTATCCTTTAGCATGTAATATGAACAGTACAGAAACTGCTGTCAGAATGGTAAAACATGTCCTACAACAGGCACACTGCACTATAATTAGCTGGGCTATGCCAGACAAAATGCTAGTTAGCTTTTGACTGTGGTATTCTGCTCTGCAATTGCAGAATGTTTGTGCTGGTATTTGGGACTTTAGGATAGGCATATTAAGCATGACAATATACTACAAAGACTGTAAAAGACTGAATGGCTTGCAGGCATGATCACTGCAGTTGTAATACAAAGCTTTTTATAAAAACTGTGCTCTTTGTATGTGGGAGTAGTGAAGTACTGCAGTAAATTACTACAGATCAAAACAGAAGCACGATACAGAGGCTGCTGCAAGAAAGTAGCCCATAAACAGCAAACCTTTGTTTTGTGCATGTCTGTCTCAGATGATAATTCCTGTTTTTATTAGACTTTCATCTTTACTGGCCTAAAAACAAATACAGTATATATTTTCTTAATTTTGCACTAGAAAATCAGGTCCATATAGAATTCTCTTTCATAGATATTTAATAAAATGTTCTATAGATGAAAATTACCTTAGGGTAAATATTTCAGTACTTGCAAAAACAGATTATTTATTGTATACTTTCTGAAAATCTTTGAAGACAGCCTGGATGCAGAATGTTTAATTCAACTTTATATTTTTTCCAGGTAGCATGAGAAGAATAATGTAGAATAACTACTACAATTCCACAACATCCTTAAGAATAAGACTTAATGTGTGGCATTATTAGAATTTATTGGAAGACACTGGCATAAATTAAACATGATAGATGTGGTTCATACTTTTACTTTTTCTAAAGATATTAGTTTGCCTTCCTTATTTTATTCGACACAAAGTCCCCATCATTGGTAATTTAAACAGATCAGGCCAGTGGGGACAATCATAGCAGATAAGAAACATCAGCTATAATGTTCATATAAGTACTTACTTGGGCAGGAGAAACACCCATGAAAAACAATTTAACTACTTCAGATATGCCTTGAACACTTGAAATGCAGAAATACTGAAATGAAACAAAAACTATCCTTTGAACTTTGTTCATTAACTGAATGATCAGTTGACTTTGGTGATTAGATAAATTCCACTGAGTCAAAAACATATTGTTAAGAGGATGGATGACAGTGGATGTCCCCCCAATGGAAGCTGTTAGCGACAAAACTCTAATAATGCAGACTAATAAAATATAGTGTTACAGATGTGTTAGAAATATATGTTTAGTTTACACTTTTTATAAAGTTGTCAACCTACATTCTCCCTTATTCCTTGGTTACTGACTTCCCTTCTCTCCATTTAGAAGATATCCTCCACTGGATATCTGATAACTATCCACAAGAAGCCATAATACTCAGAGATTTTAACATTGACTGGAACACCTGCTCCTCTCAATCTCCTACCACCTATGTAAGCCTGCGTGGTTTCACACAGGTCATATCCACCCCCACCAGATTAGGTAAACTTAACCAAAAAGAAAGTATACTGGACTGGATACTAATCAACAGCCACCCCCAAATGTATACATCAGGGACCATACCTGATGACCTCAGTGATCACTTTCTCACCTTTATTTGTAAACACAAACCTATAATTCCCATCAGCCTCACCTATAGAACAGTAAGAAATAATAAGAGCTTTAATCCTAACAAGTTTCAGGACGAACTTAAATCATGCAATTGGTCTGCCCTAAAACACTTGCCCCTAGACAAAGCGGTTGCTTATTTTAACAATAAATTCCTTACCATCCTCGATTCTCATGCTCGCTCCACTAGGACCAAAACAAAAGTTGTCCCACGGCTCCCTAAAGATACCAAATCAAAAATCATAGTCAGAAATAAGGCATGGGCTGCATGGTGTGCTACAAAATCCCCTCTAGATCAAATTAAATTTCGTCAAATAAGGAATGAGATAAAAAGATCCATTTTATTAGATAAAAAAAATATTACTTCCATCTCCAGCATGGAAACCAAAATAACCCTCAAAAGGTCTGGGCATGTATAAATAAACTACTCCAACCAGGTCAAACCACCACTCCAACTCCCTCAGCCTCTACTGATAAACTACCAGAGGATGTCGCTAACACCTTTAATAGTTTCTTTACCGAGACTATCCAAGCCCTAGCTAGCCAATTACCCCTGAATTCCTCTAATGTACAGGATACCATTCCCAGTACCCAGCTCTTCTTTAGCTTTCAACCAGTCTCTACAACTTTCATTCGTACACTAGTCAAAGAATTAAAACCTACTACCTTAGTTACTGACCTTCTCCTTGCTGAATATTTGCAAAAAGCTGCAGATACTATAGCGTACCCCATTTCCATTCTAATTAATCGGACCATATCAGAAGTTACAGTTCCCTCTATCTGGAAAATATCTCATGTCATACCCCTCCATAAAGGTGGTAGCTTTACTGAATTATCTAATTATAGACCCATAGTCATCCTGTCACCTCTGGCAAAAATCATGGAAAAGTGCATCCATAAACAACTCCTGTACTTTCTAACCCAGAACAACCTACTGGCTAAATCTCAGCATGGCTTCAGACCACATCACAGTACCACCACAGCCCTCCTCACCTTCTCTAATGCTATAAACTATAACAGAAATGACAACAAACTATCCTCAGCCCTTTTTTTGGATCTCTCAAAGGCTTTTGATATGGTTAACCACCATCTACTCATCCACACCCTGACAACAATGTCTCTAGGCAATCACTCTCTCTCCAGTGGTTTCAATCCTATCTGCACAATAGACAATGAGCAGTCCTATGGCAGATCAAACTATATAACCTCCTACCCAACACCCTAGGTGTCCCCCAGTGGTCTATTCAGGGACCTCTTCTGTTTTCCATTTTTATTAATGACCTCCACACTGTCATCCCAAAAGCTAACTGCATTCAATATGCGGATGACTCCACATTGATCTGCACTAGCACCTCCCAAACAGAGCTGCAGACAATTACTCAGAGTACTTTTAACTTAGTTGAAAATTGGCTTGCTGATCGCTGTCTGATTCTAAATCCTAACAAAACAAAGCTCCTACTTTTCTCCCCGACCCAAAGATCCCCGGTGTTATCTCTCTCCATTAAGTCTAATAATGGTACCATAATCTCCCCAGATGCCCACACGAAACTCCTAGGAGTTATTGTAGGCAGCAATCTCAAATTTGATGTGCACGTCATCAAAACTATCAAAACCATTAATAAAAAACTGGGCTCACTATATAGGATAAAGCCATTGTTAACCCCACCTGCTAGGACTACCATTACCCGCTCCGATCTACTCTCTACCCTCTTCTGTGCTTCCCCTTTATTTGCCAATTTAAATAAAACTGAACTTAACAAACTCTCTAGCTGCTATAACATAGCTAGATTTGCCACTGGCCTGCCCTATAGAACATATTACTGTAAAAACCTAAAAAATCTCGGATGACTAGAACTACCCAGGCAGATTCAGTATAACCAACGTATTGTGGCTCATAAAGTACTTAATCAACCTGAAAATACACCTGCACTGAAAAACATCATCTATCCCCACTCCAACCTCAGACCATTTCACTCATCTAATAGAATGGTAGTAGAAACTATCAAATCCAACAATTCTGCTGGACACTCCCTGTTCGCCAACTCTGTTGGCAAAACTTGGAACTCACTACCTGCTAACATTACCCTAGACACTACCCTATCTCAATTCAAGAAAACTCTCAAGCAGTATTTCAGGTCTCAGTGGTTATGTCCTTGCTCCAAGCCTGACTAAATATTTAGTCTTACTAGTGTACCAGTACTATTTTGTAAATGGAACTCATTTGTGTTTTAATTGTTAAGCCATATTAGAAGTTTGTGAGATTGTATAAATTATGCTCCTCAACACAGTCTGTAAATTGTAATTAATTTGTACTATGTTACGTTTGCTTGTGTAACTGCCTTTGGAGCTTTTCTCCCCAGGCCTCCGCTAAAAATGGACATGTATCCAGTAGGACTATCCCGGTCAACAAATGTAAAATAAATAAATAAATGAATTAATGATGGGCTCTTGTTGCATTGTTCTTCAGACGTCATTTGAATGTTTTAAGCCATTAAATGCACAAAAGATGTAGAAGACAGGTGTTAATAAAGACTGTATGTATATATGCATGATGCCCTTCAGGCAGCACCATGACTCTGACCCAAACAGCAGTATGGACTTGACATTAGTGTTGAAATTCCTTGTTTTTTATGATTACTGGGTGGTGGTGTTCCTGCATAGTGGCCTTCAGGGTAACAAAAACATGCTGTGCTTTGATAATTCTGGTTTTATTATTATTGTTTGTACCTGCTCTCTTGTTAACAACACTGTGCAAGTATATAAATTGATGGACGTCTATCATGTCTTGTCAAGCTATAGTAGTGGGTGTTTCTTATGTGGTGTCTACTCACGGTCTTGTTCTTGGTTTTGTTCATTTCTAGTTATACTGACTTACATAGCAACATTATAGAGTCTCTCCAGTCTCCATCTTAGCCTGTATGTGCTGGTGGAGAAAGGCAACAGGCAGATATCATCAGCAAAATTCAAATCCACCAGTATCTGGGTCGGGGTCCACTGGATTCTTCCTGGCTGGCACATGGCTGTCTTTATTGCCAAATTGATCACCAATACAAATGTAGGAGATGATAACAAACATGCTTGTCTAACACCTATATTCACTTTGAGTTGTATTGACAGACTTTAATAACTCCATATGTTGTATCTTCATGCATGCTCTAAATCATCTTGACAAATATTTTTAGGATGCCATAGTGTCTCAAGATTCTCCATGTAACTGTCCTGGCCACTATGTTAAATGCCTCCTTAAAAATCTACAAAGGTAACATACAGAGAATACTTTCACTCCACTGACTGCATGTAAAGTCATAGTCTGGTTTGTACAGGACCTTCTGTACTGGAAACCAGTTTGCTCATTGTCTCAATTATCAAATGCTACTTTGATTCTTTCTAGAACTAAACTGAAAGCGATCTTGTTTGAGAGTGATTATGAGTGGTACTCCTCAACAAATTTAGAAATTTAAGAGATCACCTTTCTCGACCAGCTTAACAATGTTAACAGTTTTAAACCTAAAGATGTACCGACACAGGGTCAAATGACACCTTAGTAACAGTAAAGCTGAAAGTTAAGATCAAGCATGTCAAGAAGACTGACCCATTGAAACAATCAAAGTCTGACACCTCCAAGCTTATGACATCAGTGAGGCAAAGGGGAATTTGGCTTCACTCTTAGTAACAGTCTCCAAATATTGGTGGAGCTAGAAGGTAGTTCTCTGGACAAGAAATGGTTAAAACTGTATTCACCACTGCATCATAACAGAAGTTGGGAGTATGTAAACATGAGCTTAAGAGTTCAATTTCAAGCTATACCGCAGAAAAGACAGAAGAATATTGAGATGTTAAACAGGGACCTAATCAGGCAAAATACATGACTCGGAAGCAGAATCTCCAGCAGGAATGCAAGAGAAAGATCACTTAGTCAAGAGAAACTCCTGGAGAGATAAGAGACAGATGGTGGGTAGTATTAGAACTGACGAAGAAAGTACAGAAAAATATGATAGCAAGAAGCTGTATAAAATCACTAGAAAGCTTTCATACAGAAAGATTAGTATCAGTAGAACTGCTAAGGGCAGTATGCCTAGTAAACTGGCTGATCAACTGGCCATATGGGAGGAACACTTCAGTATCCTATTTAATAGTACACCAGTAGTGCATCATCAAACTTCTGTGGAAGGATAGAACCTAGATGTTAACCATAACTCTATCACATGAGATGACATCATTCAAGCAGTTAAAAGATCAAAAAGCATCATGACCTGATAATATCCTTCCTAAATCACCAAATACAGATGTTGTTATTGCAGATATCATCTTGTGGAGGAAGAGAAGGTGCTGCAGGAGTAGAAGATGGGCTACATTGTTAAGCTGCCCAAGAAAGTGATCTGAAAGTTTACCAGAAAAGGTCAAAATGTAGTTCTTATTGCTAACAAGCAAGATCTTTACCAGGCTACTCCTAAAAAGAATTAAAACAGCAACTGATGCTAAACTGAGGGATGATATTCCTTGAAAGAGGTTCATTTAACCTCACATTTACCCTTGACCTTCAATGCAAGTGCCCTCATCATCTAAAGAATTTTAGCACCTGTCCTCAAAGTCTGTCATGTCCTAATTGTTGATGATAGTAGCTTGCTTCATATTCATAGCAGATATAAAGGGTTGCCCTACTAACCATGACTTAATGGAGCTTTGGCATAACTTAATTGTTGGACCACTCTCCATCCCTATATCATAGCATGCATAGTATTTATGCAGTGTTTTATCTAACAAGGAATATAAGTATCAAACAAGGAATACAAGTATCAATCATGCCTTCTCAATGTAAGATGCCATTCAAGGTTCCACAGAAAGTCACACTGGCGTGTCCTGTATACTGTTTATATCCTAGTCACATTTGTCATTGTGGTGTGAAGGGTTGTGGTGTGCAAAAACCAAATAATACATGAAAAGCTATCTTCATGTAGGATATCTAGACTTTGGAATCAAATATGTGTTAATATTCTAGCAAGCATCCAACTGTTTGTCTTCTTTATGTTCTTAGCAACATATAAGTCAAAATACAGTCAAGGATCCATCCATATCCTCACATACTTTTATTTATATATTATATTAGAGCTGTAACAATATCTGTTGGTGTCCTGGGCAATGCCTACCCATTGATTCCCCAAAATTAAAGTTATGGAACAAAAAATAAGATTAGGCTGCTTAAATGATTACAAATGCTGCCTGCATAGATCAATCAGCATCTTTTCTGCAATGTTGCTCCCTAACCATCCCCTCTGCCTTGACCTTCCTGTAGCTTTACCCACTATATAATGTACTGCAAGTCCTGATTTTTCAGTTTAATAGAACTTCTCCTGGCCACTGTTTACGTGTGTATATAATGGATTAATTTTACAGAAGAACAACTCTAACATGTGGTCATAAACCATGTACATACTTAATTAAAACCTGTAGTAACTATATCTAGAACACATCAGGCACTTCACGTTTGCCAGATAGTTTGTACAGAGTATGGCAGGGAGGTCAATGTTTTTCGATATTAAACCACTTATGAGAAGGTGGAGGAGCACCAAGCCTTGTGAGACTCCAGAACAAAAGGAATGAGAAACAGATTTTGTCTTTCCCATCTAGATGCGGGATCTTCTGTTAAACAGCTCTTGACTAGTTAGCACCACTACAGGTTCAGTTTTAAAGAGTTTTTGCAATAGTAGGTGATGATCAGGTTGGACAAAAATTTTGGCTATATTTAAAAGTATTCTATCCATAAAGGATCCTTCCTGCATTAAAGTCTTTCTTTAAACATCATTATTAAATTATCAATTGCAACATGAATTTATATACATTAATAGAATAGAAAATAAATCTTCATAAACGTTTTGATTATTATTGTTCTGCACTATATATATATATATATGCTTTCTTTTTAACAGTTTTCATTCACTCCAGCATTACATGCATTCATGCTTTCTTCAAACCTTCATTTCTACTCCTTGTATTATTCTGCATGTGTTATTAGTTAGTACCATTTCCCCCAACATTTCCATCAGAGTACTCTGTAAAGACTTTAACAGCCACCAAATATTTTCTCCCATTCTTCTCCCTTTTCCTCATCATTTATCCATTAAAATCATGTCAGCTATGACAGCAGTTGCTGTGCTGGGTCACACACTTTTCAGAATCTGTGTTGCTCCTGAGCAACTAATTCATATTTTATATGTGATATTCTATCTGACCGCAGATAACTTTCTCAACTATTTATTTATTTATTTATTACATTTGTTGACTGGGTATGTCCGACTGGGCCAGAGGCCCGTTTTCAGCAGAGACCATGGGAGAAAAAAACTCCACAGTAATACAAAACAACAAAATAAACACAGTAACAGTAAAACATTAGTACAATAGAATAATATATTGAAAAAGAGACAGAAAAATGCAGTGTCCTGTTAAATATTGAAGACTCAGGGAGAAAAGTCCACAGTAGTACAACACAATCAAGTAGCAGTAAAAATAATACTGTAACAGTAATTGTACAGTTCCAATGACAGCAACAGCCAAGAGACAGTAGCTATAATACAATCAGTAGAACAACAGAAATTGCAGTGTAGAATCAGCAAGACAGTAGATAGTTTGTTGGTAAAGTTAGAAGGCAAGGTGAGAGAGGTAAAAGAGAGGGGACAAAAGATTCGTTTGGGGAGTGACAGGAACACAACCATTGTCTTCTCATGTATTCCTTTAGGTGTAATTTGAACAGGACATGTACTGGATTTCTTGTTATTGTGTATGGAAGGGTGTTCCAGAGTTTGGCTATTTTGTGTGAATAGAGGGAGATGCCATGTTGGTTGTGGGACTAGAATATTTTAATAGGAGTTTGTTGGAAGATCTGAGGGATCTGCTAATAGTATTAGGTTGAACTAACGAGGAGATAGCAGGACAATTGTTGGGATGGTAGATTAATTTATGGGCTAAGGATAGTTGATTGAGAGATTGAAGGTTGGGAAGCTCAAGCCAGTTTAATATTGAGAGAGCTGAGCAGTGGTGGGATCTGTGAGGGAGATTAGTGGCAAATTTAGCAATCTTGTGGTAACATGATTCTAGAGTGTTAAGGTCAGATTTATGAAGGTTAGTAAATATGAGAGAGCCGTAGAGAAGGGTAGATAGAAGGTATGTGTAAGCAGTGGCTAGCCTGGCATTTGGAGTTAGAAATGGTTTGGCCCTGTAAAGGGTACTTAGTTTTAAGTGGACTTTTCTGATAGTTTGGGCAATATGTATGTCAAATTTGAGGTTGTCATCAATGGTAACACCTAAAAATTTAGTGCGGTTAGTGGGGGTGATATTGGTACCATTTGCAGAGATGATTGATAGAGGGGGTGGGGAAGTCTTGTTTTTTTTTGTTACTGAAAACTATGATTTTTGGTTTCGTTGGGATTTAAAATGAGTTGGTGTTGGGAGAGTAGGATTCAATGTCTTGAAAAGAGGATTGCATTTTTAGTTGGAGTTCTTGAGGTGAGTGGGCTGAACAAATAAGGGTAGCATCATCTGCATACTGTACTATGGAGGTAAGTTGGGTTGCTGTACTGAGGTTGTTACTGAATATGATGAAGAGAGGTGGTCCGAGAATAGAACCCTGGGGTACACCCACAGAGACGAGGAGTAGGGGGGAAAGAGGGTTTTCCCACTTTGTAGCCTGTTGATGGTTGGAAAGATAGCTGTGGAACCAAGTTATTGAGGATAGTCTAAGGCCATAGAAAGATAGTGTATTTAGTAGAAGCTGGTGGGATACAGTATCGAAGGCTTTAGACATGTCGAGAAATATGGAAGAGACATGCTAGCCTTCGTTCACGAGATGGTGGATGGTGTTAGTGAAGGTTAGGAGGGCAGTGCTGGTACTGTGCTTAGGTCTGAAACCATGCTGGGAGTCGGAAAGGAGGTTATTGTTAAGGAAGTAGTTTATGAGCTGGTTGTGGATGCAGTTTTCTAACATTTTTGCTGGGGGGGGGTATGGCTAAGGGCTAGTTCGTTAGATCTTTGGAGGGGCCACTTTTGTGGAGAGGTATAATATGAGATATTTTCCATATGAGTGGAACATATTGTTCTTTAACAGAGCGATTGATCAGAATTGAAATGGGGTACGCAACTGAAGGTGCAGCAAGTTTTAGAAGTTCATTAGGGAGTTTGTCTGTAGCTGTACAGCATGGTTTGAGTTTGGACAAAAGAGTTTTTATGTACTTTGTATGGGTGAGAAGGAGAGGGGGCTGTGATTGTCTGTGGCTGAAGTGGAGACAGTGAGTGGCTGAGTTGGTTGATTGTCTAGAAGAGAGGTAATGGTGTTGATAAAATTGGTGTTAAATTGAGTTGATATAGGGACAGGTTCATTTGAGGTAGCGGGGGGGGGGGTGGGGTAGAGGTACGACCTGGATTTAGGAGTTGGTTGATGGAAAGCCAGAATTTTTGAGGGTTGTTTTGGTTGTTTTGCTGAAAGGATAGAAAGTATACATGTTTGTCTTTTTTTATTAGATTTTTTTATTGAGTTTCTTAGTTGTTGGTAGTTAAGGAGGTCTGATTTATCTTTGGATATCTGATAAGATGACCAAGCTTTGTCTCTACATCTCATTAGTAGTTTGGTTTCTTTGGTTAGGCATGGAAGGTGTTTGGTCCTAGTACAAACTTTTCTGGTAGGAGCTAGATTATTAAGAATTGTGAGGAAGTTTTCATTGAAATACTGAACAGTCTCATTCAATTTTAGGTACTTAAGAGGGGACCAGTTGCATTGCTGTAGTAGAAGGTTGAAAGTAGTGGGGGAGAAATTTTTCTTGGAAGTGATGTATTTATAGGGGATGTTGCTTTGGGTATACACACATTTCCAAATACCTTACTAAAGTGAGATATTAAGGGCGCTGGTCACTATTATCACTGATTGGCTATGGAAAAACTGTCAGTGATACTTCTTCTACTACTTTAGCAATGTATATATTTGGAACCATAGAGTCACAGATAGACACATTGAGGATATGGCCATCAGATCACAGGACAAGACCATAAGATCACAGGAACTACAAGACATGGGATCACAGGACCATAGGATTATAGGAACTACAAGGCAAGTAAGTCTGAAGGCCTTGCACACCTTGCCGGTTACCACCATCAGGAGGTGAAAAGCATTTCAGACCAGGAATGAAATTGCTGGTACTCATCCAATCATTAAGGTTAGTCTTGAGGAAGGCAAGGGTGAGATTCTGTTAAGTAGAAGTTTAAATAATGATAGGTTTAGTAGTTTTCTCAATGTAGGGGTGAATTCAGACAGCTGGGTTAGGATGAAAGGATGTTTTTGCAGAGTACTTTAAATATAGGAGAGTATATATAGAGAGTTACCAGCCATGTTGTAAATTTTATATGAGGAGTGTTTCCCAAAGATGACAATGCTGCACCTTTTGGCATTTAGTCTGAGATTCTTTGTGTATTATTTTGTAAGGGGTAATTCTTGCTAAATCACTGCAGTATCAATGGGGAAATGGATGATTATACCCAGCTTGCAGTCATAGTAATTAAAGGCCACCATATGCCATTTAAAGTGTAGAGAGTAGAACAGTATATACTAAAATAAAATGATCTCACTACCGAACCCTGGGGTACTCTTCTTGTTGCTTTCTCACTTTCTGAAGTGGTACCTGCCACTGAAGTGTGTGACTTCTATCCTTTAGCCAGTTCTCAATCCATCCGACCATGTAAGGGTCTACCTTGACTTATTTTAACTTATATATAATGCTAGCATTGGATAAAGCATTGACAGCCTTGACCATTTACATATATGCTGTGTGGATTCAGTGGACACTGTCCACTGACTCTGTAATTTTCTTGAAGATGTTTACAGAGTTGGGCAGACAGGCATCTGCCTTTGATATATATATATATATATATATATATATATATATATATATATATGTATGTATATATATATATATGTGTGTGTGTGTGTGCGTGCATACGCGTGCACACACACACACACACGCACGCACGCACGCACGCATACACACACACACACACACACACACACACACACACACACACACACACACACACACACACAAAACTATGGTTGTAGGTCCAGTTGAATGAGATTTTTAATATCATAGTTTAATGGGTCAGGTTTGATACATTCCATGGCCTTGCAAATCAAACTAGTCAGATTTATGGGCGGCTAATTCCTGAGATTTGTGATATGGCTCTGTTTGTTCAGGGGTAATACTACAGTTGTTTTCCAAACCTCAGCAACATGCTCTTTGGCTAGTCAATAAATGTATCTATGTCAATTAAAGGTTGTTAAAGTCAAAAATATTAAAACATATTATCACTTACATGCAACATTTCTGTTAAAAAGTAATGTTATTCTTAGATACATGCTTTATTAAACGTTTCTTCACTTTTATTATTTATGTTCATATTCAGTTGTATTCACATTAACCCTGCTCCTAATTTAAGGAATATTATTTTTTTCTTATTTTTTTGCAGCTTACATAATGCTTTCATTGTAAAATTTCTTTTGATATTAAAATTCAAATCATAAATCTCTTCTCTGTTGCATTTTAGATAAACTCCATATCCAGGACCAGAATAGCCTATGAATAGCTGAGTTACAATATTATTGTATATTGCACATCAACTAATACAAATGGTAAATTTTTCTTAATTCATACCCACATATGAAGTATATGACTGACACCCGTTTCCATTATATCTAGATCTGTAATGCTGCTAGTTTGAACTTCAAACTTATATTTCAAATACTGATTATGCACAATTATCTTTTTTTTTGGTAGAAATGCATCCTTTACTGTTTAAATTTATTATGCGTTTAGCATAGAATTTACAGCCTTTACTACATTTGGCTTGTTCTAAATCTTTTTCTTTCCAATAAATGTTATAATTATTTTTACATGAGTTAAGACTCACTTAAAGAGATGTTTTTTCTTTAACTAGTTGTTCAGATATTTTGATCTCTCCCTTCCTAATGTTCTGTTTTTAAATTTTGAGTCTTGGATTCTAACTTGCATTAGTTTAACCAGTATTCATGTTTGCCTGGAGCTATTTTAATAACTTGTTCTTTTATAATTGTTCTGCTATAAACCAATTTTCTATAATTCTTTTTTGAGGTATTTTGCTCTCCCACAGCTGTCCATTATCTGTTTCCAGTGCCTGTCCATGTACATAGGACCTGTTAAACCTGACTTTCTCCTTGGACTACCTCTGATCATGTCCATGGCTGGAGGAAATCAAGACATCCTGGGGTAGTATCATACTACCACTGAAGGAGTGCTTTCCCCTTTAAGGCCTAACTCCTCCACCTTGCACATTCGTATATTGTTTCAGGGGTTGATATGCAATGGGCATTGCTGTATATCATCCATACTGTTACTTGTAACTCAGCAGTAGCATTGCCCTGCCTTGATGACAATACTCCCCAAGCATCTTCCGTCCCCACTAGGAATAAGCCACAGAGGTGTGTCTGTGCAAGCTCCCTGCCCTTAGCCCCACCCACCAGGATGAATAAACTAATGTAAACCTCTGAAGTCCACCTTCCTGCTTGACTCCTCCAGCACATGAGATGCTAATTGAACTCACCTCATCTGTGTCATAGTTTGGGCTTTATTCCTCTGTGCAAAGAGTCAGATTAATTTGCTATAAATCTTGTATCAGTTTTCTCTTTCTTATTTTCTGTGTCTAGTTTTTATCTCGGGTAGAAGGCTGGAAAAGATTGAGGTAATTTAAACATGTTTCACAAAAATCTGTATACTTCATTTAGAAGTGAATTATTATGTGCTATTCCTTTTAATAATTCTTAAAGCTATAACAGCTATAATTAATAAATGCTTCAATGCCTTTATATCTCCCACAGGTTATAAAAAAAAATATCCAAAGTGATAATTATTTCTCTTTTTTTATAGCTTCAAGTACTACATATATTT
This sequence comes from Protopterus annectens, assembly GCF_019279795.1. Lineage (NCBI taxonomy): Eukaryota > Metazoa > Chordata > Ceratodontiformes > Protopteridae > Protopterus > Protopterus annectens. The sequence goes on along the minus strand of NC_056730.1, from coordinate 884,029,077 downwards.
TCCACGAGTTACCTGAAAATGCCAGTCCCAAATATTCATATTCTTGGACTATTCCAAGTTGTTTTCCATTAACATGTAATTTCTTGCTGTATTATAAATCATTATCCGCTAATCTGATGTGTTTGTATTTAACCTATATTCTGATATATACTTTTTTATATCAATTATTTGCTCTATTAAAAGTTTGTATGCTCAATTTCAAAATAACTAAATTGTCTGCATAACCAAGTAATGGACAAATAGCTTTTCTAACTTTTGGTATGGCTCAGATTAGAATTTTTCTGTGTTGTTTCATTTATGTATTTCAGAAACAGCCACAAACAGGGATGCAGCCCTGTCTTATCCTCTTTTTAAGTAGAAACATTGTTTTAACATTTATTTTGTTGCTATGTGAGCTTTAGGCCAATTATTGCTATATAAGGCTGAAATTATATTTATTAATTTTGCCAAATACCCTGTTTTTCAGTAATTCCCTTAGTTTATACCTGTCTAGTTTGTCAAATGCTGCTAAAGGCCAAAATATACGGCAAATGACTTCTGCTTATGCACCCAGTTGTATTTCTCTATAATATACTTTTGTGAAAGAAAACAAGCTTGTTGCATTGAACTGTTATAGGCAAATAGAAGTCATGGTAAACAATTTTTCTCATTCCTGTTTTTCAACTCTTCTAGTATGATCATTGAAAAAAAATCAAAGAAGTGTCCACTAGGGTAATTAGATTATACGCAGCTATAGTTTTTGCTGTCTGTTTTAACCATGTGATCTATAATGAGCCCTGCCCTTGAGTCCAGAAAACTAAGACCCTTTATTTCTTAAACTGAATGCTCAATATTTTTATCCCTGTTCATCTGGGGTGACTTTAGTTCATTGATAATAACATCTGTACTGCCCCTTCATGATTTTAATTCAGTTTTTTTTTTAATGTTACTGAAAATATTCTCCAGTGTGAAATTCTTCACAAATGACTCTTGTTATGCATTTGCCATTATTTTCCTTATTTCCATAAGGCATCCATGGGATCTGCTCAAAGATTTGAAAACTGCCTTTACATTGGTATATCACTCTTTGGCAATAATAAAGCAGTCTCCTTGTGTAATTTTCCTTAGTAAAGAAATAAAAGCTACCATTGGGAAGCACAAAGATAAATATGAACGTAGAATAGCCACTCAGACATTTCCTTAGCTATGTCAGGAAGTTAAAAAACAACACCCAGCAATGTTCTGAGCTGGTCCACAATAATACTACAGACTCTGCCCCAAAGAAAATAGCTAACAGCTTAGCTGATAAATTTTGTGCAAACGCACAATTATAGCTTTTCCACAGATTGCACAGTCCCAGCAAATCCACTCTGATTACCATAGAACAAATAATCCTAACCATCTCAGAAGTTAAAAACACCTCATCCATGGGTCCTAATAATAAAACTGGTTGCTTGTCTGTCCCAGATATGGTCTAACTGATCCCTTACGTAACCTGAATTTATTTATTCAACATTTGGTAACTGGGTAGGTGGACTAGTCCAGAGACATTTTTCAGCCACAACCTGGGTGAAGAGGCAATAAGTGCAAGTAAACTTATGTTATACACTTCAAATATGATAGATTGTTAGGTTTACATAGTTGAAAAACTTTAGAAAATTCATGTACAGGTTTATAAAGTAGAATGCCATACAATTCTTATACATTTCTAATACAGTAGCAAGTTTACATTAGATTTTTACCAGTTTACATGGGTTGCAATATAGTTTAAGGTTGAATTTCCCTGGGGAAAAAGTATTTAACCTAAGTCTGTCCATGGGTTACATTCCTAAAGACTGGAACACATCCATTTTAATGCCATTACAAGGGTGTCTTAAACACTGACCCCGGTAACTATAGACCCATTAGTCTTCATAGCCTCATATGTAAAGCTATGGAACATATTATCTTAGACTTCATTAATCGGGATATTGAAAATCTGTTAATCCTGGACAATCATCAGTTTAGTTTTGTCAGAGGCAGGTCCTTCCTCTTTAACCTCATTGCCTTCTTTGATAACATCGTCAAATAAGTGAATAGTCATTACATAGTACATATAGCATATCTGGACTTGTCCAAGGCCTTTGACAATATTCCTCCTGCATGCATTATTGATAGACTTGTAAATCTGAATATAAATTCATATGTTGTTCAATAGATAGCTAGCTGGTTGTCTGACAGACCCATGTTGATAGAGTCACATATGACATTTCCGAAAACAAAAGTTACCTGTGGTGTATCATATGGCTTGGGTCTATATTATATAATCGAACTTTCGAAATTTCAAATCCCATATGTTCAGCAACATATGATCGAATTTCGAAAGTTCGAATATATAATAAAAAACAAAAAAAAAACTTACCTTAACGGTGCAGGCAGGGGAGCAAGCCCCCCTGCACCCCCCACACCCCCCTCTACTTAAATATGCCAACTCCGAGATAGCACTTCAGTGCAGAAAAGGGAAATTTTCCCATTCTGCACTGAACGGTGCCATTATACTTAACCTTCAAACACTTGAAATGTCGATCATATGGTGTCGACCATATGACGTTCGAAATTTCAAGCGTTCGAGGTTCTAATAGGAACCCTATGGCTCAGTGTTGACATTTTATTCTTTCATTGAAAAAGGTTCCTTAGTATCTGGTTAAAGGAACTAAACTTTAATCAGCAGATAAATACGACATACTGCTAAGATACAGATTCAAACATGTCATCCATCTATGAAACAAACCACCCTACATGTCAAGCAAAGGAGCACCCTTGCCGTCTTCACAATAAACCTAGATCATCAAATGGGCAGCCACAAATTCACCCCTGGCCTGTCTTGTATTGCCTACTTTAAGGCTGAAAGAAACTTTTGAATGTGGTTTATTGGCTTGAGTTGTAAAAGTCTGTAGACTGATTGCCTAGTACTCTAAGTGCAAATAGTTGTCAAAAATACAACTGTCACATTAGATGCCTTTTGGAAAGTGATAAGGAGTCCAGATCAGTGTCTCTGAGAGTGACAGAATCAACTACATTGAAGAAATGTCTTGGGAGATGAAGCTATAAATGATTACTGCCATAGAAGTCCAGAAAAATGAGAAAGTGAAAACAACCCAGAGGGACCATTTCCAGTATAAAACATAGCCAGTTGTATTTCCTGTATAATTAATTAAACAACAAGACTTTGACTCGGAAGAAAAAAAAAACATCTTTTTAGTTGTGTATAATAAACTGCACTATTTTTGTTATAAACAGTGGTTTTAGCTGCATTAATCTTCCACATTGGTAGATTGCTATGGGCATTTTTGGCAGCAGTTATTAATGCCAAAAATCCTAATACCTACTGATGTCAAACATGAGGGAAATTTCACCAAAAAGAGATAGAGAAGGAGAGTGGGAGAGAGACAGAGAGAGAGAGAGAGAGAGACAAAGAGAGAGAGAAAGAGAGAGACAGTCTTTTGGCATTCTGGGAATTTTTTGTGCACCCACGTGTGGATCCATTTGATAAGATGGCTACGGTAAAGCTGTTGCTACAGATCATAGTAGCTAGAGCTAAAGCAATGTTTATGATAGCTACGCTGATTACTGCAAATGCTCTGTCACGATTAAAAAAAAACTTACCCAGGAAGAAGAACTGCAGGCATATCTTACCAGCTTTGCGTTGTATATCCATCAGATGGGATGAGGTTGAGTTGCCTGGACCAGGATTATCATCCCAGTTAACTGAAGCACCATTGAAAGCCTTCATGGTTATAGGGGCACTGATTACCAAGACTCTGATAAAGTCAAAAAGGCCTTACTTGCTGGAGCTAGTGCAACCTCTCAGAGATAGAAGCTTAGACATTTCATATATAGACATTTTTCTCATAACAGCATGGTAAGTTCACAATCATGTAACCTAAAGCATATTATCTATTTTTGTTAGATCCAGAGGGTCGACATAATAAGGAAAATGTAGTAATAATAACAACTGATAAATTCAAAAAGTCTTTACCTACTGCTTTAAGATCATGGATGTGACAAACTGAACTGAAAGATTCTGAAAGTTTTGTTATGCTAGTAGAAAGACTGTTATGCCACAGGATCATGTGAAAATGTGAGCAGTCTAGACCTATAGTAAAACAATTGTCATACAGTGCTATAAAAAGTAACAGCTGTGGACATAATCCCAGAGTTTATATAAACAATCCTGTCTTGGTTTGTTATTTATTGATCTTTGCTGTTTAAGAGGTGCAACCATCAGTGATATTCACACACAATATAAAGTAATTCCAGCAATTCCCTGACTTTCACAACTTGTATGGTCAGAACAACAACTTTACTGTATTTAATTTAATATTTAGTTGTATATTGTTTATGTGACTTTTCTCTAAGAAGTTGATTTAATTCCTCTCTGAATTCTGGGGTAAATTATTTCGAGTATTCTTTTCTTTTAGAATTTTTTTATTCATTTGCAGCTGAATATGGATTCATTAAATGAGTATGCAATTAACGATTTGCTAATGCACAAGTATCTTGTACAGTGTAATAAATGCTATGCATCTTTAAAGGTAACATCTGATAACACTGGTGATCTGTGTTCCTCATGTCAAAAGTTGGATGATTTGCTTACCATTATTAGTAGTAAATCTAGACTAACTGATGATGATTGTACTTGTGCAATTGGAATGACTTGGAGAACTGTTGTTACATATGTTAATAACTGGACTCATGAACTAAATAATGTTAGGAAAAGAACAAATAGAACACAATTAGGAAAGAATGTTTCTATTGTTTGCAAAGATCACTCAACCCCTCTGAAACAAGATAATGCCACTGACAACTTTGGAATTCTGGATGCAAGTATTCAGCAGTCTGAGTATTCAGAGATTAGAGAAGGAAATAAAAAAGAAAGGAAGAAGTTCATAACAAATAAAGAAAAAAAAAGAAACTGAAAAATGTCAGTAAAGCAAAGAGAATACATAGTAAAAAAAGACAACTTTTTATATGACACGCAGATTACAGGGAGTGATAACATTTATTCTGTCAGAAAATGTTAAGTCTACAGAAAACAGCATCATTTTTCCAAAAGAGAAGGTAGAAAAAAAGTGGCAAGGACAGAGGAAAAGGAAGAAATAAAAACTGAACATGAAAGGACTGAAGAACACTACTGTAAGAAAAAAAAATGAAGAGAAAGCAGACATTGACAACATCTAGATGAGAACTATATGCTTGCAAATGTAATAAGCAATGAAAACAGTGGGATTAATAAGACAAACGGTGATGAAGATCATTCCTTTGTAATAACTGATGGAGCAGATATTACTGAATTGGAAGTTGAAGAGTGTTCAGGTTGGGTCAGAAAAGATATTTTTGTAATTGGAGATTCAGTTATTAGAGGAACTGATACTTACATTTGCAGAGAAGATGATGAACATTGAATAGTGTTATGCTTGCCAGGAACAAAAATAGAGGATGTGAGGCAAGCCTTAGAATGCCCTAATGTAAAGAACTATGGATCTGTTTTTATTCATGTTGGTAAAAATTATCTCATCTGCTAGGACTCTTGACTGTTAATAGGGAACTTACAGCCCTCTTAGATAGCATAACATTTACAGGTGTTAGGACATATTTTTCACAAATCACATATAGAAAGGAGAGTCGTACCATGAATGAAAAGATTTTTTGGTGAAAAACCTACATGAAATAAATGTCCTGTATTAAAAAAATGAAAATGTATAGAGCATCCACTTGTCAATATCAGGGAAGGAAATTTTTGCAGCAGATATTTTGCAGTATTCGACCAAATACAAGGCAAGATTTTTGCCAGGTTGAAAATTTAACAGTTCACAGATAGCAACATTTGATGCATCTCTGATCATTATTAATGCAAGGAGTATTAATTAGTTTTTTTTTATTGGAAACATTTGCTATGTCCCCATAAAACTGATGTTATTGTTTGTGAAACACGGTTAAAGAACAGTGACTGGAAACCAGTTCTGTCAGTGCTGATGACCTAGAGGGATTCATATATTTCTTGCTTGAAACAGAAGATGGAAAATAATAGTGGCTGGAGACTTAAATTTACCAGAAATGGACTGGAATAATATTGATTCAACAACATTAGTACAGAAATTATTCACAAACTACATTCAGGAACAACATTTGCTTCAGACTGTAAAAAAAAAAAAAACTACCGGGGAATGGAACATACTAGACATTGTTTGTGTTCCTAAAGAAATTACTGTTACTTCAAGTTGTATTTTACCACTATTGTTTTACAGTGATCAAGTGTTCATGGGGTTATTGAGTTTAATTTGTTGCGAGATAATTTGGCCAAACTGAAATCTAAACCAATGCACAGAAGATTAATAACAGAATATATGAAAACAAAACAGTCACTATGTAAAACTAATTATAGTGATGTGTTCAGTGGAAAAACTGCAGAAGGAATATGAACAGTCTTGAAAGAGAAATTCTTATTTATTTATATTTATTTTTTTTTATTTTACATTTGTCGACCGGGCTAGTCTAACTGGATATATGTCCATTTTTGTAGAGGCCTGGGGAGAAAAGCTCCACATAAAAAACAAGAACAAACAAAACATTACAACTTCGGTTACAGTTCACTTGTCAGACACAACAGGTGTTACATGGTAACTTAGCATTCATGATAGAAAAACAGCAAAAAAAAAAAAAAATAAAAAAATAAAAATAGAAAATCCTTTTTTTTGTGTGTGTGTAGTTGACCAAACAAATAGTAGAAGAGAAGAGTATTCAAAAGGATGTAGGAGATTCACATGAAAAAGTTATAAATAAGGCACAGGAAAATAGAATAGATATATACAAGACTGGAGAATTAGTTAAGGGCAGTGACTTAGCTATAAGGCAGTAAAATAACAATACAGTCTTTCAAGGCTACAATAAGTCTAACTAAGAAGGTAGTGGTCTAAAAGTGGCTGTAGAGTGTGTATTAAATTGGTGCTATAATCTAGGATGACAGGAAGCGAGATCTTAGTCAAGGTTAGTACAAGAACATAGCCAGTGGGTTGTAAGGTATAATTTAAGTTTCTTTTTGAATAGTGCAGTTGAAGAAAAAGATGTGAGTTCAACAGGTAGAAGGTTCCATCTTTTTCCCACAGTGTTGGAGAAAAGGGAATCTCCTGCTTTATTGTTGGGCTTTTGTCTAGATACCAGTAGTTTATTTGCTGAGTGTAGGTTTGCGAGATTTTTATATGGGCTGATTAGACTCATGAGAATTGGTGTATTAAATGGATGATTAAGGGTTTTATGGGCAATAATCAGTTGGTGGAATATAATTTGATTAGGCAGTTCCAGCCAACCCAGTTGCTTCAGATTTTGGCAGTGGTGGATTCTGAAAGGGAAGCTGGTAGCAAATCTTGCAATGTTATTGTAGGAGAGTGCCAGTTTGTTGAGGCTGCTTTTAGATAGATTCATGTATATAGGAGAGGCATAGAAGAGAGTTGAGATAAGGTGGTTATGGGCAATAGTATTTCTAGTTATGAGAGTAAGGAAGGATTTCATTCTATAGAGGGAGCCTAGTTTTCGGTTAACTGATTTTAATGTAGTATTGATATGAGTATCATAGTTAATGTTGTGGTCAATAGTTACTCCTAAGAGTTTGGTGGTAGTGTCTTGAGATATGATTGTGCCATTATTAGATTTAATAACGAGGTCGATTGGGGTGGACTTTTGTGTAGGAGTAAAGATCAATAGTTTAGTCTTTTTGGGGTTAAGGAGAAGACAACACTGTAAAAAACATTCTTCTACTAGTTCAAAGACATTTCGGGTGAGGGACTGCAGTTCAGTTGGATCTGTAGCTGAGCATATTAATGTGGAGTCATCTGCATATTGTATGCATGTAGCTTGGGGGATACTTACAGTTAGATCATTTATAAAGATGGAGAATAGAAGAGGGCCTAGAATAGAACCTTGGGGTACACCAAGGGTGACAGAAAGATGGGTGGATAGACTGTTGTCCCAAAGCACTGCTTGTTGCCTGTTATTTAAGTCAGACTTGAACCACTGAAGTGCTTGAGTATCAAGTGAGAGGGACTTAAGAATATTCAACAATAGGTCATGGTTAACCATGTCGAATGCTTTTGAGAGATCAATAAAGGTTGCAGAGGAGAGGGTGTTATTGTTACGGTTTTTGTTAATGTGGTCAGAAAATGATAGGAGGGCAGTAGTGGTGCTATGGAAGGGTCTAAAGCCATGCTGAGAGCTAGCTAATAGTCTATTTTGTACACGGTGGTCTAACACTTGATGGTGAATGCATTTTTCCATGATTTTAGCTATGGGAGAGAGTAGGGCAATTGAATGAAAGTTAGAAAGTTCTGTTGAGTTGCCGCCTTTGTGTAGGGGGATTATATGGGAGACTTTCCATATGGATAGGATGGTACCTTCTGTTATGGTTCTATTTATTAGGATAGAAATAGGATAAGGTATAACTTTAGCTGCTATTTGCAGATATTTAGCAGGTAAGAGGCCAGCAGCGGGGGTAGAAGGTTTGAGTTTTTGAAGAAGGTTGCAGATAAGGCATGTAGGGACAGGTTGTAGTTGGAAAGTAGGTGGAGAGTTAGTTAAGGAGGTGGGTAGATTAGAGGATACAGGAGGTAGAGAGTTAGCAAGTGACTGGATGGCTTAAGTAAAGAAGATATTAAATGTATCAGCAATTTGTTTGGGAGTCTCCTGGGAAATACCTGATGGGGTTGGTGTCTTAGAATTGCCTGGATGTAGGAGTCTATTGATACCTGACCAGAATTTTTGTGGTCTGTGTTGATTGGTCTGTTGAAGTTGAAAGTAGAAGTTTCTTTTATCTAATAATATTGATGCTTTAGTAGAATTTCAAAGTTATTTAAATTTTAAATGATCAGATGGGTCTTTAGAAGTTCGCCATTTGGCCCAAAATTTGTTTCTTAATATAATTCTTTGCTTAGTTTCCTTTGTGAGCCATGGAGCTGTTTTTGTTCTGTTTCTAAGAGTGCAAGAGGGGGAATGGTAGTCAAGATTTCTAGGAATTTAGAATTGAAGTATGCCACTGCTTCCTCTAGCTGGAAGTGTTTTAGGGGTGACCAGTTGCATACACTAAGTTCATTTTGGAAGTGTTCAGGGTTGAAATATTTATTGGAGTGAGTTGTTCTGAAAGTTGAGGGGTAAGGAATATTACTCTTTTGTCTAATTATATAAGTTAGTGAGTGATCACTAATGTCTTCTGGGAGGATGCCTGACAAATATGTTGGGGAGTGTGTATTTATTAGAATCCAATCTAAGGTACTTTCTTTACTGGTAGGTTTATGGATTCTAGTGGAAATTCTTTGAATGCAAAAAAATCAAAAAATGTTTAACATCAGGATCTAGGCACACAATGTCAGAAGGATATATTTCCATAAGAACAAGATACTTCATTATGGTAAGAGACAAAAAATATAAGAAATGGAAAAGAGGTCGAACTACAACTTTGAAAACTGAAACAAACAAGCTGGACAAACAAATTAAGCATAGTGCGAGAAAAGATCAAGAAACATTTGAAGAAAATGTATATAAAGATATTGAGCATAATAGGAAACTATTTTATAGATGCATAAGATGTGGAAGGAGTAAAGACATATAAATTGATAAGCTGTGATTCTAAAATTTATTCTCAGACACAACAGAAATATACATATATTTACAAAATTTTATGCAAAACAGTTTGGCTCCACAAAGGGGTGATAAATTGTCCTAGTGACATCCTGGTAACCTCTGAAATCAGATTAGATTATATTGAAAAAAAAGTATGCAAACTGGAACTAAACAAGTGCAGGAAAGAGATGAAATTAGTAATAATGACCTGAGAACACTTCAGCAAGACCTTACAGTACCATTATATCTATTATTTAGTGGGTCATATAAATATGGTGAGATTTCTCAAAATTGGAGACATGCAATTCTTAATCCTGTCTTTAAAGAAAAGAGGAGTAGGAAACCCCAGAATCATACAGACCCTTAAGTCTTCTTTCATGTTGTGGAAAAATAATGAGAATGTACTATTAGATAGATTATTGTCTGAACTGGAAAGATTGGGACTTGAAACCATATATCAGAATGATATGGTGAAAACAGATTTATTACCACCTGTAACATGATGTTCTATACTAATAGAATATGTATAGAATAAAAATGTATGTTGTGATGTAATTCATATAGATTTAACTTCAGCATTTGGTAGGGTCACACATAAAATACTGATCAATTAGAATAATTAGGTATTGATGTATGTTTGATAAGATGGATAGCTGCATGACTTACAAATAGGATATTGCAGGTATCATGCAGCAACTGGGCAGGTGAAATTCTTAGTTAGAGTCAAGATGTCCAACAGGGCATTTCTAGGCCCATGCATGTTTAGATTGTGTCTTTCAGACTTAACTTTTTCATCTGAGGTGTTCTACAGTCTGTATGCAGATGACCTGAAATTGTGTAAACTGATTATATGTGTTATAGATAGGGTATGTCCGCAAAAGAACTTGACTAAATTGACAACTTGGGCACAGGATAATAATATGCTGATCAATATAACAAAAACTAAACATATGAGATTTGTGAGACATAAATTGGCAGGTGAATATTTAATACAGCACACAGTGATTGAAACTGTAGATTCATTTATGGATCTGCATATATGGGTAGAGCTAGCTTTGAGTTTTTCTAATCATATCAACCAATTTAAAAATAATTATAGAACTATAGGTTGTATAAAACGATTTATAAAGTCTAGGAAAAGAACTATAGGTTGTATAAAAAGATTGATAAAATCTAGGAAATCAGAAATGATGATGTCATTGTTTCTAAGTTACATTAGACCCAATTTTAACTTGAGTATGGAATAACAATATGGAAACCTTATAAGAAAACAAGCATGAGTAAACTGGAAAGAGCGGAAATATATTGAGGACATCCATGGATGTGAAAATCTAAGTTATTATGAAAGAGTGAAATATCTGAATTTGTACAGTGTATCATATAGATATTTAAGAGGAGACCTAATTCAGGTATATAGGGCATTTAGAGACAAGTACTGCTGGGAATGTTTGGGGTTATCAAAAGTAATAGAAAATCATCAGCCAGCCTATGTAGAAGATCCTATAGGAATGAGAAGTGTACTAATTGGTTCTCTGAGATAGCAGCTGATGCATGGAATAGGCTACCAAATTACATTAACTCAAGGAATAGTTTAGATATTTTTAAGAATAGCTTGGGCACTTATTATAGGGACAACTATTTTTGGTATTTTGTTAAGCTAGAAGAGTATTAATGTCCATGCTTGAAATATTTGTATATGTATGTATGTATGTAATCTGTTTTAAACTTAGAAAAAGGATCACATGCATTGATTTTTGTACTAGTGATAGTAACACTGTTAAATTGTGAAAACTATAACCTCTAGTAAAACTGTTATTAGTGATGTTATGTCTCTAGAAAGTGATAACTGATATTCAACAGTGTTTGAGACTACCTTCTTTTTCTGTGCAAATGCCAAGTTAAATGAAGCATCTTAACTGGGGGCCGAGAACTGCAGTGGTGACCATTAGACTATGGCAGTATGTTACGACTTATAAAAGCGCATCATGTATGTAAGAAGCAGGGGTGGTATGCATTCATGATGATAAGAAACAGTATCCATTACTGAGATAGAAGTACAAATAGTGTTTGGGAAGGCAATTCATCATTTTGCTGACATTCTCAGTATAGCACATGGCATAATAAAAGGGAAATATGTTCCTCACTTTAAAGAGTTGTGGAGGCAGCAGTATAAAAGGTAGTTCTTTTGATAGATCCTTGTATTAATGTGGGGAGGAGAACCGGTAAGTGAATGAGCCTTCAGATGTACCTCAGCTTCACTTATAAAAGTGGCAGCAGCCACTCAAAGCTTGCATTGATGTATATGAATCCCAAAAAGATCTAGGTATGATGTTGAGAAACCCTAAAGTTACAAAAATATGTACTGGGGCACAGAAGGAGGATAAGTATAGCATGATTTAAAGAGATATGTCAGTGTGTTACCATACATCTAGGCAGTTTGCAGGAATAAATCTTAGAAAAGAAAGGAACTTGCACACTAAAATATTGCAACCTACTGTGACAGTGCAGTCTACTAATGCAGAACCAGTAGAAGAAAAGACTTAGACAGCAGAATGTTGCAGACTAGAAATATTGCATGGCAGAGAGTAGAAATGTCATTGCAGTCTGAAAGTACTGCAAAGCAGAAATTGGGAGTCTTATTACAGCCTGAAAAGGCTGTGAAGCAGGGAGTAGAAATGACTAAAGACCTAAAGATAAGGAATTGTTCAATAAGAGGGAGTGTTATAAGGGAGTGAAATTAGGAAGCATGGAAAATACAACACTTGGGCTAAATTCTAGGCTTTCTGTTAAACTAAAACAGAAAGTCACAGAAATGGAGAATTATATGTATCAGGTGGGTGTTGAGAAGGAGAAATGTAAATATAATGCCATGTGCAGTATACAGCCATTTTGAACAAATGTATAAGGTCAACAGAGAAGGATATATTATTTGCAAAGCCACATCAATGTGTATCTGGGACTAAGATTATCAATGTCTATATTTTTGAAGTCTAAAATTATACATTCCATGGCTTTATAAATAAGGCTGGTGAGAATGATAGGCCTTTAATTGCAAGGGTTGGTTATTGAATATCCATTATACAGGGATATCATGATGACGGTTCTCCAGGCTTTAGAAGTTATGGCCTGTTGTGAGATTCATATTAAAGTTGTTTAATAGACATTCCAATAGGCTACATATGTTGCTGATTATTAAGTTTCCTAGTACAGTATCTTGTTCCATGGAAATTATATGCTGTATTTTAATTAGGACTGGTAGGACTTTTTTAGAGTAATCTTAGAGGAAGACTGAGGAATTAGGGAAGTTATGATGATGGATACTGAGATGACATTCACTAAATTGTTCAGCCAAGACATTAGCTATTTCTTTGTAATCAGAATGGACAATAGTCTGGTTGATCAATTCAGAATTTGTGGTATACTTATAGATCAGTTCAGAAACTGTGTCTGTGTTACTACGCTTACATCAGTATGGTCAAGTTGCAGGAGATCCATAAGCTTGAGCATTGAATGCAACCACCTTAGAGTGGTCTGAATTGGAATTTGCAAAGTGGAAATTTAAGTACGCAGACTCTTACTAAAAAGACTCTGTAGGGGCAACAGATGTAAGACAGGTGCAGATCGCCCCTGGCAAAGCAGGACCTATGATGGGTTGTTTCATTCTAAGCAGTCACTTACTGGATTTCCCTTAAATGAAGCCAATTACTAAACCAATTATTAAAGCCAATTAACTTATCCTTGAATTTTAACCAGTGTCTTTCCTGCACCTGCTCCACCTGTCAAACATCTGAAATTATTGATAGTACTACACCCTTCAATATTTACATCCATTGTGTCTTTCTCATAAGTGGCACTGTTTATGCAAGATTCATTTGCAAATCAAAAAAAGAAAAAAAAGAGTCATAGTCCACTTGCATTTATACTCAAAATAACTGACAAAGATGTATGTGCAGACTGTATTTTGAATTTATACATTAATTTATTTATATACTTGTTTTCCTTCTCTGAAATGCATTCTGATTCTAGTGCTGCACAAGTACCTTTGCTGTGTCCTAAATCTATGTAAAATCCTCTTTCTTTCTTTTTTCTTTCTTTGTTACTCTTGACATTGACATAGTCTTAGCTGTGCTAGTCAGTTTGACCCCCATGCCATAGGTCTTGGTCAGATATATCCATTTTCACAGTGGAGTCTAAATCTCTGGTCTCTTTTGCATTTTTGATATCACTCTATAATGAAGAATTTTCTGCACATGAATGGATTTAACTTTTGCTACATAGATTTTTATAATGTAGGTTACTTTTTCAAAGGCAGATTTGAACAAATAAAAATATGTCTGGAAAAATCTTGCTGAAGTCCTTCTGACCAGATGTTTCTAGAAGTTTATTCATGTATTTCTTGTGGTGGTGTGTCATTGCACTTCTCATGCAGAGGTAGAAGGGCTGTGGCTGTACCCTTAATATATTACCTATAATAAAACTAACTCTAATGCTCTAATATGAGTGAAAGTTGGGGGGGGGTGAGGGGAAATCTTCCCTTATAGTGTCCCCCTCATTCAAATTGTGGCAATTTCAACAAAAATAGTTAGAAACCCCAATTGTATAAAATTGTGTTTTAAGAAACTATCTGCTCCACATGGGTTTTATATCCTTTTGCCTCTATGGCCAACTACAAGGACGCATGTAGATGATCTAAAAGCACCTTCTCATAAATAATGACATCTTCAACATTTATCATCATGCCTTCTGTGAAGTTTATCATTTCTCCTATCTTGCCTTCCCTAGTCCTGAGAGTAGGTATTTAGTATCACCATTTGACAGAATACCTTCAAGATATCCTTAAGATAATATTAATTTGATAGGTTAGTAATATATTTCTGACTTCATACAAATGTCTCAGTTTTCCCATAATTCATCTCCATAAGTGGTTGGAATTTTGTTTTATTGTCTTTCTTGTATTCTTCTTTTTCAGCTTCAACTTTCAAAGGAGCATGCATAGAATGCTGGATGTGTATACTTCACCTATACACATTCACTTAGGGCAGGATTCATGAAGCCTCCGTGTAAGAGTTACAAGGCTTACACGGAGGCTGCAGTTAAACGGTGTGACGTCAGCATGTCATGCATATGCATGAGGGCATGCTGAATCACACCTAAGGCTAACACGGTCCGTGTAAGACAGTAGGGGGCGTGTCCGTAGGGCGAGCCCTGCAAATGGACACGCCCCCAGAAGAGTAAAAGTCCAGAAAGTAAACCCCCATGACAGAGTCCGTGTAAATGTGAATAAACACAACACAACACATGCCCCCACAGACTATGAACATAAAATGTAGAAATGAACATCTAATATTTTTTTTTATAAGTTGTAAAGATGTTTGCCCATGAGTGCGCTCGTTTGCGCGGGCGTGCCCGGCGCTTAGCCACAGTTAGCAGTCAGTGGAAAAGCATATAAGAACTAAATATGCAAAGTAAGCCAAGAAGCAATAGCGTAGCAGTAGAGACGTCAGCTGAAGAGTCATGGTTCGAGCCCCCACAACATCAATTTTTATTTTTAGTGAAATAAGCACGAAACAAGCCCCTGACATATATGTACACATATAAAATTATATTTTATGTAAAATGTAATGAAATGGGCCATGTATTTTGAAGAAATGTGAGATAAAAAAAAAAAAAAAAAAAAAAAAAGGTCAGATGTGCCTATAGCTGAGCTACAGTTTAACAAGTTGAGTATATCTGCCTGTAGGTGAGCAGTGTTTTAACAGGTATAAAATGAGTGCCCGTAGGTGAGCAGTGGTTTAATAGGTGTAAAATGAGTGCCCGGGGTTGAGCAGCGTGTTAACACGCTGAAACTGTGTGCCCGTAGCTGAGTTGAGTGTAATATGTGTGCTGGCAGCCAAACCACGCGTAAACCAGCGTGATCCGTTTGCGAGGAGCTGCGCACCGTGCCAACAAGCTAACCAATGGGCAATGTTAAGCAAGCTGTATCAAAACTGCCTTTACACAAACACACCTCCTAGCCTGTGTAGACAGTCATAAAATATAAAAAGCAATGGCCAGGTTCAAACCCAGGATACCATGCACCATAGTCAAAGTACTGAACCACTAAGCCATGACAGTTGCACTTAGAAATGCAGTAATAGCATATATATAGGAATGAATAGAAAGATGAGCATGACAAAGCAGGTTTTGTGAAGCTGATACAATTCCAAATTGGCCAATCACAGATAAGTGCGGGAAAATGGCATATATAAGCCCCATAGGCGGGAATACACAGCATAACCGATTGTAGATCCGACTTGCAGCCAGGATGTTAGGTGTAGGAGAGAGTAGTTGCTTCTGAGCACAGAAGTGGGGCATTGAGGAGTCCAAATATATGGTTTGGCTCCTCGTCCATAATCATGAGGCCCAACTCATGCAGGGCCAGGTCCTGTGGGGAGCATATAGGGCTGAGGCGTGGGACCGGTTGGCACATGATCTCACCAGTGCCACAGGAATACCAAGGGCTGGTGAGCAGGTCCATCACCACCATGCGGACCTGAAGAGACGGAAGCAGGACCAACTGAACCGTTGGATCCAGGAGGCCTGGCAAATGCCCAATGCCCCACTACTGAGTAAGTTACATGTAATTATTTATGTAAGAAATTAACCTAGCTGATATTATGGAGATGTGTATTCCAATATTACTTTATTTATATTACAGCTGCAGGTGTCCGTTCTGTGAACCGTCGAGCCTATGGCGATAGGCTGGCGCGGTTGCGCCACCAGGCAGGTCAGTAATTCTCTCTCCCTGTAACTGTAAATAAATATGTGACAGTTAGCAAAAGAGTGCAGTGTAGTCACTAATTAATAAAATGTGCAAGTAACAGTGTAAGAGGGTTTGCAAGTATTGCTTGATTACAATAGTGTGATGCAGCCTGTAATCCAAACATAAAAATGAAACAAGTCTGAAATAAAGATGTCCCACCTGTAATATAATAGTACATAACCTGCAGCAGGCTGAAAAGTACAGCTGCAGAAGCTGAGTAAAACACATGTGTGAAATATATCCCTGTTGAAATTCAGAAACATGACATAAGTGAGACTGTTGGAAAGGATTGTTATAACTACAGGTAAAACATGTCAGTAAAGCCTAGAATTAAGTACCATCCTGAATTGTAAAAATAAAACAAGTGAGAGAGTGTGAGAAAGAGGTATGAATCCACCAATAAAGTAGTAATAACTCCCGAATAAAGTATACTGCAGTCAGTACAGAATGAAATGAATGTAACAGGCAGAACTAAACTGCAACATGTGTTGAAAACAGTACTGCAGCTGGAATGTGTGTCCCAAAATCTGGATATGTTGCTCTCAGTCTGCAATATGCAGATAGTATGGTTGTCTGAAATACCAAACATCCACAGTTGTCTATAGCTATATAAAGCAAATGTAGCAGGATGATCTAGCTGAACAGAGCCAGATATGAATGTGTATGAATAAAAATGAAATCTATATTGATGTAGCAGTAACATGCCTATCACCAACCTGAAGTAGTTATCACATAGGAAACTGTAGGCAAAACTGTAGTGTGTATATATCCGCAGTTAGTAGAAATGTACAGCATATGTAATGGTATTTGAAGTTGTTAATTAAATATTTCTTCACCCTACCCTATAACCACATATAATCAATTCCACGTGAAATTGGTATGTGCAATCACAATTAACACCCCTGGACATTTGTCCTGTTGGTTCATACATATTTGCATGTACGTTGATGCATCTGCCCTGTTCATACATCCAAACCTGATGGCCTGTTGCCATCAATCAACCCTGAATGTTGTTGGATTGTGTATTGCTGTTCAAATTATGCATGTGTTATGCTTGCTTTTCAATGGCTTGAATATATGGGTGTTTGGTTAATGGGAATACTAATGCATGCTGTTACAACTAATTGTGAATGGTATTGTACATTACTAACCCAAACTGTCATAACATAATGCAAAACATAGGACGACAGGGAAGGCGGGTTCCAGCGGACCCACCTCTCCCACCTCAGCTGGCGAGTGCACCTGGCAGTAGTGCCCAGGCCGGACCCTCCTCCGGTGGCTCTGTGCCACCTGTGGGTGGAAGCACTGCAGGGGATGGGGCTCGTCCCCCCTCTGCAAGTGTGGCCGGGGGAGAACTTCCACTCACCCTCCGTAGTGTCCGGACTGTCGTGCGTAGGGAGATCCGGCACGCTGTGCTTGGGCCCCTACGCCAGCTTGAGGCACGGGTGGCACAACTCACGGGCGTGCCTGCTGCCCAGCCTACACAGGGCCCCCAACACACCCCTGTCCTGGGCAGTGAAGGCACAGTGGCAACTGCCCATGGGTGGGGATCTCAGTTCCACTGTTGCCATCTGTGGGCTCATGGGCTCGAGATATCCAAACATCCGTCTCCGTCAATTGTGTAACCCCCCCACATGTGTCATACACCGCCCCTGTATGCATCTTGTTTGTCTTGTCTGTTAACCTACCCAACCTACCTCCCCAGCTATACCGACTTCCTGTACCTGACATACCACTCTCACCTGAAAAATAAAAATAAAAAAAGGGCACTCTGTACCCACAAAAAAATTACGCCCCATACATAGCTGCCCATTTTGCACACATCTGCTGGACTTGTAAACTGTCAATTACAATTGGCTGTACAACAAGTATTATTGTTGTCCTTACACCTCTCTCAGGGGTGGAAGGTTGCAAATGTCACACCAAATTACAAACATATGCAAAGCTGTTGCTGACGAAGAAATGGGCAGCTATGGGCCTTACCTACATCCCTCCTGCAAAACCCGAGCTTGTTTCCCTACTGTCCTACCCTCTTTGTGACCCCTTTTTCACCACTTTCCTATCTCCCTATTTTCTTTTCTTTCAAAGAAAATAGCTGGTGTGAGAGTAAGCACTTTTAAGCAGTAGTAAGCGGGTGTGCGCGAAGCTAAGAGGCAGTGCGCATGCGTGACCTCCGCGCAAACCAGCGATAACCCGCTTACAACTGCTTAAAAGTGCTTTAGTCACTCTGAATGACAAGGCCTATAGTTTTCTCAGCAGCAAAATAAAATACCTCCCTCAGTCTCGAACCCAGGACCTTGGAAACACTAGTCTGCATGACTTACCACTAAGCCATGAGTGCTATACAAGAACATTGTGCTGAAAGAAATATATCATAAAATAGTAGGAATTAATTTAAAGGGAATATACAAGTCTAGTACACAAAGCATGTTATGTATATTTACTGTCAAATCTAGTGGATTTGTAAAATAGTACTGTGTGCTGAGAAACAGTCATGC
This sequence comes from Protopterus annectens, assembly GCF_019279795.1. Classification (NCBI taxonomy): domain Eukaryota; kingdom Metazoa; phylum Chordata; order Ceratodontiformes; family Protopteridae; genus Protopterus; species Protopterus annectens. Next base: position 884,010,150 of record NC_056730.1, on the reverse strand, counting down.
TAGTTGGTAGTTGGTAGCTACTAGGTAATAATGTCACAGTAGCATCTGGCAAGCCACACACATACTCAGAGCAGGATAAACACAACCATAGTTGAATAGTTAAGAGTTAAGACATAGCAACTGTGACTGAGTTACAGGGATGTCCCTGTGCCCCACTGACACCCTGCCAAATGTACTAACAGTAGCTTACAGAACAACATGCTTTGCAGTGTCTACAACACAGCCTGAAATATGAGAGACATACCAACCCTTACACTCACAGAACAGTGTCCACAGCAAACCAGCATGGTCCCCACCCTGATAATCTGAAAGGGCTACGCCTACCTAACAGACCTTTTTATAGCACAGGCCTGTAATCACAGTGAGAACTGCAATCACTACACAACAGGCTGCATGCAATTAGTAATTGCTGGCTAACAATTGGTGCAGAGGCCATCACATGGACATGTGCAGATATCTACAAAAGCATCCTGTACTCCCAGTCCACACATGCAATACTGTCATTGCACCTGCTGGAGGTATAGAGAGAGAGGGAGAGAGAGAGAGAAAACCAAAAAAAAAAAAAAGAAAGACAGAAAGAAAGAAAGAAAAAAAGAGAAAGAAATAACAAACCGGAAACATCAAAGCAAAGAGGCAGACAGCAGGCCAAGCACCTGCAAGCCTACAAAAACAGCTGGAACAAACACAGGTAATGTAAAGTACTACTATAATACTCTACATACTGAGAACCCTCCAGATGTGTTATTGGTCTGTATCTATGTATATGAGGATGTGCATAGGGACGGGGACATACTGAAACTGTCACTGAAGGCTCCACATACATATGTATGTGATGGTAGCTATGTGCACATAGCAATGTAGGTTGTAGTGCAATTTACAAGTAGGTGGTACAGTAATGGGTGTTCAGCAGTACGTTACTGTGTGTATACATATGTGGACCTAAAAGGAGTATATATATATATATATATATATATATATATATATATAAAACATGTGTATACGTACGTATGTATATCAATATATGTATGTATATATGTATATATATATATATATATATATATATATATATATATATATATAATATGCATATGTGTATACATAGATAGAGAGGGATGTAGAAATACATAGACAGATATAGTTTCACAGTGGCATAGTTTAGTTCTAGGCTATCTGCAGACAGTGTATAGAATAGATTTAGAAACCTGCGCCTCTGTATAGTAGTGACTGAGTGAAGACCCCCCTACATAATAGCATTAGTGTACTGTGCCTCTGTCTAGTAGTGACACAGAGAAGACCCCTGCTGTAAACCTATGATCTCCCATCCACTTGTCAAGAATGCACATGAAGAGTGTCAGTGGGTCTCTGCCTAACATGAACTGGGATCCTGTTCCACAGTATGGGAAGCCTCTTAGTGATGGATCTGTCCCTACAGTATGTCCTATTCATATGTGTGCTGAGGTTTAAATCTGTAGCTGTCGTGCTTCTGATGGATTTGGATTGTATGAGGTGGAACACGTCCATCACTACCAGATTGGACATGGCCTACTACATCAGGCACAGATCACCCCTACATAGGCAGTATGCTATGGAATAGAGCATGAGTGAGTTACATTAGTTTGGCAGCATATGACAGTTGTTGCAGACCCTTGATCCACCTGGTGATGTACTCATGGGGTCCCCCTAGCTGTTGCAAGTGTCAGGTGTGGTACATACCAAATGGGGCACACAGTCATGGGCCTGATAAGGGAGGAGTATAAGGGTACAATGACCCCTTTTGATGTGGATGTGAATCCCTTCATGATAAGGTGGGCAAGGTAGGAAGTCCATCCAACCACTTTGGCAATGTGGATGTCAAATGAGAGGTCAGCATTGCACATTGTCACCAGGTCTCCGATTACTTTGTCTGTACTCAGTGGGTTATTGTCTATGTGATAATATGTAGGTACCTTGTCCATCCAAAAGGGTATGAGTAGACATTACGTGGCATGTAGTGTCAGGCCATGACTCCGACACCAGTTGCTGGTGTCCGTGAGGCCTGTCAGTAGGATGTATGTGTCAGCAGGTGTATTGCCTATGGTGCCTAGTATGCAGTCATCTTTGAACATTGTCAGCCACTACCCTCCCATGTCTGCTTCCACATCTGAGAATGATATGCCGAACATGAGTAGTCCCTGGACAGAGCCCCGTGGGACACCACATGTGACTGGCTCTGAGACTGACATGGCACCAGTGAGGTTGACTATAGGGTTTCTATCCGTTAGCTGGTTTGCAACCCATCATGTGACATATGGATTTACATGTTAGCTGTTGATCATGTCTATGATGGCAGAGTGCGGTATTGTGTCAAATGCTGTAGGCAAGTCCAGGTAGGCTGTATGGACCGCTATGCCCTCAGCAATGGCTATAGTGACTGATTTGAAAAGGTCAACCAGGTTCATAAGGCAGGATCTGCCCTATACAAAGCCAAACCGGGTGGGATCAAGTGTCTAAATCCCCAATGTCTCTGTGTATGGGTACCATAATGATCCTTTCCATAGTGTTGCAGACCAGGCTGGTTAAGCATATGGGGCGGTAGTTACCAGGGTCTGTAGAGGTGCCTCCTGTGTGGAGTGGGACTACTGTTGCTGTATGCCAGTGTCCAGGTACATATGCTGTAGTAAGGCTATGGCTGAATAGCATGTAATGTGCATGTGTAGCTCCTCTTGCAGCTCACGTAGCATGCAACCTGCAATACCGTTGGGTCCCATTGCTGCTGTGTTTACAGCTCCGCTGAGGGTGGTTCCCAGCTGGACATCTGAGATAACAGGGAGGTTACAGTCAGCTGGGATAAGTAATTCCACATGTGTGGGTGAGGGAGTGTAGAAACCTGCACTGAACCTGTCTGCCAGACTGTTGGCATTATCTGTGTGTTCAGTGTAGCGTATGTCACTGTGAACTAACTGTGAACACAACTGAGGGTTCCCACCCAGGTGTGTAACATAGCAGAGGAAGGCCTTGTGGTTATCTGTAGTGACCATAGCGATGTCCCTCTCATTGTTGGCCTTGCATGTTTGTATGACAAAAGCTGTCTACTACTGCTGATGAGAGATGCCGTAGCTCTATGGAAGTATGCTCTGCCATGCAGTAGCTACCATCTGTTGTTATACTAGTTGTTCAATGCTGGGGTCCACCAGACAGGACGCCTGCCCTTGGTGGAGAGGGTCATGGTTCCATTTGTGATTGCATGATCCATGCATTCTTGGAGATGTCTGTAGAAGCATATGTGAGGGTGTCTGCATTGTGGGAAGTGGATTACACTGGCTCAGTGGGCATTAAGGATACCAACTCAGTTATAAGATGTGTAAAGTCGGCATGTGAGAGGTTTCCCACTGTAGTCTGTTGTGTTGTGGGGGAGGTGGGATATGTACATCCAGGGTGATTAGTCTGTGGTCAGATGTGACTAGTGAGGGGTATACTTCCAGTGTGTAGCACATTGTCCCCATGTTTGTGATGATCAGGTCTAGTATATTATCTCCTGTTGTGGGAGAGGTGACTAGCTGTTCCATTGCATTTGACATAGTGAATACCGGGAACCTTTGGGCTAGGGTGTTTGGGGTAGAATAGTGCACCCAGTGTATGTTAGGGTAGACGCACTATCCCAATATGATGATGTGTGGTGGGACATTCATATCCTCCAATGTCTACAGGAAGGCCGACTGTGGTCCCTGAGATCGGGAGGGTGGTCTGTAACATGCTACCAGTTGTATAGCAGGTTTGCCTACGGTTATCTGCACCTGGATGGTCTGTGATGCTTTATGTGTTGCGACTAACCTGGAGGTGTGTGTGTCCTCCATGAATATGGACACACCCCCTTCCATTTCATTTTGTCCCGAGACCTGGGGCCAAAATGCATGATACGGGGTATAGCCTGGTACCGCTGGTGTGCTCTCAGGAGCCTTGAACCAGGTTCTCACGTACTGCACAGACATTGAGATTGGTAGAATATGTATGTACAGATATATGTAATACACACATACATATATAGATATCTGCAGAGACTTACACATATACAAATAGATCTGACAGACAACAGATATGTCTGTATATGACTATCGCTCACTCTCTGTCCCACCCCCTCACACTTACACTGACCCTGTGTCTCTCTCTCACTCTCTCCCCCTCTCTCACCACATCTATATGTATATATCTACATCTAGATATATACATATGATATTTACATATATACAAACAGATTACAGATATAAATATATCAATACATATATATTCATATATATATATATATATATATATATATATATATATATATATATATATATAGACTGTGTGAGGCACATGTGTGCAGATGTCTTGCTACAGGTGCCTGGTGTCACAGGCATGGAGTGAACACCAGTGTGGATACTGGAGTACCATACCCCATTCAAAAACACTGACACCAGTAACCACCACATATGTACATGCCTGCCCACCACTGCATGTGTCAGGGGGTACAGGGTCAACAAGTGTATAATAGGCTCCACATCGATACACACAGTGGCACACTAGTCCTGTAATACCTGTACATGGAATGTGTCAGCGGACATGGTGTGTCAGCTATGGACATGTAGGTCACTGTACCCCTCCACACCCCACAATGTCCTACACGGTATGTACCTCCCATGACAGCTACAGATACGGTGAAGGACACAGACATATGCAAATAACTGTGTCAATGCACTCAAACACCACAGAGCGCACACAGACTACCTACATAGAGGTTACCACTGCTGGATATACAAAGTTCGGTCACACCCATGACAGTTGTCTCCCAACCATGGTAACACCTCCAACATCCACAACACAAATTACCTACATCTGTCGTCCTTGACACTGCAGTATAGAGCACATGGTGGAGGTATGGGACCCTACCCACAGATATGACTTACCCTGTAGTAGACCACACAGAATTAAGAAGCAAGCCTCCCCATGAGTAGATGTCAGACATGCCCCTGCTGAATGTTATGATGATAGGTAATATGCCATATGAGTCAGCCTGTGTAACTGTTTGTAAGGCGCAGGTACGATCATAACACATGTGTCACAAGGGGCAGGGTAGCACAACAGTATGCTGCTGTAGGCCCGGGGCCAAAAGCACACTACCTACCTAGGACGCAATGCACACCCATTAACACATTGCAAACAGAATATGTGAGGTGGAATGAGTGTGCTAGTGACTGGGTGCATGTTGTGTACTGGTGTGATTGCTCACCATGACTGTCTGTCTGTCATGGTAGTGTGTGTCCTTGGTGTGAGGCCAGAGACATGTGTGTGGGGTATTGCGATCAGCACATACTACATTGCCATATGTCGTGCTGTGTTACCCTGTATGTCACTGTGGTGTAGGTAGGGTTATGGCAAGTAAGAATAGTGTGCAGTACCAGTGAAATATGTAATGTGCATTGTGTGCAGTGCATGGGCTGATAATGTTCCCCATACAGTACCTTGATTCAAACCCCCAGTGTGAGGTTGTGTATTGTACCTGAAACAGTGCGTTGACTGCTGCAGTATACTAGTCTGTTGTATGGAGTGTGCCAGGTACTGTTGCACAGTTGTAGGATGAGCACTGATATCTGGTCATGTACATCTGTATCACCCAATAGACAGACAGATGCTATATATGGTGCCTAAGTTATATCACTGCAGTCAAGTATAATGTGTATTATGTGTGCTATAGTCTGCTGACAGATATTGCTGACATATTTCCCTTCTCCTTTTCAGGGACATGGTTCACCAGCGGAACCCAGTCTACTCCGCTGCAGAAGAGGAGGAGATACACCAGAACCTGGTGCGGGATTTTGCTGTACTCTTTTCCTGCACCAGCCAGAACCAGCAGGAGAGGGCTGCACTGTGGCAAGACCTGGTCCATCGGGTAAATGACATAGGCACACATAACCGGACATATGAGCAGGTACGCCATCACTGCAGTGATTTAATTAGAAATGTCCATCAGCGTGCGTCGGATATCCACAGGCAGCAGCTTGCCACAGGTGGTGGGGTGGCTAGAAATCCCCCCCTCACCAGACTGGAGGGACTACTCCTGAGTGTTGTGGCTCCAGCACAGCAGCAACAACAACAGCATACATGTGCAAAGATGGAGGCTGGAGCCACACAGCAGCAGGACACAGAGCGTGCAGGTAACATGCCATGTGTATAGTGACCATTCTGTACACTGTTAGGTTATGCATGTGTGGGGGTGTGTCCTTGATTTGTAGCTGTTATCTTGGTAATTATTGTGCATTACTGATAACCTCATTATCTGCAGTACACCTGTGGAAGCTGACTGTTGCACTATTGAACTGTAACATGCCCACAGTATCAATGGCACAGTTGTGCCCACTGACATTGAATGTCTCTTTTCCGCAGGTCCCTCTGGTGTAACAGCAAGGCAGCCTATCCATGCTGGTGAGTGTGTAATACCATTACCTTCACTAATCTGTATACTAATAGTAATAATAGGCTGAAGCAGTAGTGCAATGTGTTTGATTGCAGGTGTGTTTGTGTCTGTGGGTTGATATCTCATATACTGAGGTGTGTGCATGTGTGCATGTGCCCATGTGTGCATGTGCCCATGTGTGCATGTGTGCATGTGCCCATGTGTGCATGTGTGCATGTGCCCATGTGCCCATGTGTGCATGTGCCCATGTGTGCATGTGTGCATGTGTGCATGTGCCCATGTGTGCATGTGTGCATGTGTGCATGTGCCCATGTGTGCATGTGCCCATGTGTGCATGTGTGCATCAGTGGTGGCATTGTGTACACATTGTAAACTGTGTTTCCTGTCTTACTCCCACAGGTTCTGGTGCTGCTCTGGTGTCATGCAGCAGGAAACCTGAATCAGCTGCTGTGGATAGTGATGATGATACCTGTGTAATGGCACAGGTAGGTGTACCAGGGTCCGTCATTGGTCAGCCAATTGACACTACACAGCTGTCGACCCCATCTATGCGCACAGTCATCCTGCCAATACATCCGTTGTCACCAATGTCCCTAGGTAATGGACAGGATACAGTGGGCATTGACCAGGGTAATGTAGTACCAGTGGCACATGCATCCCCACACTGCAGCCATGGCCAGGGCCCTGACACGGCACCGCACAGGCAGACGTCCATAGGTTCTCGTGGGAGCATCCGTGGGCGTACCGCCCCTGTCAGACATGCCCACAGAGGTCTTTCAACCCCAGCTATGTTCCGGGCTGTAATGCAGGCGCAGTCATGTATGGAACGGTACACCAGACAGGGTCTGAGGGAGCTGAGAGCATGTCGCACAGCCATGAGTGACAGTATGTGTGATGTTGTGGCTGCCATCCGCAACTTCACTGAGGTCATTGACAGACGTTGGGGGGACACATTAGATCTGTTCCACAACTATATGTCCATGAGCCAGGGCAATGGTGGACAGTTGAGGCATTGACTTGGCCATATGCCAGCAACAGCTGCAGCTGGCAGCCGTCGCGGATAACAACAGGGCCACAGCCGCTCACATAGTGCCAGCAGCAGCCCCAGAAATGCTGGGTCTGTGCTGTCATTGGACCTCCCCAGGAGACCACGTGCACATGGTGCTGGACAGTCCTAACAGGGATCTGTCTCCAGTCAATGAACACCTGCTTCTGATGACAGTACCCAGTCTGGATTGGTACCTGATACGGTCCGTAGCACCCCTGCCAGGCACAGGTACCGTGTCCGTGGCCACAGACAGTGATCTGTATGTCCTGGCAGGTACAGTCTGCGGCTGTCCACAAACACCTGTATATGGCAGCCATGAGGTGGGACTGTGTGCATTCATACACACTTGCAAAGTGATAACACCTAGGGCTACCGCATACACGCACACACTACATCAACATTGCCCCATCTTGTACTGCTGTCCCTCACCAACACACACACACAGACATGTCAATTGGTTGTATCAGTGGCAGACTCAGGCATAGCAGGTACACACCCTGTGCATATGATGAAACTGTGTCACCTCCTGCAATCTGTAAGATCGGTGCAGGAACAGGTTAACCTGGTGCTGATGCACAGGGTGACTACATAGACGTATTGTAATAGTATGATGTTGACAACAGTACAGTGTAATTATAGCATTGTGGGTATATACCAGCATGCCTAATGCAGTTACAGTATGAATTTCATTGTATTGTTTTGTACACCCATACTAATTACCACAGTGTTCTGTCTGCACATCTTTGCATACTGGTGGTGAGGCTGTGAAGGGATGGCCACCTACATAGGTAGCACAGGGGATACAACAATGTACATATTGATACTCAATGATGGCCACGTCAACTGTGAGTTGCATGCTGTCCACACACGACTCTGCAATGCAGATGTTTCAGGATGTTGATATCTGTGCAGTACTACACAGCAGGTTCAGGGCTCACAAGAGCACACTAGCACTACAAGGTCACACCTCATACCATGCATAACAGCACCAAAACACAGAACTAACTATGGCAGGAGGGAGAGTGTCCATAGATATCAAGGATACTGTGGTGCCAGGACAGGTAGCATACATCATACTATGTCTGGAACTGCTGAGTGAGGGCTCTGTGTCTGTTATTTGACATGTGTATTATTACAGGTATGAGCACTTGGGTATCAGGCCAGTTATTCAACATTACAAAGGTACATGGTCTATACACTTGTGGGGGTTGCGGCTGGACCCAGCCCGTCTGACCTGGGAATGTCTGGGTACTGGCTTAGAGTGCCTGCATATATGCACTGTTACATACTGGAAGTCGTACACCTTGTTTGTTGTAGCATAGTCTACATACAGGCCTGCTGACTGTAGCTTTGTTTGTATGCATGTTTACCTGTTATGTTCCTGAAATACTGATTACACCCGCGGTGCAGATATACAGTGCCTCTGTGGATTCCTAGTGACATCTGTGTTGCTTACTGTACTGATGTCCATGTGTCACTTGACAGAACATCACTGTTTGTCCTGTTTGCATGTAGCTTGCCTGTAACACATTGCATATGATGTACCTCACATTTGCATAAGACAGCATTCATATATGCCAGCACTAACAATTCAGGAGCACTACACCCTCACATAATCACCTTGAGTACCTTGTTCCCCATTGGCCCTATGTGTCATTACTTAGTGTGGCAGTCACAATGCTATGGTAGCATGTGCAAAGGTCACCTGTCGATCTACTCTCAGGTCCAGTTGGTGAATCTGTGAGTCATGTGGCAATGTTACAGCTGCCTCATGTACACAGACAACCCTCTCCCCTTCCCATACTTGTACAACACATGTGAGAGATGCAACCACATAGCCAAACTGGGGGCTAAGCTCTGTTTACACAGCACTGGCATTCCCTGTCAGGTGGAGTGGGATACTACAGTGAATACAGTACCAGTCTCCCATAGACCTGCCACGACCACAATCCAAACACAGACACACACAGATACATTATTGGGCTCTCAGAATAGCATCCTGCCTGAGCAGCTGACACCTGCAAAGCAGACACACAAGCAAACATTACGCCGGAGCAGAGCACATGCGACACATAGCTCACAAAGCCTGTCTGCCAAACAGTGTCAGGCCATACGGCTAGACAACACACCTGCTACGGTTGTATGAGGTACCTCTATTGACATGTACACGGTGGTCCTGCTCCCAGGCTAAACAAGGTGATGGACACGCTGAGCTGCCCGTCGGGCAATATGATCCACCACATAACACAAGCAAAACAGTCACTCCAAGGCATGTAGCAGTATGACTCATCATTCTCTGTGCCAGTGTGTATGACCTCTGACGCACCTCCCTGGACTACATGTTAGGGGACATGGAGGGGCTCTCTGAGGTTGTGGCACAGGCTGGTATGACCCTGGCTTTGGGTAGCATCTCACCCTCACCATGAATGCTGCCACAATATGTAGACAGGTTCATCGGTTTCTGCACTTAACGTATCTTTCAGTGACATCCAAAGGGGATCCAATGCCTGTCAGTGTGGGATTACATGCTGGACATGCCACATTGCTTTGCTTGGGACAGCTTGCACCTGTCACCCATGGGCCGTTGTATATTGGCAGAGGCTGTTGCTACACACATACTGCCTTTGTATGCAAGGCTGACATTACATAGTCACCTACACAGGTAGCACACGGGATGGGACACTAATAGCAATGCTACTCAACAGCAGCAGTGTAAACCTCAAGATGCATGCAGTGGAAACTGTCCTTAGCATGGGGTACAGCAATATCCATGCAGTAACAGACTCCTGGTACAAGGCTCCCAGGTGCACACCATCAGTGCCAGGTCATTCCTGATACCATGCTTGTCATCCCCTACACATGCACCAAAACAGAACAGGGGGGATGTATCCAAAGGCACCTCAGATACACACACCCTCAGGTTGGTGGCACTGCACAAAGCATCAGAGCCTCTCCATGTGCAACACACAGTGGGTTAGACTGCCATCAGGTTTATAGCCTGGCACACACCACACTCCCATACCCAGGAAACCCACTTGGCCTTTCTGACAATACTGGGAATATGATGGTCTCTACACACACCATTATATGGTTGTACTGTAACTACCCAAACATACAGTGTGAGCATTATTCTAGCTGCAAGACCCTATCTGAAGGTGTCTTATCATTCATTCCCTGCATTGCTATGGAACAACTTGTTACCACTCCCACAAGTGTTGACAACATGCTGCACCTGTTCATCACCAACATGTGGACTATATGCTCCAGACCAATCATGTATCCCTCGCTGGTGGGATGACACCATCTACAACCCACACTGTATAGTCACATACCACATGCAGCCCCTGCACAGAACACCCCAGTCATACAGTTGTCTGATGCATATTCCATGTATTCACATGAGGCAGGCTTCGGACATGGGAACTCTTGCAGTTCACAGGTACATATGTGTAGGTGGCACACACACACACATCATGTGTGCATTGACATTACTGATATAATGTATGTCGTGCAATATTGGGAACAACACCCCACACACATGGACAAACTGTGTGACAAAATTACACATGGCATTTGTAGGATACAAACCCCTACCTATGTTAGATCACTTGTGAGAGTCACATTAGCAGAGCACGCTATTTGCATTACTGGGGGGATTGCTTTCTTCTGCTGTACTTATAGGGTGCTGACATCATCAGTGTTTAGACAATGGAATATGCAGCATGTGTTGTGTAGTAAATGTTGCCAAAAGGGACATTTCTCATACACATGGAATTGCACACACTACTCCCCCATACACAGTCACACTGGGCACTTGCAGGATTCAAACTTCTATCTAACTATGTTATGACACTAGTGAAAGACGCATTAGTAGAGCGCACTATTTGCATTACTGGGGGGATTGCTTTCTCCTGCTGTACTTATAGGGTGCTGACATCATCAGTGTTTAGACAGTGGAATATGCAGCATGTTTTGTGTAGTAGAAGTTGCCAAAAGGGACATTTCTCATACACATGGAATTGCACACACTACTCCCCTATACACCGTCACACACACACTGGGCACTTGCAGGATTCAAACCCCTACCTAACTATGTTATGACACTAGTGAGAGACGCATTAGCAGAGAATGTTATTTGCATTACTGGGGGGGGGGGGGTTGCTTTCTCCTGCTGTACTTATAGGGTGCTGACATCATCAGTGTTTAGACAGTGGAATATGCAGCATGTTTTGTGTAGTAAAAGTTGCCAAAAGGGGCATTTCTCATACACATGGAATTGCACACACTACTCCCCCATACACGGTCACACACACACTAGGCACTTGCAGGATTCAAACCCCTACCTAACTATGTTATGACACTTGTTAGAGACGCAGTAGCGGAGCGCGCTATTCACATTACTGGGTATAATTTCTGCTCCTGACATATGTATAGTGTGCTGACATCATTATGGATGAAGAGGTATGTACATCTGTTACTATCCATCAGTAAGGGGGAGAGCATATCTATGCATTAACTTTGCACAGGCACAGTGGCCTACTGTACTGTGGAGGCAGATGCCAAATACACTGTGGATAGCCTTCTGTATTCCCTAGGGACAACGGTCAGGTATTGCACTCTACGGCCATATGTTTACCTGTCAGATGCACGTATCTGTTGCTCATATACTGTTTGTGGGTCTTTATTGCCATAGCCTTCCCTATCTCTATAAACAATGTGTGTACTGTGGGAGATGTTTGCATATGAGTGGGATCCAGTACTTTACTTATGTCACTGTTGTAACTTCACTGTGTGCACTGGGCAGATGACTGTATTGTGGGAGGTTCCTGTGTTAACACATAGAAATGCCAGATATGTGTGTGCACCTGCTGAACTGTGACATGGCCTAAGTGTGTGAGCATGCCCAGTTCACAGTTTCTATGGCTTCTTGACTGCCACATCTCATTTATCTAAGTGTGCGAGCATGCCCAGTGTGCCCTTTCCTTATGTTTGGATCTGTGGACCACCACATTTCTGTGTGTGGACACCATCTATATATCACATGTACAGTTGAGTGTTGGACATCAAGTTGTGTTCTTACTGCCCAACTGCTGTGTGTCTGAACCTAACAGGCATTATGCTGTGCCTGCAGGGTCGCCATGGGATAGTTTGCATACAGTTGTCATCATCCTTTCCTGCTGACCAAACAGTTGTATTGTTGTATAGTGTACTGGTGCAAAACTTTCACTGTGTTGGACAGTATAATCGGTTTCAGTCCTATCACTGCTTGTAATGTTTATAGTGAGCACACCAGACTGGTTGAGGGCCAGTTGTGCAGATATGACCATGTTGCATTTTGTTCAGATATGGACAGCTTAGTACATGATTGTCCAACATTGTTAATGTATTACACAAATTGTGTGGACAGTGACAAACAATGGCCATGTGCCCTAATCCATTTGTAATGCTAGTCAGAGAGTGTTTGTCCTTCAACACACATTTACTGGTGTTTGCCATGACATATGTCATGGTTAGTGTGTTGTGCCTTTTTCTACCCATGACATACAGGTGATATCCAGGGTACACCTGCCATCACCCATCCAGTCATCATGATTCCTCTGGATGACAGTCACTGAGGGACTCCCTGTATATCCTGTAGTGGGAGTTTAGTCGTGTGTGGAGTGAGCTTCTGGGTTGTGGACCAATCAGTACAGCATGTCCTGTTTATGTCTGTGCTGGGGTTCAGGCCTGTCAGCTGCATAGGTCACCAGCATTCAGTGTTTACATGGTGCCACATGTCCATTGATACCAGATTGGTGATGGCTCTATACATCAGGCACAGTGCACCTCCAGCCAGGCAGTATGGCACTGTGTGGAGCTGCAGTTACTTTACTCAGGCAACACATGGCATCTGTTACAGCTCTGCAATCCTCCTGGTGGGGTATTTATGTGATCATTCCAGTTGCTGCAGGTGTCTGCTATGGTACATCCCTGAAGGGCCAATGTACACAATTGTAAGGCTGCTGATAGATGACTGGAGAGGCACATTGACCTACCCTAACCAAGCTGTGCTTACCTTCATGATTAGGTGGGTATATAGTATGTTTCTGTAACCACTACAGACACATGGTTGTCACATGCAGGATATGTGTCACCTTGTGTCCCCAGGTCTCTTATTGCTCCTGATGTACTTACTGGGTTAACACCTATGTGGTAATTTCTGGCCATGTACTGTGTTTCCACAGGGGTTGACTATACACTATTCTGCATTTAGCTTGTTGACATGGCTGTGGCACCACTTGTGTGTTTCTATGTGTGCCTTTTGTAGGTTGCTTGTGTCAGCTGGAGGGTCCAATATGGTGGCCAGATTGTCGTCCTCTGCAAACCTGTACAAACAGAGTCCTTCCATGTTGCCCTGTACCTATGTGACATATATAGCATAAAAGAGGGTTCCCAGGACCATGCCTTGTGGGATGCCAGTTGTACCTGGTTTGCAGTCTGCCATGGCTACAGCATGTCTGCCAGGTCAGTTCTGACCTTGAGCTGGTTTGCAACCCATCTACTTGCATAGGGGTTTATAGTTAGGCTGGTGAGCTTATCTGTACCGCCAACTAGGGTATTGTATGGAAGGGTTTAGCAAGGTCCAGATAGGCTGTGTGATCGACATTCCCCACATCACTGGGCTTGGTGCATGTTTCACATGAGTCAGACATGTGTACGGGTCAGGATCTGCCCTATGACAGCCAGACTGGGTAGGGTCCAATGTCTGTAGGTGCCTAATCTCGTTATTCATGGGATCCATGATCATCCTCTACATTTCTTTGTCAACCTAGATATTCGGGGTTGAGGGGTGATAGTTTGCAGTATCCACTCAGGCACCCCCTTTGTGGTGTGGGACCACTGTTGCTGTACACCGCTCTTTGGGTACATATCCTGTGGTAGGACTGATAGTGCACAGTAATGCTATTTGCAGTTGCATTCTTCTTACAGTACTTGTTGGACACAACCCAGGACACCATCTGGTACCATTGATGCTGTGTGCTGTGCTTTGTGGATGCTGGCTGTTACCTCAGCATCTACAATGTCGGGGGGCCAGCACTCTCCTGGGATAGATATTTGGCAGTCAGGTGCTGGTGGGGAGTTTGCAAAGAATCTGTTAGGTAGGATGTTGGCAATGTGTGTGGGTTTGGTGTATTGTTTGTGATATTAGAGTGCTGCAGAGCATATCTGTGGATTACCACCATGGTTCCTACCATCAGGTAAGACAGCTGTGTAATAATCCTTTGTGTCCTGCACAATTTGTATCATCATAGGTTCATAGGTTCATACTAGGCTATCTGCCCTGGCCTTGTTTGAGCACGGACAGACTGTATGTGAGTCTCGACACCCCTTGAAATGTGCATATCATGCCCACGTAGGGTTTACTTTCCTAGATGCGACACAGGGATGGCCCCCAGTGTACACCTGCTATCTCCCATGCACTTCAACGGATTTCTCTTGTTGAGTTTGTGTGTGGAGCTCAGCCTATCATGGACTGGGATTCTGTTCCAGAGTGTCCTGAGCCTCTGGGTTATGGATCTGTCCCTCCAGCACATCCTAGTAATCTATGTGTAGAGGTTCAGATATCTCACTGTGGTGTGTCTGCTGGATTTGGGGTTTCTGCAGTGGAGCATGTCCATTCATTCTGGATTGGGCATGGCCTTGTACATCAGGCATACATCACCTCTGACTGTGCAGTATGCTTCTGAATTGGGCTGTGGTTTCTTCAGCCAGGCTGCAGATGTCCAATGCTTGGACCCTTTATCCTGTTGGTGGGGTACATTTGGGGTCTTTCTGACTGCTGCATGTGTAAGGTAAGGTACATGCGGACTGGGGCATAGTTGTCACGTATGGGCCTGATAAGGGAAGGGTATGGGGGCACAGTGACCTCTGTAGCTCTACATGTGCATCCTTTCATATTAAGGTTGGCAATATAGCAGGTCTTCCTGGCCACCTTGGCAATGTGTGTGTGTCACATGACAGGTTACCGTCCACTTGTGTCCCTAAGTCCATGACTACGTCTTCCATACATTATGGATTGCCACCTATGTCATACTTTGTGTGTGCCTTGTTTGGTATTTGTTGGGACATTCATACTCTGACGTGTCTTCAGGAAAGCTGGCTGGGATACCTGGGTTTGTGTGTGGGGTCTGTAGCAGGCTTCAAACAGGTACACAGTTTGAGACAGTGTTACAAGCCCGTGGATAGTCCATGCTGCTTCTTGCTGTGGTACCAACCCGGGGGTGTGGTTAGTCTTGATAATTACTGGTAGCCACACTCCTATTGTCATGTGTTCCATGTTTTGGAGCTGTAGAGCATGGTATGAGGCATAACCTGGTAGTATTAGGGTGCTCTTCTGGGCCTTGTCCAGGTTTCTGTTGCAGAACACATATTACCATTCTCCATGCTGTGGTGGGTTTGGTCTGCATGCACCTTGCAGGTTAGACTTCTGGCATTGGGTAGCATTATGTCCAGGTTATTATCCCTTGTGCTACCTATGTTGGTGGGTTTGTGTTTCCAGACTTACCTATTCCAGGCACAGTGGGGGTGACATCAGCCTTTGCCAGTATTTACACAGACAGGTGTGCTGGTGTGTGTGATTCCTAGCAGGTGGGGCATCATGTCTTCCTCGGCATGTCAGCCCAGGCTGTCAGCCATGTGTTCCCCCTTGCTAACGGCAATACCTCAGCCAATTATTGTACTTGATCTTGTTGTTTTCATAGTATGGCATCATGCTTGGTGAGGGTGAGATGTTAGGTTGGGTCTTCATGTTTGCATATACTAGATGGTGTTACATTGCTTAACACATGGCAATCATGCCTCAGGTGGTGCTGCAGGGCTGCCTCTGTCAGATGCACATACTACACTCCCTGTACATGTTTGAGAGCAGGTTATGTCATTTTAGGCATCCCTGTTACTATATGAGTGTGTCAGAGAGTGGTATCATTCCCAGGGTTCCTACTGAGCCAGTGTATGTGCTATGCGTTGCCTCTTTGCCAAGGCCAGAGCATACTGGGCATGCCTCCTTCTGCCTACTGGGGTAGGCTCTGGTTGTTCCTCCTCTGAGTCACGCTCTGCCTGTGATGGCCTTGGCAATGGTGGGGGGCTGTTTGGCCCGGCTCTATGCTGGTCCTGCTGCAGCTGTTTTTGCAGGATCATATTATGTAGCATAGCACATACCATGACAATTTGGGTACATGTAGTTGGTGAGTACTGCAAGGCTCCACCAGATGTGTCCAGACACCGGAATCATGACTTGAGCAGCCCAAACACATGCTCTATTACATTACGTGTTTGTGCGTGTGCCTCATTATGGCGTTCCTGTTCAGGTGTGTGTGCGTTTCTGATGGGTGTCATCAGCCACGGCTCCAGTGCATAACCTGCATCCCCCACTAGGTGTCCATGTGGGATGTCCCCATTGGCAAATGTCTGGTACAGCTGCGTCAAATGCCAGATATGGGAATCATGGTAGCTCCCAAGGCAGCCAGCACACACATTCATTATTATGCCCTGGGCATCACACATGACCTGGCAGTTGATGGAGGGGATGCCCTTGCGGTTAATGTAGGCCCTACCCCGCTCACCAGCTGGTGCTTTGATGCATATGTGAGTGCAGTCTATTGCACCCACTACCTCAGGGTATTCCGCTATTTGCTGGAAGAGACGCATATTGCTGGCCAATACCTCATGGGCATTGGGGAAATATACATGATCACTGACATGTGCTGACATGGCATCCCGGAACTGGTGCAGTACCCTGGAGGCTGATGCCTGTGATATCCCCATCATATCACCGGTTGGTCTCTGGAAGATACCTGTTGCTAGTATTCTTAGGCCAACACATACCTTGGTTTCCACTGGGATGGGTTCCCCTCTGTTGGTTCTGTGTGTGAGGCGTGGCCTGCACAGCTCGACAATTTGCTGCAGGAGGTCTCTGTCCACTCTATAGCGCTCCACTATCTCCAGCTCATGTAACCCCTGGTAGGTGACCCTGGGCCTGTACACTCTTCTCCGTCTCCTCACTTTGGGTTGTCTGGCAGCATTTCCTTTGTCACCACCCTCAGCAAGTCTCCTATGTCTCCTTATGACAGCTATGGCAGCCCCTAGCATGTTTGGTCTGAGTGCAGCTTTTTCAGTTTTCACTTCTACTAGCTTACTCCTGACTTGCTGTATCTCTTGAGAGAAACATAC
The DNA here is from genome assembly GCF_019279795.1 of Protopterus annectens. NCBI lineage: Eukaryota > Metazoa > Chordata > Ceratodontiformes > Protopteridae > Protopterus > Protopterus annectens. The sequence continues at coordinate 883,992,463 of NC_056730.1, read as the reverse complement.
TACAATGCTGTTTGCAGTGTTTTAATTGCTGGGCTGGGCTTGTATTCTGCCTGTGTAATTGCCTGCTTCTAATTGTTTTCACCTGCTACCTCTACAGGTATTCCCTGCTAGTTTCCTACTATTTCTACTGCTTCCTTTTCCTCTCTGTTTCCTCAGGAGGGAGCAGTGTGCATATCAGCGAAAACATGTTCACAGTGGCTACCATGCACGCACACATGCTTACACGGACTAGAATCTGCTTATTCGGATTAAAATGCGTGGACACCAGTGCAAACAGGTTTACAGATATTTACACAGGCTCCTACATGCTTACTCTGCCTTACACGCGCACACTCTGTCTTACTCGCGCCTCCCAGCGCGCACATGCGCGCATGCACATACAGCAAGAAACTTTGGTGTTAGCCACAGTGTACACCTTCCATTTCTTGACTTTCCCATGCTTATCTGTTGACACTCCTCTTTTTCTGCTGTGTGATTTGATATATTTCACATACCACTTTGCTCCAATGAGCTTGCTTTCTTCCTGGCATTCCCCCCTGTGATGTCACCTATCTCCTACTCTGTTACTCCCCCTTATCTAACTCTTACACTACATGGACTGTGCTCATTTGCTATGGGACAGTGTGATTCACTATCCTACCATTCATTTACATAGGATTGCCTACTAATGCTTAGTTACATGTCTTACACTCAGCTTCCCCCCTTAGCAACCACTAGACGGTGGCCATGTTGTTTTTGATCTGCTAGTCCCTGCATTGCAAATCCATGCATTACATATAAGCCACATTTGTGGGTTTCTAACCTTCATTTTTCAGTTTTATATAGCGCAGCCCATTTGCGCGGGGCTGCGCTGCGTTTAAACATCGCCAATCTCCGAAAAAAAAAATTTTTTTCATGTTTGCACCAGTTTACCATGCCAATGGCCACATATTTGGCCATTGGCATGCTGTCTGTACCATTTGCACACTTTATTTGGAGCTGTCATGGCTCCATTGTGTTATTTGCAGTAACATACTCAGTTGTCAACCGAGTACATTTCTGCAACTAACACGACTCTTACACGGGCTGGTTTCAGCTTCGTGGATTGCTAATCTACCTAATTTGCATGCCTTTCGGGTGCAAGTGGGGTGATTAGCATATCCACGTCCTGCCCGTGTAAGAATCGTTTTAGCTTTCTCTTACGCGGGATTTCGGGCTGTTCCTGGATCGCGATGGCTGCATGGAGTCTTACACGGCTCTTAGACTCCATGCAAGCCATCGTGAATCCTTCATTCTGTATCAAGCCAACCATTTAACTGCCATCATTATCTTTTCTTTCAGTTCATTTTGATATTTATTTTTTCTTACCAAATGCCTATAATATTTTAAAATATTTTTGCTGTTATGCATGACATACTCCACATCCCTATACTTTAACACTTCACATTCTGCAATTATAATTTCATCTTGTGAATAAGTGCCATGTATGTGTCCTATATGAACAAATACATCCAACATTTTTACTTCCTCATTAGGACAGTACATATTTCTCAACTTCCAGACCATATCACCCCTCATCAGTCTTCTAACTTTCACTCACATGGTCCTTGAATAAATAATCACTTTTAGTCCCATTCAAATGTAAAACTCTCTTGATTCATCATTTCTAAACCCCCCCCCCCCCCAATCAGGCTGCATTTAATCATTGGTTTTAATTTATTTTGTTTTTTGTTGACTTTTACTTTTCTCACAGAAAGATAAAGTCTTTTCTTATTCTGTGGATTTGGGTACCACTAATTATTTGTCTTCACATTCTCAAATAGCACTGAAAAATGTCATATTATCTCAGAAAAAAACATAAGGTCTGTGTAATTTTCCTTTTTATTATTAATCCCCCCCCCCCCACACAAAACAAATTAAGAAAATAAAAAAATGATATGAAACCACTGGTACTACCTTGTAATCCATGTATTATTGTCAAAAAGATTGCATTCACTGCTAATATTTCAAAGGCAATACCTAGCGGTACTAGACGTATTTGCCATCCAGAGCATGCTTTCTATCCTTACGCTTACTGGTGTTTCTGGGTGGTGGTAGAATATCTTGCTAACAGCACTGGAATATAATGTAAGGGCATATGTGAACCAGCTATTGGCCTTTGGTAGGATACCCCCTAGAGAATCTTCACTGATCATATCAGAGTGATGGTAATATCTGGACGGGTGTATTGAGGAGGAGCAGGTTGCCCAATCTAAATGTGAATGGTAACTTCTTACTGACTGCTCTGCTAGGGATGGATTTTACATATTCATTTTAAAGCTTCCCTAAGTGTACATGTCACTCAAGCATCTTGTGCTGTAGATTGCTGAGTGACTATGTAGGGCTCCCTGAAAAATATTTGACTCATTTGTGTTTACCTAACACAACTGCAATTACAAATGATTGAAACTCCCAAATGGAAACAGCATTCAGGAGTGACAAACTCACAACAAAAAAAATAATTTTTACTGGAGGGCAAGCTCCCTGCACCCCCATTGTGAGGAGCTATAACCCCTGCCACACACACACACACGCACACACGCACACACGCACACACGCACACACACGCACACACACGCACACACACACACACACACACACACACACACACACACACACACACACACACACACACACACACACACACACACACACAATCAACTCAGAGTTTCACACCTTCATGGGGAAAGAGTAAATCCTCTGTGTAATGCCAAGTCATCCTTCCTGGGAAAAGATGGTTGGTTGTATGCTGAAGTGTGTAGAATTTGTGGATCACTAGAGTTTCAAAAAAGAAATGTGGACCTCTATGTATTTCTGTCATCAGAGCTGAGGCTATAAGTTCTGGATACTTAGATCAAGAGAGCTGCCACACTGTTAGCTGATCATCAAACACCTTGACCAATTTTATTCATGTCACCAGGCATGAGGCCATATATTCTGGATACTTAAGTCAAGAGACAGGCTGAGCTATCAAATAATCAAGACTTGATAGTCATTTGGGTGAGACATCTGGGTCTATGGCTGTACAGACCTAGTAAAGTCAAAGTGTATCCGTGATATCCTGGAAATACCCAGCAGTTTTGTGTGGGATGAGATTAATTCCACTTCTGGAAAAAAATTATCCCATATACAAGGAGAGGTTGGAGGTTTTGAGCCAGAATAGACCTTGTTTAGGACTTTTATAGTTGATCTGGTTCAAAAAGCTGTAGCCAAAAGGAGGTAACTGTTTATTGTAGAGTTAAGCAAAATCCAAGCATGGATACACCAGTCATGAAGGAAGCTATCAAGCTAAAGAAAGATGCCTTCAGTGCAATGCTACTAAAGGGTGGGGGGAGGGGTGGCTGTAGATTTTACCGATGGATACTGATAGTCTAGGAAAGCAGTAGCTGTGACAGTTACCCAGTAAAAGACCTGGGTGCGGATGGATATTTTTAAGGCTATGGAGAGTGATTTTTTTGTACTGTGTCAAAAAAGTTCTGACAAAGCATCTGGCAGTTTGAGGAAGGATGCTGGAGAGACATTGCATAGGCTATTCTTAACAAGGGTGGAGAAATGCTTACTTCAGCTAGGCATGTTATCAGGAGGTAGAAGGAATTGTCTGAAGAATGCTAGAACTTTGTAAGCATGCTTTATTTGATAAGGCAGTGCCAGAAACAGCTGGAGGGGATGACTCATTTCTGAATATGAGGTCACTGAGGCAATTAAATAGCTTTGATGTAATAACAGTGTGGAAATAGAGGAGAGCTATCCAGAAATGCTGAATGTGCTGAAATGTTTGTGGCGCTGTCGCCAACATGTCTTTCCAGTATTGTGTGGAAGATAGAACAGTACATCTTGACAGGAAAACTGAGGTAGTGGTCCCCATTTCCAAAAATGGAGGATGTGCTCCAGTTAAAGAGGGATCCTGATCTTCAGCTACTCTCAGAAAGCCTGTGCCAGGGTATTGGAAAAATGACTTCATATGATAGTTTTGCATCTGATTCAGGAGGAACAATACATATTTCATCTTGGCTGTTAAACTCTGCATCACTTCTAGTCCTCACATAGCTATTACAGGAATTGGTGGAATTAATCAGTATTGTCTACATGTGTTTTGTTGAACTGGAGAAGGCATAAGACTGTGAATCCCTGAATTTTTATGGTAGGTTCTATTATGGGTTCAAAGAGCCACTATTGAGTATCATTTGGTTCCTGCATTCGTAGAATGAGTGTTTTGTCTGCATTCTCATCATCACATTTGCTACATTCAAGGTTGTCCTAAAATTTCTCTAGGAGTCTCTATTGTCTCCCTTATTATTAATTATCTTTGTGGGTAGGGTATTAAGCAGCAATAAGCTTTAGAGAAGATTCATTTTCAGAAATTGGAGTTGCAGTTTTGCTGTTTGCTAACAGTGTTGTCATTTTGGCTTCAGTTGCCATACATGATCAATGACATGTACTGAAGTGGCTCATTAATAAATGTGAAGCAGTCTGAATGGAAATTAGTAGCTCCATACTAAACATCATGGATTTCTCCTAGGAAAAAAATAATTGCTTTTTGCAGATGAGATGGAAGCAGATTGAGGTTTTGCTCCTAAATTATGGTAGAGGAGACTGGGAAGCTGACTAGTTGAATATAATAGTGTGGCCATTACTGCAGGCATTATACCAGCCTGTGATACTGAAGTAAGGGCTGAGTCACAAGATGAAGATCACATTTTACCAGACAGTCTATTTCTCCATCCTCACCTATGGTCACAGGCTTTGGGTAGTGACCAAAATTATGAGATCACTGATACAAGAGGAGGAAATTAGGTTCCTTCAAAAAATTGCTACATTCATTCTCAATCATAGAGTGAGGGAGATATGCAATCCATAAGGCTCCCAGAGTAGAAACATTGCTCCCTTGGGTTGAGACAAGTCAGCTTTGGCAGCATGGGCACCTAATGAGGATGCCCGTGGTCACCTCCTATGGGAGATGTACCAGGAATGTCCCACTTGGATGGAGCCCTGGGGCAGATGCAGGACACACTAAAGGGATTGTATTTATCAGTTTGCCTGGGAAAGCTCAGAGATCTGCCATGCTGAACTAGGGATCGTGGCTAGGAATAGGGAAGTTTGGTCTGCCATGCTATTCTTGCTACTATACCAGCTCTGACTAGGGTAAGCAGTTTAGAAATGGATTGGTAGATTACCAGTAAAAATAGAGATCCCACTATATGACAATCCACCCTACTAGAAAACACTGTCATCACTATTCTTGTATACCAAGCTTCCACTTTACTAGGACTAATTTTATCTCATTTTACTTGCTTTCTTAATGTCACTGCATACTCATGACATTTTTCCTTTCATAAACTTTTGACTGCATTTCTTATTGTTTAAATTACATACATGCATTTCTTTATGAACTTTAAATTTTAAAATTTATATCATTGCTTACCTTGTCTTTTTACATCTTGGCAAAGCTCGAAATAGGTCCATTTGTTTCGGTGGTCTACCTGAGTCAATAGATTTAAGTAAAATGTTAAATAAATAAAATTAGTCACATTTCTTTTCAGTATTTCTAGCTCGTCATGTTTTGTAAAGTTTTTAGTTCTACGCCTTTATCCTTTACATCATTAGCCTTAAATTGCACTACTCTGTGATTTGTTTCTTACTCTGTTTTCTAATATGCACCAAATTGATAATTTGATTAAAGAAAATGGTGCATTAATACCAGTGGTGGTTAATAACTTCAAATTAAAGGGGGCTGCAGGAGACAGCTGAATGGTGGGGCCAAGGGAAAGGGGTGTGGCCAACTAGAAAGGGGTGGGGCTATGCTCAAAACCACAACAACTGGAACTTTAATTAAATACGCTGCCCTGGGTGCCAAACCATCATTATGAAAGTCCAATCAAGACAAAATGAAGTGTAGAAGAAAAAAATATTTTGCATTGGCTACCTGCCAAATTACTTAATATCTGGATGGAAACACAAAGGATGTGAGGCATGAAAAAATAAATTACTTTTTAAATACATTACTGGAATGCCAGTCAAAATCAAGTATAAAAAAAACCCAAGCGGCAATCAACTCAAACCACTTCTCCTTACACTGCAGTTCTAATTATAATTTATATTCAACTTTATAAAATTGCCAAGTAACATGCTGAAAGTAGCAATCTCTGTAATACCCCCACTTGTAAAAATGTTTCTTATCCAATAAAGATAGACTGCCTGACAACAACTATTTATTTGTTTCATGGGGAAGACATGATCAAAGTAAAAAATGAACAGCCAACAAGAAACAAACTCAAGATAAATTGCTTAAAGGATTACTGCACAAGTTATGGACCACACATGATAGATTGGCATTCTGTTTAGTTTACGAGTAAAGCCTGCAAAGATGACTGCAAGTCTCCAACAAATGTAATGAGCTTCTGAAAATACTGTAATACTGTCCTTTATTACAAATACTGTCATATGCATTTCAATACCTAAGGCTTATATGTTATATAGTTATGTAAATATTCTCTGCATGGCAACAACGAAAAGGTTTTCAATGTTGGCAATTCTTTAACAGTATGCTTATTAAAGCTTACTTGCATATTACAATCAACAACAAGCTTACCTGATGGTCATTAAAGCATTGCTACTTAAACACAGAGCAACAAGGCACTGCGACAGCTTGCATTTTCTGAATAATAAGCATAAATCAACAGTATAAAAATATGACAGAAAACCAGAACAGACTGGAAAATCAAGGACAGATGAAAAGCCACTGTAGTACTTGTATCTACCTTGGATGGGGGATACGCTGCACACTTACACTGCATAACTGCTCCTTGCCTTGCTTGGACACATCCAGAATCACTACATGGGGGAGTGGGGTGCAACAAGTATGTCACAATTTGAAATGTCTCTGGCTGACACTGATGGCTCTGATACTAATACTTCCCAACCTCAGAGCAAGAAATCTGGACAAAGCCATACAGAGAAGTGGGTCAAAGGCCCAAAAATAAGGACATTTTTTAAATATTGCTCTTATAAACTTAGAAAGATAATAGAATAGTAGTAGGTCTTGTATTAGTATGAATTTTCTGAAGGGTATGAAATCTGAAACTCAAACGTCTGCCATTATTTTCTAATTTCAATCTTTAATGATTTGCTACTAATTTGCCAGAAAACCACAATTTTATGAAAAACAAACCAAAAATGTGATGCAAAAATATAAAATTGCCACACAATACAGCTGGGAACCTGTCAAAGAAGAGACACCTTTTTAATATTAGTACTGATAACTTGAGCAGCTGACAAAATAACAGCATCTACATGCATTTCTGAAATAAAAGTAATCTATAACTCTGATCATTACAGTTATTTATAATTGTAAACCCTCCATGTTTTCTTCCAAAATTGCCATTTTGCTGAGGGATTATTAGGGGAGAGCAACATTTTGAGCCAAAATCGGGGACAGTTGAGAGGTTTGTATATTCCTAACTCTATAAAGCAATTTATTTTCAAGTACCTCTCAACCTCTTAATGCTGGAAATCTGGACAAGGCCAAATATATTGGGGGAACATACAAACAGTACTAAAAATTGCTCTTGTATAAACTTAAGTCAGTTGAAAGAATAACAGGTCTTGCTTTAGCATGCGTTTTTCTGAAGGTTATGACGTCTGAAACTCAGTGTCTGTCATTACTTAGTGACTTAATTCCTAAATGATTTGCCAGAAAACCACAACTTTTATGAGGAACAAGCCAAAAATAAGAAGCAAAAATCTATTCATTCTGCAAAAATCTGGACAGTTGAGAGGTATAGTTCAGCCAGGGCTGTCTGAGTTTGCTGCCCTTCCCCCCTCACAAAATTATGGTCGAATGGAGTCTCCCCCCTGCAGCCATTCCAGTGTCCCATTCCTTGGTTATTTCACCATATTTAACATAAACACTGTAATGTGCATACTGCTTTACTTCTGCAATGATTTGGATTTCATTTGAAAGTTTTATTTGCATTTTACAGCACAAACACTAATAGATATCTGTTAAACAAAGCAATGCAGTCTCACAATGAAAATAGACTTAGCATTAAAACTTCTCTGCCCTTGAAACTCACATTCATTGAAGCAGCATTGAAACCCACATTCAAAGAAAATACGTTTTGCCAGTGGCAGATGAAGATTAACTTTGAGCTGTTTTCAAATCATAGGCCCCTTGAACACGAAACATACACATGCTCTTTGATACACCTTCCTGATTGTATTAAATTATATTCCTTGTACAATACAGTACAGTTGTTAGAAGGCATTTCAAATTTATTGTTTTGAACTTTTTTCCAGTAAACAATGAAACAAAATGCATGCACCAATAATGACAAAACTGCCCAGTTCAGAACATTTTCATCATAAAAGTCTACTCAAACTTCTACAGTCCACCAGTAGCAGTAAATATGCACAATCACTGAAGAAGTAAAAGTGATCTAAATAATTCCACATTAAAGAAATCTGTAACTAATGAAGAAGTTGCTGCTAGCAAACAACTTTATATGCCATTGTTTCATCTACAAATAAAGTGTCTATTGCCCTTGAGGAATAAATTGCCTATGTTTGATTGCATTGAAAAAATTATAAACTAGTAATATCGCGTTAGGGAATGGATGGCAAACTGGTAACAGGTTCATAGTTACCAGGTATCTTTGCCAAAAAGGACTGCAGCATCCACCCCCTTTGCAACACAGTATAGTATCAGCAATGTATCTACCTACTGTGGGAGTAGAACCCACAGCCTTCTGCATCAAAAGCAAGTACACTACCTGTTGTGCTATTAGCAATACAAGCAGATTCAGCATAAGCAGCACTAAATTTTTGTTCCCCTGCAGCTCTCAGCTCCTTGTAAAATCTACTCGACACTCAGCTGTATCTCTGAACTTTGCAGCACAAGAAATCTGGAAAAAGCCAAAATGTATTGGGGGGGCAAAAGCCCCCAAACCAGGGACACATTTTAAACATTGCTTGTATAATGTTGGAAAGTTGCTAGAATAAAATGCTGTTTTGTGAAAGAGAGGAAGACTGAAACTTAAATGGCTACCATTTAGTGAATTCAGTTCTCACCATGGCTGTCAACCTCTTAGCACAAAACACATGAACAAAGTCAATAATGTGGGAATACAGCCCCCAAACATATTCAGTGAATTCAGTTCTCACCATAGCTCTCAACCTTAGCACAAAAAACCTGGATGAAACCAATAATCGGGGAATACAGTCCCAAAAATAGAGACAAATTTCAAATATCCATGTTATAAACTTAGAAAATAGCTAGAATAAAAGGTTTTGTGTTACCAAGTACTTTCTGAAGAATATGAAGTCTGAAATTCAAATGCCTGTTATTTTTATTTAACATTTGTTAACCAGGAAAGTCTGACTTGGAACAAAAGCCAATTTTCAGCAGAGCAGGGAGAAACACTGCAGACGCATGTCTTTGTAGGATGGGAAGATATGCAGACTCCACACAGAAGGTACCCCAGCCAAGAATCAAATGAGAGAACTTGTAGCTGTCAGACAACAATGCTACCAGTGCACCACTGCACTACTGACTTTGCAGGGACAAACAAACATACAGAAACCACAGATTTTATGAGGAACAGAAGAAATATGAGGCAAAAATCTGCAATTTTTTTGCAAATGGTGGTGAGTAGAGAATTTAGGCCCTTGCTACCTGCACCCAAGGTATAGGGTTCAAGCCTGAGTATTCTCTACACACCAGCATGTGTTCTCTCTAGCCACCAGTATATAGCACCTAGGGTATTCCACACACACTACTCAAAGCTTATGTTATCACTTCCACTACTACTAGTCTTCCCACCCCCTCTCCCACTACTGCTTAACTCTTTCTTGCTATTCTCTCTTGACCCTCCTACACTCTTCTTCCCTTCCCTCAACCTTATTCTCTTCTACTACTTGGTGTTTCTCTCCCTCTACTAACTTGGTCCAACAATATTTATGACATCTCAAGGGCTTTGTCTTTACCTTTTAAAAACATTTTTCTTGTACATTGTTACATTTTACCCCTGCTCATTTATTTTTATGTATGATAGAGTCTCATAATAGTATGGCATCATGATACCTTGTACTAGATTTCTTTTATGCCTAAAATGTATGTATTTCCTAATCTGAAACTCTAGTTGTTCTTTTTTGTGAAGCTTTTCTCCTCGGGTCTCCACTGAAAATGGACCACCAGCCCAGTGGACTAACTAACGCCAGTGGCGATATCCAGCTGGCTTAATTGACAATTCACCTTTTCATTGTGAACTTATTGCACTCTTCGATCGACAAGTGTATGAATTTCTTCAAGCTCTTATTAATTTTTATACAAAAGACATTACAATTCTTAAAACTGAGTTAGAAATGCTTGAACATGGCATTAAATCTGATAACGATTTTCCTAGATACAAATATGAATATTGTAGGATTTACACTAGTATAGAGGCAACTATGAACAAATTCCTTGCTACTAAGAAGAAGAAAATAGCTAGGGACATTAATGATTATGCAAATAACCGAGCATATCCTAAGCCTCCACCGAGTGTTCCAATAGGCACTAATGATAATGGTAACAACCAAGATGAGAATGATTTTATTAACAATTCTAACTCTCCTTATAACAATTCTAGTACTTCAAATGAGCAAGGTCAGCCCCCAAGAAGAAGCCCAAGGTTCATCAATAACAATAACAACAATAGTAAAAATGGAAGTAATAACAATTCCAGTAATGATGGACCAACTCAGCAATTTGATAATAACAATGGGGTGGAAGTTCAGGACCAACAGGGTTTTCAGTCAGCCACCAATGGCCGGCAGAACAAACGACAGTCAACTCACCAGCAGAATTCAACAAGGAGCAGGAGAAGAACGTGCAGGAGATAGCCCTTAGTAAAGACTTTGGTAACAAGCCACGTTTGCATAAAAGTAGTGAAGGTGACTTTACTATATATAATTATACAGCCTTGGATGTCCAACAGGACATGGTTGACTTTTTATCAAAGGACTTAACTTTTGTCCCTGGCAAAAACATGGACATTGTTAAAATGATTATTGATCTGAAACTTTTTGTTCGGAAGCTCAGTCTTAATTTGCTAATGGGGACTAATTCTGGTATGGTGAACTCTTTAAGGGTCTCTAGTTTGTTTAATCCACCTCTTCATTCTAGTTTGAACATGTTTGAGAAAATGTGTGAGGTGGATTTTTGGGCCATTAAAAATCAAGTAACACACAAGCATTATAAACCTAAATGGAATATATCACCCTTGGAGTATGATTTTGTTAACATGTTGAACGATTGTAACATCAGGGTAATGAAGCCCGATAAGGGGGAGGCTTGGTGTTCATGGACTATAGAATATACGTTGATTATATGCTTAACCATCTTAATACCTCCATTTACACTCAAGTAACTTTGAATGAAGTTAATATGGCATACAAAAAGATAAGGTCAATGTTAGACAATTTGTTTCTAGAGGGCCTTATTGACATAGACATCTATCAATATTTGTCCATGATAGCACCTAGGACACCTGCCTTGTTTGGTACTCCAAAAATTCACAAGACAATGATTGCCCCCCCCCCCCCTTTAGACCTATAGTTGATGGCCGTGGGTCAATCACTTACGCATGTGCTAAATACATTGATAGTGTGTTAAAACCTTTGGTAGAGAGCGAACCCTAGATATGCAAAGATTCGTGGAGTTTCCTTGCAAACATAAACAAATTGGAATACCAAGCAGATGTACTGTTTTTAACAATAGATGTTAAGCACTTGTACACAGTAATACCTCAAGCAATCGGTATAGAATGGGTGAGAGAATTTATGCATAGGAAAAAGGCCAGTGATAACACCATTTATCTAATTGAGATTCTATTGGAAATAGTGTTGATAAACAATTTTATGGTGTTCGAGGGCCAGTTTTATTTGCAAAAATCTGGGGTCGCAATGGTCTCCCCCTGTGGTGGTTGTTTCGCTAATGCTGTTATGGCATTTTGGGAGAACAATATGTTGTTTAATGAGGAGCTGTTCCAAAACCATGTCACCTGGTACACAAGGTACCAGGATGACATGTTTTGTATTTGGAAAGGTGAAAAATTTAAAGTGCCTTTTAGAGAAGAAAAAGAAGCCAAGCTCTAGTAGGATTAATGGCATGTTCAAATGTGGCTCTTGCACCCAATGTAAATACATTAGGGTTGGTAATCAAGTCTCTATAAACAACAAAGTGTATAAACTAAATAGTAAGTACTATTGTGAGACTAAAAGCATTACATATGTTGCACTGTGTAATTTGTGTAACGCTTTTTATATTGGGAAAACTGAGCGCAAAATAAGACAAAGAATTTATGAGCATTACTATGCTATTATCAAGAAAGATTTAAATAATGCTCTGGCCAAACATTGTTCTGAGCATATTGGCCATGGTTTCAATTTCGTAGTATTACAACATAGGGAAGTTGACATCCGAGGTGGAGCTTGGCAGTTAATGTTAGAAATAGATGAACTAATGTGGCAGATCAGAACTAGAGCTCACACTTTTCCAGGTATTAATGACAGTTTGTCTATTAAGTGCGTCCTAAGGTGGCTTTCCTTGAGAAGATGAACAGGACTTTTATAGGTTTTTGGTCGTGTTCATGCATATTATTAGAATGACAGCCAGCGCTCTTCCTTTTCCCGTATTGGGAACAACGAAGTTTTAATGTTTCTTTGTCAGTTTGAGAACCTAAAAATGTTCATTTTCTAATTTGTATTCGTAATTTTAATTTTCACTTAAGAAGTTCCTTAGTAATGTATATTTTAAATTACTTGATCTACCGTCATTTTACTGTTTTATCGGATTTTTAATATGCTTTAAACAGGTATAAAGTTTTTGTTTTTTCTCTTTGGTGAGGTGATTTAATGAGGTTGCCGAGGTAAAATGCAGTTCATGTTTATTGGTGGATTCACTATCACTAATTACTTAAATATGTGCTTGTGAACTGTTTTCTTTGTTTGTCTGATGAAGGCGAAGCAAGGTCTTTGCCGAAAGCGCTAACTTTAATAAATACTTTTGGTTTTAAGTTATTTTTGCTGGCTCTTATAGTGTCATTTCGCCTTTTTCATTAGTTTTTCATTCAGTGTTTATTTTGAGTCAGTGGACTAACTCGGTTAACAAAAGACAAATAAATAAATACATTTATTTATTATATTTGCACCCTCTCTAAGCTAGGGCAAGAGGCAGCTACCCCTTGGTCCCACCCTTTCTATGCTACTCAGTGGACTAACTCGGTTAACAAAAGACAAATAAATAAATACATTTATTTATTATATTTGCACCCTCTCTAAGCTAGGGCAAGAGGCAGCTACCCCTTGGTCCCACCCTTTCTATGCTACTGGTAGACTTGCCATTGGAGGTTTATTATTTTTTATTGTTCTACATGTTATTCTGTTCTCAAAAAAATACCTACTTCTGATGTTTCTGCATCTATGGATTCGTCTATATCTTGCTCTGCAAAACACTGCGTCATTTAAGAGAAATAACATCTGATGCAGCATTTCTTTAGGAATGGGTTCTGATATTTGTGAGACACAGAAGGCATCTCTTCTGAAGGAGACTACATGTCAGGGAAATAACTAACTACTGCCAATGCTTCATCTGCACAGTCAAATGAAGTTTCCTCTCTGCCCTTATTAACTAGTTCTGCAGATAATGTATTCACAAACTTTTCTCAGATAGCCAAAAAGGATATAAAGTCGTAAAAATATATATTATTACAAACTTACAATATGGTCCACATCCTTAGGACAGGCTGCAGGTTAAATGGTCCCTCTCCAAACTGATCGTAGAGGTATACACTGACTGTATAAGAATGCTTCCTGTGATAGGTTGGTACCCTGTTCAGGATTAGTTCTATGTCATACATCTAGTGTCTCTTAGGATAAACTCCTTATACTACCAAAAAGCATGCACAGTAGTTATGCTTGCAATGCTCTAATTTTTTACCTTCACATCCTTAAAAAACAATCATATTAAGAACTGCAAGATTTCTTCAAAATCACCTAATGGTTTTGTAACTAGAAGACAGCATTTTCTACTTTTATACCATTCATGCAAAAGATTATACTAACGTATTTACTCATGTTCTGTCGAGGAACATACAAAATATTCCAAAGGGTTCCACTTTTATACTGTTATTTTCTTTCCAAACTTGATTTGTTTCTCCTTCTTCCCACTGACCTCAAGGCACCATGATTAGTCCATTACATAGCATGTTACTCATTACTGGGCAGGATGCTGAGGAAATCACACAATGAGGTTGTTCTTTCTTGTATCTGACTTTTTACAGTCCCTCAGCTTTCATGGGTTAGCCAGGCAGTAGAGAATTTTACCTTCTCTCCAGTCCAAGAGAACAAACATTTCCATTAGCCTCAGCCAAGTCTCTGGTACATAAACTGCTAACTAAACCTGGTTAACTAAAATTACAGATGCAAGTGCTGCACCTGTGCTAAGTACTGATTCAAAACTGGATTTGAGGGTAATATGTACCTCTGAAATACGAATGCATGTAGACAGATCTAACTAGATCTCTCCAATATGCCTAATTTGGAGGTAGATATCTATTTTTAGGCTTGATTTACTCCCTCACATGATGTACCTATTTCTGGGCAAGCATTCTTATTTTTATATTTGATTTTACCCTTCACAAAATTTTTCTGAAAATGTTAAGTAAGACTCATAACTCTCAAGTGTACAGATTTTTACAGAATGCCCAGATTTTTGTCTCATAATTTTTGTCTGTTCCTCATAAAATTTGTGGGTTTATGCCAAATCCCTGAGGACTGAAGTCAATAAATAACAACACACATTTGAGTTTCTGATTTCACAGCCTTCAGGGAAATGCATGCTAACATAAATCTTGTTATTCTAGCAGCTAAGTGTTTAAGAGCAATATTTAAATTCTGCCCCTATTTTTGGGTCTTTGTCCCCCATTATTTTAGACCTTGTCCAGTTTTCTTGTGCTAAGAGGTTGATAGCTATGGTAAGTCTACACAACCAACATACTATTACACCTATAATTTAAATAAAGAGGACCCACATATTAAATCTGTCTTTTTCACCAGCAGGTTTTAATTTTATATTGTGCCTTTGGCAATCTGCTTTTATTTTTTAACCATTTTTGCCACTGTCAGTTTTTTAAAGTTGTGTGAAGAGTTACATACTGTTTGGTATGATATCTGAACTTTTGCTAATTAGTTGACCAGATTTTTGACTGGAGGTTCTCATATTTCAGCAGTCTTTATATCTGTTTTCAATGCCTGCAGGTTTGCAGGTATGGTTCTATTACTCCAGAATATACCGTGACATCAGATTCATCTATCTTTTCACTGCTGCGTTCGAGTACGGTAAAAAAAAATATATTGACATCTGTTATCTGTACACAGAGCCAATTCTGGCACCTACCTCAGTTTAATAACTTTTACTTCACTTGTAAAAAGTGACTGTCCGTCTTCTTTCTTCCTCTCTGTGACTCTGATTCAAGCCAGCAAGGCAAAGAGCAGAAGCAAGCTGAAAAAAAAAAAAACAAAGATAAGGTATAAAGGAACTTCAGTTAGTCAACTAACTTTCACCAACGATAGTCCGTAGCAGTAGCACAAGTAAATCCAGGTAACTACTGTGCTACAGACTACTACTTATTGTTTCTTGCTCTCTTTTTTGAGAAGAGAGCGAGAACCAATTGGTAGCAATCCAGCCATCCACATCACATACATGACTGCGGATGTGGCAGTCCAAACCCCCTTCTATTTACTGTGTGGTTAAAAACCCCATAGACGTCTGGGCATCACACTGATGCCTTATCTCATATCTGGACTGTCTGTAAAGCAGTCTAGAGTTACAGAAATGGTTGGACTCGTTCAGTAATTTAAATAAATAAATCAATAAATAAAAAACTCTGGGAACTTGACGAGCATTTCGAGTTCAGGGACTTTGCGAGTCGGTCAACAAACAAAATATTTTATAATTATACATGATGTTTTTTTATTTTTTTATTCAAGTATCTTTTTGATGAGAGGGCTGCAGTCCTGCAGTCTGATGGCATGAGCCGCCACTGATTAATATCAAGAATAAAAATGTTGGAAAATTACATCTTTGGGTATAAATATTTGCAGTGACTCAGTTTTGCAATATTTATAGTACTAGATTGTTACTGTTCTCCACCTTTCCAGGGTCACTGGTTTACTGCTTCTATCTAGAAGTTCCCAAATTAGTAGCACGTCGGCTTCTTTTGTAGTCGACTTGACCAGGCTAGTAGTGCTCAGTGTTTTATATTTAGAGGTACAAAACTGTTTGGTGCAACTGCTTCAAAAGTGAAACAATTGCTTGTGCATTATGCTACACAGAAATGTTTTGACACGTTTTAATATGCATTCCCATTAATAGTGACTCACAAAGCATGAGTAAATCTTTGTAGTTTGTGGATTTATAATGAACGTGATGAAATATTGTTTGTGAAAGCACTTATTTGTTGTAAATAAATATTTTTCTTCTTTGTGGTTCCCGGTTCATTTTCTTTAGATTGTAATTCTTGGAGTTATCATTTGTTTCTTCAGTGCAAGGGAGCACTTTAATCATATACTGTTAAATTATGATACTTTATCAACTTGATGGTTACTTTAAATTCAAATTTAAATTTATTTAAGTACATATTATCTAGGCACTATTACAAAGTTTAAATATAGTAAAAACAACAGTTTGCAAGTGAAAACAATTATGAAATAAAAACTCTAACTGAGACACCTAGTCTTTATAGGTCAGAGACATGTCAAGCCAGAACGTGGCAAACACGAGCCTCAGCCACCCACAAAGGTTAGTTCAAAAAGATTGTTTTTTAGGAAGGTCTTAAAGTTGCTGAGAGTCAGAGCAGATCTTAATTAACTAGGAAGAGGTTCCAAAGGTAAGGTCCCTGATAACTGAAGCAACATTCTCCAGTAAAATGTAAGTGAATCACTGAAAACTTCAGTACCCAAGGAAGGAGAAACACAGAGAGCTAGAAGGCTCATACCAGCTGAAGAGGTCCTTAAGAAGAGGGGATCCAAATTGAAAAACAAGAAAAAGAGCCATACAAGCAATATGTGACCTAACTGGTAGCCTTTACAGACTCAGCAGTACCAGTGTGATATGTTGTTATCGAGATACCAGTTAGTAGCTGAGCTGCCAAATTCTGCACTAGTTGCAGGTGGTTAATTTCAATGTTCAGAAGTCCCAGGTACAGGTCATTATAGTAGTCAAGTCTAGAAGAGTTTAGAGCATGCATAGTTAAAGACAAATCTGCTGAAGGGATACGGTGTTAATTAAAGGAAGTAGTCCTTAGATGAAAACAAAAGGACTTGACTGCAACAGATGTGTAGTCCTAAATTGGCTGAGGTGATTGTCAAATAACCCCCGAATTCCTCACATGTGACACAAATTCCAGTTTGCCTTTATAACAGATGATGTCAGGAGACAAAACTGAAGCGGAATTATGATGCACGAATAACCATAGTCACTAGTTTGGAGGTACTGAATTTCAACTGAGTATCAATTTTCCTATTATTGATGAATTCCAAGTTTGAAGCTAGTTTTCCCTAAGGTTCACATAGACTCTTTTGGGAAGGAGAGGTTTAGCTCTATGATATTCTGATAGCTGTGAACATTCAGCCCTCTCCTTTGAGTAATGTTTCAAAAATGCAACATATATGAAGTGAAGAGCTGAGGATCCAAAACTGAACCCTACAGTCCACATGTAAGAGGAAGGGTGAAGAAATACTGACTGCAGACACCACCCTCTAAGTATGACCAGAAAGGCTGGAGGCAACTGGCATACCACACTAGAGACACAGCAATGATGACTAAGACAGTCCAGCAATATCTTATTGTCCACAATATCAAATTCTGAAGACAGAGAGATATGAAAGGAGTAGGAGAGAATAGCAGCACTGATGATCTCTGGCAAAGAGGTGCGGAATTTAATGCAAAATGAAATTGAATACCTTAGCAATGACTTTTTCAGTACTATATATAGACTGAAAACCAGACTGGAATGAGTTATGATTGTGATTGACACTCAGATAACCATCTAACTGTACTTACACAAGCTTCAAGAGCATTTCCAACAAAGGAAAAGCTTGAGACAGGTCTGTAAATATCCAGATTATCAGCTTCCATGCCAGCCTCATCAACCCCCTTTTTCCTATTTTCTACATGAGGTTGGGGTGTCATGTCAACTGTCACCATCTCTCTCTTTATTCAGTGTCACTCTCCCACCTTTTTCAACAACCATGCCTGACTGTTTCAGGTCTTCTCTTCCTCTTACCTCCTTCCTGTCTGCCCCAAGTCTTCTTCACCAAATTGTCTTCTGCTTTCCTGCACATGTATCTCAAACACTGCAATCTGTTCTCTTTGACCGTCTCTTTAATTGGAGCTATTTGAGCTTCTGCTTTGAAGTCCTCATTTTTTCATCTGTCCCAGAGTGTGCTTCCTACCACCCATCTCAGGCATTTCATCTCCATCCCCTCTAGATTGTCACACTAATGTCTTATGCACCTTACTTTTTAGCTTCTTTGTCAGTCTTCTGTCATATACTACACCTGCCACTCTGTGCCAGTTGGCTGCAACCCTTATTAGTCTAGCTTTGACCTCCTCATTTAGACTTCCTTTCACCTCAGCCACACCTCCCAGATACTTGAAGCTGTTAACTTGTTCCATATTTCCCTTCTCTCTCAATTCTCAGCTTCTTCTGATTTCCCCTATTTGCTGCCATTACATCTGTCTAATCTGTATTCAGTTTCATCCCATGCCCATTCAGTTTTGCATTCCATTTCATTATCCTTTGCTGAAGGTCTTGCTCAGAGTCTATCTGTAATGCCAATCATCTGCATACAGCAACTGTATTGATCCGTCCCCTCTGACCTGTTTGCTAATGTAGTTCATCACCAGTGTGAACTAAAGTGGGCTCAAATCTGAACCCTGATGCACACCCACTGCTACTGGGAACCCCTCTATGGGACTGAACACTGTTCATATTTGAGTCATTGAGTCATTGTACATAGCCTAATTCTACCAATGTTTCTATAACTTCAGACCGCCATAAGACTGCCCAGATCAGCTTTCTTGGCACCTTGTTATATGCTATCTCCAAGCTGAAGAATGCCCATTTGGACTCTTTCCTTATCTCTAAGCGTCTTCTCAATTATCTGTCTCACTGCAAACACTGAGTCAGTTGTACTGCATCCTGATCTGAATCTGAACTGCTCATCTCTCATCTTGCTTTCTGCTGCTCTGTATATTTGTTTATCAATCATCCTCTCCAGAACTTTCATGAAGTGTACCAGCAGTTTGCCGCCTCTATACTGCCCACAATTGTGGATGTCCTCTTTGTTCTTGTACATTGGCACTAGCATGCTTATTTTCCTGTCATCTGGAATATACCTTTCTTTCCATACTGATATGAGTACCCTCAGGAGCCATTTCTCCCCTATCTCACCCAACATCTTGATCATATCTGCTGTGACCACATGTGAGCCTGCTGCTTTACCCAACTTCGTTTTCCTTCCAGGGTGGACTCCTCCTCTTCTTTCATTGTAGGCAGTGTCTGGAGCAGTACAGCTTTTGCATGAGTTTCTTTATTCAGAATTTGCTGGAAATACCCCTTCCATCTACCTTTGATGTCCTGTGGACTGGTGAGCAGGTTGTTGCTGGCATCCTTTATGAAGGGTGATTAACTATCTTCAATTCACCTCTGTATAGATTCCCTGAGATAAGAAAATATATTTTTTGATAACTGTAACCTAGTAGACTAAATAATGCTTGTGCAACAGGAGCTTGTCCTTCAGTAGGTGACCACTACTCCATCTGAACACTAACCTTTGCTTTCTTTTCTTAGAGTCTGGAATTCAAGATTTACTGTAGCTCATGTAGCATAAGATGGGCAGCTTATAGATGACTCGAGTTCAGTAGGTCAAATGAGGCTGTCAAGGCATGTCTTTCACTGATCTCCTGCAAGAAGTAATGCATGGTGGAAATTAATGAGTCAGATGTAATGTGATTTACATTTTGGCAAACCGTCAGTCCCTGGTCAGAGTTCACCAGCCTATGCACATGTAGAATTAAGTAAATTAGGCTATGGTTTAACCAATTGGTAGGAGTGTTAACTCCACTATGTCAAACGCTAGTGATGCAATTACGTATTATACCAGCGAACCAGGAAGCATACAAACCCTGCTCAACTAGGAGAGCAGTTTCAGAAGATGGAGCGGGTGTCTTTTCCTCTAATTCACTGAATATAGGAGAAAGCCAACAGGAGGGATGTAGTGGTTTACCGAGGGTGTTTTTAGACTCTCATGAAAGTGGGCGAAATGAGCGGACTGAAGCAGTCGACACTGAACAGATTCCTGTATCTCCACAAAGAGGTGACTGTAATATTAACATTAGACATAGCCAAATGTCTCTAAATGCTTGGCTCGGATGCAAACTGAATTTTAATGCCACAAATATAATCAATAAGACTATTGGTTGTTCATATAAGGAAAACATTGACATGCTAAATGATTTGTTATATAAATACAAAAGTTTAGAATGAGACAATGTGTATCTGAAGGAATGTATTGGCATGAATATAGTTCCTAAAGGTTTAAGAGTATGGAAATTTCCAAATAATGTAGAACAAGATTCAGAATTTCATTATGAGTTATTGGATTTGTTTAACAAATGGGGTATGGATTTAATGAAGGCTATCATAAAAAATAATGAAAGAAATATGGTGTTACTTATGGAAAATACTAACAAAGTGAATGAAAACATTATAAACGATTTAATGTTCACAACAGATGAACATAAGAAACAGTATTTTCTAGTTAGGGAACACATTGACAACAAATGTCAACAGATTATGATAAGAAAGAAGAAGAAAATAGAGAGGGATAGACAGGAATATTTATACAAGACACATTATCCCCGACCTAGGCAAACCAATTATCGGTTTAGTAGGGAGAATATGGATCCCCAAGTAATTTATAGAGATGAACAGAATAGTTATAACAATGAAGTTCAAAGAGAGGATAGGAATATTCAAAGTAACTTGCAGGACCCTTTAGAGTATCCCCCCCACCGGAGATCCGAAAGAATTTGAAACCAATCACAAGTGAAACACCAGTGGAATCAAAGGAGGGGGAAGGGCGGAGACAGATATTAAATGAAATCCTGTTGGAAGAAAACAATATTATACAAGAAGGATTTAAATACACATATCAAGGGTTTCATATATTTAACTTTAGTGATATAGAAATAAATAAAAAAAAATGTTTTGTTACTATCTAAAGGCTTAAATTTTGTACCATCACAAAAATGTGATATTAGTAGGACTTTAATTGATTTAAAAATTAATTTTCAACTAATATTTGAAGGGAAAGGTATAGGAACCAATATAGGTACCAAATTACAAAGGGCAAGTATATTTAACCCACCATTACACCCCCAACTAAGAAACTTGGAAATTAATATTGAACACGAGTTAAGGAACTATTTGAACAAGCATAGATTTCCTCTGAATTTAACACACAGTGAGAAAGAATTATTGCAAGAGTTAAAAGAAAATAAACAAGTGAGGGTTATGAGGCCAGACAAAGGAGGGGGAATAGTTATCATGAATAACATTATGTATGAACCTAAGATGTTAGAAAATTTGCACGATGATACGAAATATAGAGAGGCATCTAATAACCATATTAATATAGCATACAAAAAGATATACACAACATTAAATGATTTATTGCTAGAGGGTTTCATTGACCATAAATTATTTGAATTTTTATATAATCCTCAGCCAAGAGTTCCATCAATTTTCGGAATACCGAAAATTCATAAGAATATTCATGATCCACCCCTCAGACCTATAGTAGCAGCTGAGGGTTCAGCTACTACTTTTTTAGCAAAATATTTCGATACAAAATTAAAAAATCTGGTTATGGAAAATGAAATTATTTTGAAAGATTCATGGGATTTTTTGAGAAACATTACCCCAGAAATATACAATGAAGATGTAATGTTTGTTACTATTGATATAGTAGATTTGTTTAGATCTATTCCTCACAATATAGGAACAGAATGGATGGAGGAATACTTGAGAGAGGTAGCATGCTTAAATAATGATGAAACATATATTTGTTCTACACTTATGGAATTAGTATTAGAAAATAATTTTATTTTTTTCAAGGGAAATTTTATCAACAGAGTAGTGGGGTGGCTATGGGAGCTAGATGCGCCCCTATGTACGCAAATTTGGTGTAACTTATGTGGGAAAAGAAATATATATTAAATAGTAAATATAGAGATTGTTGGATGTTGTACAAACGTTTTTTGGACGACATTGTTATTTTTTTGGAAAGGAACATTCCAGTTGTTTCTGGAAGTCTACCAATACATAAATGAATCTACTGAATTTCTGAGATTTACATACAACATAGGACATAGGGAAATAGATTATTTAGATGTCACTATATATAAAAAAGAGAATAAATACAACTCAAAAGTGTTTAGAAAGCAAACTTAATCTAATTCCATTCTACACTTTAACAGTGCTCACCCCTATCATCAGAAGAAAGGTATAATCAAGGGCCAGTTTGTAAGAATAAGTAGGATGACCACAAATGAAGAAGAATTTATGAAGGACTGTAACAATTTAAATAATATGTTTACTGAGAGAGGTTACCCAGGTCCCTTGATTATCCAAATTAAAAATGAAGTTATACAAGAAAGAAAGAATAGATTTGCACCTATTTTAGGTGTTACGGAACTAAATATAGGAGATACAAACATTAATAAAAAAGAAAGTGATGATAGAGAAGATATATTTAGTTCAGCATTTATTACTGATTATAGTGGTGATTCCAAAATTGTCAGGTTATTGGACAGGAATGGAACAAGTTTAGCAAGTTGACAGGTTTAAAGTTGGATTTTGACACACCTTTTAAGTGTATTTACAGGAGGGGGTTTAATATCAAAGCCATTTTGGAAAGTCAACACAATAATAAGAAAGCTATGAAAAGATGTAGGTTGGGGACTTTCAAATGTGGTATATGTACTCAGTGTCCCTACATACATAACAAAGAGTCTATTAGTTTAACTTCCAGGAATAAAGTCATTACAGCTAAACAATACAGTAATTGTGAAAGTAAGGGGGTAATATATTTGGCTCTGTGTACGTGTCAAGCATTTTGCATAGGAAAAACAGAGAGAAAAATAAAAAGGAGAATATATGAACATTTAAACGCTATACGTACACAGAACATTAATAATGCTTTATACAAACACAGCATACAACGTGATAGTGCGAATTACAAGTTTTTTATTCTTGAAGAAATTCCTAAAGATGTGAGGGGTGGTATGTGGGAAACCAAGATTGAGTACAGGGAACTATACTGGCAAATTTATTTAGAGGCCAGTAGATTCCCTGGTTTAAATGAAACAGTTTCCCTAGCCCCAGTTCTTAAATTAAGGGCAGCTAGGCTGTAACAACAGCATACAAAAATACATGAAATAATATTAAGTATATGATTTTATCTGTATTAAATAATAAACAATATTATTTTAAAATGAGTTTATTCAGTTTTTTAAATTAATTATTATTATTACCACTAGAGGGAGCTGTTTTAAAGTAATAAAGAAATGTTATTTTAATTCATTTTATATTATTTTTTATTTATTTACAATAAAAAACGAGTATGTTTTATAAATTTTATTTATCTTTAACAATATGGACAGATTGACAGGATATATATGATGTATTTATTAAACAATGATATGTCATATTGTTTAGATAAATTTGTAGAACATAGTATTCGATGTATGAGATGATTTTATTTTATTTATTTATTTTATTTAACATTTGTTGACCGGGGATTTTATTGGTTAGTTTGAATTAATTGAGGGTAGTTGGTGTTTCTTGTTTATTTATCTGATGAAGTAAGTGACGAAAACGTATTGTGGATGCTGCTATCATTAATGTTTTTAGGAGAGCCTTTATTGCTGGCCTGCTTATGCTTACTTGGTGACATTCTATGTGCTGAAGGATTGTGTTTTTTGGCTTTGGATGGCACCTTGTCCTCTTTTTTGTGGTTTGTGATTTACATTTTGGCAAACCATCAGTCCCTGGTCAGAGTTCACCAGCCTATGCACATGTACAATGAAGTAAATAAGGCTATGGTTTAACCAACTGGCATGCTCCATCACCAAGTCACAGAGCATAACACCTAGATGGAGCACCAAGTCCAGCATATGTCTGTGTATATGGTTAGCAGGCAAAACTACCTGAGCAACCCCAAATCTTGGCATAACACATAGGAATTCTTTAACAAGAGTTATCGACTCCTTGTCCATCCAAATGCTGAAGTCAACAAAAATTAACTGTCTTAGCAATGGCAACACAGAAGAGACTCAGAAGTCAATAGTTTGTTGAAGGAACATTCGTGCAGTACCTGGTGGATGATAGACTAGATTAAGCAGTACTTACAGTTTGGTCCTGATGCCATGACATATTCATAGGAACTGAAAGGTGGCACAGCGGAAGATGGTACTAGGCTTCACAATGGTCATGAAAATAGGCTCACTGTTAGCGTCTAGCCAGATTTTGATAAAAAATGCCAAGTCCATATCATAGAGCAAACTGTAAAGTGGATTAACCATGTGAAAATTTTTTTTTATTTCTAAAGTCATACCTAACGATTCTGAGTTGAACTATAATGACTTTGTTTAGTATTTATAGATTATTAGCTCTTGCACAAAATATCCTTATTTATCATTTGACATCATTGAACTTCAAATTTATTATCTGGTATCAATGATCTTCTAGGAATTATTTGGTAGGAGTGAATACTACTTAATGTATGCACTTATATTCTATCTTGGACTTGCTCAAGGATTGCAGTTGCCTTTCTGACAAGCGGTTAAATATGAATATCATATTTAAAACTTATGTCCAAGTACTTATGAACATTTATATATAATTCGTCTGCCCACTCTTTCACTTTCTGTTCTATATTGCTACAGTACTTGCTATGCCAAGTTTTATTTGCTGTGTCACTCATTTGACAGTGAAGCTGTTAAGTAGTTATATGATTGGTATATTCAAAACAGCAAAAGCAAATTGTCAGAAACCTAAAAGCTCAGGCAACCAATATTGTTGAACTCTGAAACTGTGCAACTAAATAGACATATCTTAAACAAGAATCTTTTTTACTATATATAAATTTACAGTTGTTACATTTTACCTTTTCTTATCAATGTTAGTAAAGGTATGGATGTGCACTATTCAGTCATAAGAACAACATTAAACTATTGATCAGAGAAGATCTATCAGTGGATGTTATATACTTTATAATTTAGCATTTCTTTATGTGGAACAATTAAATATATGCTTGCAGAGACAAGTACATGATTTGATACATCATGTTACGTTATATTGTTCTAATCATCATCATCATCATCATAAGAAGAAGCAAAATGTAGCTATACTTAAACATTGTGTAACATATAACACTGAAAGGCATACTGTCCATTAATGAAAGTCACTTCCTGACAGAAAAGTTGTAATGTTCCTACTTGTACTCCTGTTCCAACTCCTCTCCATCTGGGTTACCCTGCCTACTTCCTTCTTCACTGCAATCCCCTTTTTTGACTTTTCCTTCAACGACTGCTATACGAACACATGCCTAGACACCTAGTTTCTGATGAATTTGTAATTGCTATTATTCAAATATTGTTTGTATTCAAAAAATTCTGCTATAATCTAATTGTATCTATTTGTATGTTTTTTTCTCATTAATTATGTTTTTGGTGCTTTTCTACCTGGGTCTTCACTGAGAAGGGGTCTTGCATGACCCAGTCAGACTTTCATGGTAACCAAATGCAAATAAATAAATAAATAAATAATAGTAGGGAGAAGGCAATCCCATTTCACCACAACATTCCATACTGGTATATGTAACTCTAAGACTACATTACTTAATGGGAAAGGGTATATTTTATGTTGCAATAGAATGGATTATCTCATGTTGTCAAGGTTTATGCAGTCTTAGAGTTAGAATATTAAAATGGGAGTGTGGGAATAAAGGGGAGCTTGGTTCACTTGTCTTTTTAAGTTTGCAATATCTGGCAAATTCTGGGTTTTGTGTTTTTTTATTTTCTGTAGTATGTAAACACTGCATTCAGTGTTATTTTATAATTTCCAGTTTCAGTAGCACAATCCTTTCCCTCTAATAGATTGAATCACACGATGTTCAATCATTTGATTACTGACATTTTTATGGGAAGCTATTTACTAGACAGCATACGATCTGGCAGTTAGTGCAGATTATTAAGGCTGTGATCTGTTAATGAATTAATTATGTAATTCAGAGTTGATTCTTGAGGCCTTTGTCATTTAAACAGATAATGCTCATGGACTGAGTGAGAAAACATCTATGTGGGTAAATTTATTAAAGGAATGTACTTCAAAAGGTTTTAAGTTTACTTGTGGATGACAGTACTGTAGTATAAGAAGGATATGAGTTTTATCACTATAACAGCAGCTGTAACAGGCGCTGTGAACTACCAGTGCTCTAGCTGAAAAAGTCAAACTGTGACATAAAAACTGGTGACTTGTAAGTGTGACCCTTAGAACAGTAAAGACAAATGTAATGAGTAACTAATTCTAACAACATACAGAAGTGAAATTATTATTAAATCTGCTAGGTTTCAGAGTTATAGTGCTTTGGCATGGCATTCAACCAAGAAATTTATCCACTTGTTAATTGGACAGTGCAGTGGTGCAGCGGTTTGTGTTGTTGCCTCTCAGCAAGTAGTTCTCTGGTTCGATTCTTTGCTGGGGTGCCTTCTTTGTGGAGTCTGCATGTCCTGCCTGCGTTAGTGTGGATTTGCTCCCTCGTTACAAAGACGTGTCTGGAACGTTTTTCCCTGGGCCTCTGCTGAAAATTGGCTTGTTCCAAATTGGACTTTCCCAGTAAACAAATGTTAAATAAATAAATCAATTTCAATTAAGTTTTAAGGAGAGTTCAGTGACCAATAACTATAAGTACAACAAAGGTAATAGACACATTTCTTTATGCAAAATTCTTTGCTTAGAATTCTTTTAATATTATAGTTCAGTTCTAATGCATAAAAGAGCCACTTGGTACTAGAAATAAGTCAGGTTGATCACTATTGATATTTTACGAAGGAGGCTGAACTCACAAAGCCATATTATGAGAGTATTACTTTGGTTTCCTCTAACTACAATGTATACTGTTCTGAATGGGGATAAGGAAGAACTGAATGATTTATATATCATTTCTATAGTTATGTTTTACAGTGGCTTAGTGTTTTTTTTTGGGCCAATGGCTCACTTTCTTGCACTGAACAGACCAGTTTGTTCCAGATGCATCATAAACCACTCATAAAAGCAATTATTATGTAGTCAGATCAAGCACAATTGAAATGTCAGAGGTTGGTAATGTGCTTAAACAGATTCATTATACACACAGACAGACTGATTGTTTTAAATACTACACAGTGCCATTTTGCATGACATTCAGGTCAAATAATGTTATGAGAGAGCCCAGATGTCAGTACAGTAGCCACGTATCCATTAAAATCTCAAATAAATTATGAAATATGTATTCGTTCTGTACATAAAATATGCTGACACAATAAAAAAAACAACTCTAGTAACTACTAAGTTACCAGAATGTTCATAGTAGAAAATTGCCGCTAACTTCTTTAATTAGATCAGACTTTCACGCAAACTTGACAGGAGAATGTACCTTGTAAAACTTGACTATTGTTCAATAGATACAAAGATTGCTTATTTCCCAAATATATATATATATATATATATATATATATATATATATATATATATATATATATATATAGTTCTGTGTTAACCAGTTAACCAGGTACACCTACTACACAAAGTGTCCCATTTCAGGGGCAACTTGAGAGCACTGCCTTCTAAGAGACTTCCTCAGAGTTACATAGTAGGCAAAATGAAGTGAAAAGGATCAACTTGTTGCTAGTAATAAAAGTTAACATGTCAAAGACAGTTTCAAAAACATCCATGAGATTCAAAAACATGGTCTCCATGATTTTGCTAAGCCAGCCACTGTTTACTTTTCAGATGCACTGCAGTTCTAAGCTGATTAACAATCTACTTAATTAAAAAAGTAGGGGAAAGCAGCAGATAATTAAGAAACTTATTGCCTAATACATCTGTAGTAAATACTGCAAGAAAAACCTAGCTAACCTAGAGTTTTCACTGTGTGATACCTTAAACTTTCTGTAATAGAGGCCTGTGGGATATATGCAAATAATCCCTTAAGGATATCAAGTGCTTCAGATATATGGCCACTGAATGTCCATGACTTTATACTTTTTGTTTTCAAATCTTTGTGGATACTTTCAGGCCAATAAAGCCAACACCACTAGCTGTAGACATGCATGTTTCTTTTGTTCAAGAGTAATACTGAAGAAGAGATCGCTATACCTTTATCTATATTATAAAATAAACGTGTACTTATCCCTACACCTGAAAAAAGAGACAGCCTGTTCTAGTATTTCAGGGCATTCTCTGCTATAGTCCCCTTGGCTGTGGAATATTTACCAATATATAATTACTGTATAGATCAAAAGAAAGAAAGAAGGAAAGAAAGAAAGAAAAAAAGAAAGAAAGAGGGAACTTCTAAGATGGCTGCACACTGAGTAACAGCTTAATTTCAGCTCTCTCATTGTGAAAATATAAACTCAGAAGAGAAAGCCAGAGATCTCATATATTTGGGTAAATTTCAGTAACTGGCTAGTAAGTTCATTGCTTGTATGTCAAAAAAAAAATCAGAGAACTCAAAAGCAAATCAACCAAAAAAGATGAGGGAAAAACACTGACTGTGTGGAATTCTGCATCTGTTCAGCAAAAAGCAGTGCAAGCCCCAGCTTTGGTGCAAGACATGACTTCCAGTAACCTAGAGAAAAAAATAAGTCAAATGTACTCAGTGCTAATTAAAATAAATGAAACACTGATGCAGTATATCAAATCAAATAACAAAACGCTGGATAAATGGAAGAAACTTTAAACAGAACCATACTAGAACAGTTATATATGCTCAGGATAGCAATTGTTAGGCCAGAGGAGTAGTATATCTTACTACCTGTGCCACCTATACATCTTTTTATGTAGGCAAAACTGCAAGGCAACTTACAAAAATAATGTATGAGCACAGTTATGAGATTTCCACACACAATGGCAACAATGCTCTGTATAAGCATTTGGCATCATGTGGTGATTTAAAAAATGTTTTACTTACCATAGTGGAAGTGGTTACCCCAGATCCAAGAGGGGGTACCTGGAAGGAATTCCTGGAGGTTAGGGAGTTATACTGGCAAATTAAATTAAATGAAAAAAGAATTGCAGAGCCAGCAAACTGCGACAGAAAGGTTTATTTAAAATGAATAGGAGAACAAAACAGACTATAAGCTATAAGTTTATCAAGCCTTTATCAGTGCAATTAAATTAAATGCCACTCACCCTCCAGGTATTAATGACAATATATCCCTGATCCCAGTACTAAAACAAAAGGCAAACAGATATTAAGCCTTACTAATAGCCAGCAAAGAGCTATCCAGAATTGCTCCCAAGTACATTGATTAGTAACTAGTTAACAAATGGTCTGAGCTTTTCATTCAAACTTTCACTCTTGACCTTTGGTCTCATTTTTATGTAAATATTGACATTTTAGTACTAATGCAACACTTTACCAGCTATTAAAGTTCCACTTGTCACATATGGAAGTATTTTTAAAAATGATTTTTAGTGTTTTACATGACACAACAAAAGTGTTTTACATGTTTCATTAAGTTTTTTATGTGGTTTAAATGTTTCTAAACAAGTGTGTTTGAAGTATTTAAAACTTTTTTATATAACTTATCGTGATTATTTAAGTTAGGAAGGTTAAGTAAATTTATTTCACTTCCATTGGACTGGTACAGTTCCTTTCTGAAGTTGGGCTTCACTTTACTGGATTTATTGTGGTTTTGAAGTAGATTTTATTTCCAGGTGATTCTCCTGTTTATTTATTGTTTAAACAGATATTTAGATGAGGTGATAAAAACTGCAAAAATCAGAGGTCGAAATAAAAAAAGGCTGGCTAAATATGAGACTGCTCAAAAAGAAATGTTTAAAAATAATAGAATTAGAGGACAGAGCAAGCAGGGAAAAATGTGAGATTTTGTACGGTACCAGAGAAGCAGGAAGGAACAGATTATATTAATTTTATGAAAGTACAAATAAGCAACTGGACTGGTATTCCACATCAGGAGCTGTTAATTGAAAGGGCACATTGTGTGTATGCCCCAAACCTGGCCATGAGAGAGCAGCCTAGGCCTTTAATAGTAAAAATGCAATCCTACCAGCAGAAGGAATTGATTCTGATAAAACTGTGGCAGAAGGATAAAGTACTAAAAGTGGGAAACAGTAGAGTGTTTGTGGAGAATGATTACTCACTGTACACCAGGCAGAAGAGGAGTAAATTTATTCCACTAATCAGGGAATGTCGAGAAGCAGGCATGAGATTTCAATTGCTGTACTCGGGTATTTTCAGAATATACTTTTCTGGCGGGACAAAATAATTTTTTGCTGCACAACATGCTAAGAAGGAAACACAAAAGCTTGTCCAACAAAAAGTGAACTGCAAAATAGAAGGCAATACTGCTTATTGTTCTTCTGGTAATAAGGACCACAGGGAGACTGTGCCAGAGATAGGTTTTCCAGTGTTTCTACAGAAAATAGCCCAGGAGTTAACTACAAGAACCGACAGTACATTGGAGAGGAAGCAGAGACTGGATATGGGAGATGGAGATAAATAGGAATAAAACCAATAACGTGTAAATTGACAAACAAATGTAGGGTTATAAAGCATTAGTTATATTTCTGAAACATGACAGACCAAGAAAACCTGGAAATATTTACTTTTTTGACTTTATCAGACTTGTAAGGGACTCTAAAGCATATGCCCTACTTCATGTCATTAATGTTTTGTGGAACAATTTGGAAAGGGGAAGAGGAAGAAAAGAGTTAATTGTCAGTAAAACAAACTTTTGTTCTTAACAGTGATATATGTATAGTGCATGATATCTTCATGCTATAAAGTAAAGTTTTCTCAGTTATTTTCAAGTGTAATGGGGATACTAAAGTAAACAGGTGCCTCTGTTTTTTTTTCTTCTTTTCTTTCTCTTTGTTCAGTTTTAAGACGTAGGCACTGCAATATAAAAACAGAAGAAAAGTCTGGTCAAAAGAGTATGATACAAGAAAAATTGATGTGCTTTTTCTCATTCTTTCATAGGAGAATGACCAGATTAATTCACTTGGCTTGATCTAATAACAAGTTTTAAGAGAAAAGCAAATACATATAAAAAAGAACATTTAATATGATAAAGCTTTCTGCTAGCAAATAAGTAAATGCTTGTAGAAGCAAATCTATATCTGATTCTCATGACTCCATGGAGACAATCGGATAAAGATCAATAAAAACAGAATACTTCTTTCTTTCAATGGCTAGGAGATAATGTTTTCTGAAAGCATTCAAGTGTTTCCCATTCTGGGAGAGCAATAAAGATAAGACAAAAACCAGACAGCACTTAGTAGAAGCACAGGCTGTACCATAGTCTTAGCTTGGAAAACCTTCCTTTTACGTTAACCCTAATCTGTCAGTGTGGCTGTCAGTTTGGGACAATTGTTCCTGTTAGGAGGGTAAAACTTTAGTATTTCAGATGTACATAGTTTTGTGTGCCAATATTAAGTTAATAGGTTTTTGGTGTGTATTGGGGGTGTACTTGTTTTTTTATTTTTGAGAGCTTTCATTAAAACAAAACATTTTGTAAGACGTGACATAGGCTCAAATGATGAGAAACAACTGTATAAAAAGAAAACCTGCCAAACATTAGTGTATGCATGTAACACAAAAAGATAGAACTAGATACTTAACAAAAAAACATTACAAATAAAGGGTGTGAATAATAACTTTTATAATATAATGACCATTTGATATTGTCTTTAAATGTTAATGGTCTCACAGATATATAAAAAAAGAATGAAGAAAGAGTGGTGAACTATATTGAAAATTGCCATTTCTGTGCACTAATGTATATTCCGTGGTATATTTATTTCTCCATAAAATCTTGTTACTGAAATCTAAAACAACATTTAACTCTGACATGTCCATTTCTAGTACAGTACTGTCACACTCAGAACTCACTACTGTAACCTTTGACCCTTCAAATCCTGACAATAGCCTGACACTGCTCTTGTGTCTTCTGGTAGAGGTCTGTTTGTAACTGAAATTGATGCGTCTGTATTAATAAGTACATTGTTCCATAAACCCTTTCCTATAAAAAAATGAAATATACCATTTGTCATTTCTCTCTAACTTTAATGATGACAAATAAATCATCTGGTTTTGTGCTGGACTGCCGTACCCTTTATATTCTGAAAATCCTCTTCTATAGAGCTAATGACAACATAACAACTTAAGCTATGGTATGTTTTTCTTCTTTATTTTACCCTGAAGTCTGTGTATCATTTCTACTGGTGTTTACTTTATCAAACTGATCAAAATCTGCATACTGATCCCCGTTATCCCCTCAGTGCAACAGCTTCTGAAAACAACAAACTGAAATTTATTACATTCTGAACCTCAGTATTTGAAATAACATAAACTTGAGACACTGGAAACGTTTGTTCTGTGTTTTGCCCTGAAATGTGCATGTCACTTATACTGGCTGTGTTTATATCTGTACTTGCAATACTATAAGTTAACTCTGCATTTTGAATTATATGTTGTATCATTTACACTGATTTCTGAAGACTGTAAACTAGATTTTTTTTTACAATATGCATGTTATTTAACTCTGAAACAATACTGATATTAGAAAGTGAATATACTGCTGTTTCTGTAAACACTGATTAATACTGTAAATCACGAGAAAGTGTGTCGATTACCTCACTTATTGCAGTTTGCTTCTGTGCTTTAACTCTTTTGCTTCTAGAAATATGCAACATTCCTGAACTAATAAAATTGAAATTTAAATGAACATGTCTGGAACACAGTTTTTTAGACTGCTTTACCCAATTTTTTACTTTAAACCACACATTTACTGGTGCGTTAATGTTAGAAATATATAAATTGTTTGTACATGTAATGTCTGACATAGCTATACCATTTACATTTACTGATGCCTTTAATGTAGAAGTCTGTACACTGTTCTGAGATTTGCTGTCTGATTTAGCTATAAATTTCATTGTGATAAAAATGAATGCTCACACAAGGAACGTTGAAGGGGTGTTGATCCAGTGGCTAGATGTCTCTTAGCTTCTTTGAAGTCCCTCTTGTAGGGAGTTCCTTGGCTCTGTGACATTACACTGCAAACATAATGGCTGTCATCTGCTTTGGAGATGGGGAAGTTTTCTGATACATTAGCATTAACTGGATAATGTCCTTTATGAGAGTACCTTGAAGAGTGAAGTTCTTTGATACTTGACTGTAGATTGTTACTAAAGTAATGTTTTTAAGGAACACTGCTGCTTTGTAAAATACATTTAGTCTGTCTACTGATGAACAACTATACATTTGCAAGGTTGCTATGGGGTTTTGAGACTCCCTTTAACTGTAAATATTGTCCATGCCAATGAAGGTGGCACATCATTATAAGAACTGAAAGGACTGTATGAAGTTGCAAGATACTGCATTGAAGGTGAAATTACTGGAATGAATGTCATCTTTTAATTACCCAGATCTGTGCTAGATAAGTGGCAAATACCTCAGTTTCACCTATATGTGTGGAATCTTCTTGTGTCTTTCAGAGTAAGTCTGCACCCAAGATCTGATGAAGGTGGCTTATTATGTCGTAGCAGCCTACAGTAAAGGTACATGTCAATAATATCTGAATCAAATCTTACTGTTGTTGAATAACAGTGCTGATAAACTGAAACAGACTTAATTATGATGTCCATAGTTTTTATTCTCATTATTCTGTCTGTAGCTTCTGTACTCAGAGTTGTTCTTTTCCTCCTGAATGGCAGAATTAATACTAACTGGCATTCTTTTCCTGACTTTTCTGGACTGCACTGCAGTGACTTTCTACATATCAGTCTGAACTAACTTACTGACTTCTGCATCAGAAGTATATCTCCTAATAATACCAAAACCCTGTAAATTTCTTACAGGTTCTATACGCGCCTCTTTAACCTTGGTTTGCAAGTCTCAGACCATCTAAATAAGATCTGTTTGTACTCAATGTACTGCACATTCTGTTAGCACATTTTATTCTTATCAGTATTCTTTACTGAAGGTTATTTCTCATTGTGACGACTGGGGAGAGATGGGCGAAGGCTGCCAGCCTAGTCAAATAGAATTTAATATATAATTCTATCAACTGTATAAATAAATGTAAAATACAGGCTTGTGGTTTTAAATGTAAGAAAACACTGTGAAATATGGAACTGCAAAATATGTGACAACATTGCACGTTACTGGCCCAGTGAAGCATGTTGTATCCTTTCATGTTAGAATTTGACCTGAGGGCGGCTGGATGAAGATTTCATGCACATTGTTTTAAGGCTAAAGCTTATGACTAGAATTTACATATGGAAGTTGCTTTTATTGCTTTAGTTTCTGTTAGCATATACATGTGAAATGTCTTGTATCATAAGTTTCTGAGGAAGTGTTAGATTGCTAAATAATGCAGTGTGTGGCCTGAGAACTCAGACCAGGTGTTAAAATAATGCAATATGAATACTGGGTAAACCTAAGTGTCAAAAATTATGTAATTTTGGGAGGGCCTTAGCAAAATGTTTGTTAGTAATGTTTAAATACTATTTCTGACAAGAGACCTGAGGCATTTTGATCTGGACATCTAACTTATCAGCACTCTGCTTATGCTCACATGTAAGTTTGTAGCACTGTGATATATTGTAGGAATAGTTAAAGCTAGTAAATATTAATTAGGTATTTTTCTTTGAAACCAGATCTGTTCTACTGTATTATTTTAAGTTTCTGTGTGATCTGTGAACTCTTGGATATCTCTGTGGTGTAGTAGATTTGTCTTGTGTTTTAATTATTTATTATTAAATATTTTTAAAACCTTCTACCTGTGGCTGCTTTGTGTAGAGATAAGCTCTAGAGTACATTGCATATTTATATAGAGTTTATTGTAATAGGCCACTCTGATAAGCCTTAGACTGTATAGTCACATTACCATTGGATATTAATATTGCACAGTAATAATTGGACACCCTTTTAAGGGCCTTTTAGTAGCTGATATTATTAACTGGGTGGTGGCAGTAATTACTACAGTATAGTCTGGGTAAAGGGGCACAGATGGAGAACCTGTATCAGCCTTTCCCAGGAGTGTCTGTGAAGTGTATAAATACTTATCTCAAAGTGTGTGTGTGTGTTGTGTCAGCTACTTGGCAGGGACACGAAGCACTGGTTGGACAGAAAGGGTACTGGAGGTTCTAGCTTTCCCAGTTAGGCTGAGACCTAGACCCTATAGCTGTGCCAGTGGGAAGTCTTATTGGGGACCTGGTGAGTAAGGGAGCAGCCAGCCCCAGACTGACTGTGATCTCTGTGTGCACTTAAGGGAAATTGTACTTTACTGTGTGTATTAGTTATCCTTTCCTCCTCTAAGAGACAACCTCCTTGGTGTTAGTGGTGAGGACTGAGGCTCCTTGATTGCTGAGCATATGAAACCGCATATGACAAATGAAGATATACACCTGCTTTAATATGGCTGCATTTCTAGGCCTATGCCAAGAGAATATTGCATTTATGTTTATCAAACTACATTTAAATGAGACCTGATCTTATTCCCTAGTCAGAGTGGAGGTGAGGATTGGGGTTAAAGCAGCAAGTGAATGACCAGTACAAAGGATACTAAGAAATATACTGTTTGATTAATTCTGTATATATTTCTACTTAAACCCCTTACACAGTTTATATTTACTAACCAGCAAAGTATGAAAACTCACGTTGCCATGAAATATTTCTAGTGTACCCATCTGTAAAAGTAAATAGTTTTTTTTAATAGAAGATGAACTGGAAGGATGTCATAACTTTCGTGCCACATTTTCATGTGCGTGTACAGCTTTTGTACAGCTTGTTTCCTTGAGGGGAAGGTAGAACTCTTATTGCTTAGAGCAAATTACCATAGTATTACTTAAAACCTATAAGCAGAGTATGTAATGCATATCTGAAAACAGGAACTTCAATGGAAATGTCTTTAATGCCCTCTCAAAGGCAAAAAATACAGTCTCCATGGGACCTGACAACATCCCTAGCTGTGTCCTACATGAACTCAGGCATCAGCTGTCAATTCCATTAGGCACCCAATTCAACCAAAGCCTGAGCACCGGCTTCATCCCAGCCAAATGGAGGACAACCACTGTCATCCCTCTACACAAAGATGGAGCGCCCACTGACGCAGACAATTATAGGCCCATCAGCCTAACTAGCCTAATCTGCAAGGCCATGGAACGTATTATCATGGAACCTATAAACAAAGACATTGGCATCCTCCAAACATTTGACCCCATGTAGTCTGGTTTTGTCAAAGGGAGATCATGCCTGTTAAACTTGGTCGACTTCTTTGAAACAGTCACCAAAGCCATGGACGAGGGGAAGACAATGCACACCACCTACCTTGATTTAACTAAAGCCTTTGACACTACTCCCCACTTGGGCATAATAGATAAACTCTCCCAGCTAGACATCAACCCGTATGTTGCCAGATGGGTAGTTAACTGGCTCACTGATAGAACCCACTCAGTCAAAATAGGGGAAGCCATCTCTAGTAGTAGACCCATAATGAGCGGTGTACCCCAAGGATTGGTCTTGGGGTCTCCACTGTTTGGTATATACTCTTCTGAGGTGCAAGTCAAAACCAGTGGCTTGTGGATGACCAAGTTTGCAGATAACTGCAAGCTGGGTGCTGTCTTAAATTCCCCTAGTGATGTGAACATCCTCCAAGAGGGCCTTACACAAACTGATGACTGGTGCCAGAAGCATGGCCTTAAACTGAATGCCAAGAAATGCATCATTATCCCCTTTAGGGAAAATGGTGACCCCACTAATTATCACATTAATAACAATGTACTAAGCACATAATCAGTTGTGAGGGATTTAGGCACCAAGGTTGATAGAAAGCTGAATTTTCACCACCATGTTGCTTCCATTGTACAGAAGGATTTCTACATGGCCCACCTCATAAGTAAGGGTATTTCATCCAGGAACAAGGAAGTCATAACATCCCTGTATTCCTTCCTTATCAGACCCATTATCGACTACAATCCCCCCTTTGATATGTACCTTGCCAAGCGCATGCAGCAGGTGGAGAGACCATAGAGGTTCCTGACCAGGAAAACCAAGGGTCTCAAACACCTATCCTATACTGATAGGCTAAAAGCCATTTCCCTCTACTCAGTCTCATACAGACTGCTCAGAGGTGACCTGTGTCTGGCATACAAGACCATCTCAGACTTGATGGAGTTGCTGTACACCCATAATACCCATAAGCCAAACTCCACTTGCGCAACCCATATGCAAGACCTCAACCTGGTCTGTGACATTAATAGAACTTGTTAACAGGATAGATTTGTGTCTCAAAGACTCCCCCATCTGTAGAATTGACTTTCTCTTCATGTCAAGCAGAGTACTTCACTAGTCCTCTTTAAGAGGAACCTGGACAACTGGATGGGAAACAGTAAATGCACCCCTGGGATCCCACCTGTGTTCCTGATGGACAGGGGAAACAAGTGTTGACTTTGTGGGAATATGTGCAAAATTCTTGACTAGGCTTGCAAGGGCCTCTGGACCAATAGCCTAGTATCATCCTATGAACCTATAAATGTATAGAAAGATTGCAGAAAGTACCCACCTCCCAAATACAAATGCTGTACAGAGACATAAAAATGTAACAACTGGAAGGAAGTTGTGCAGTTCTTCTACTTCAGTTTGCATTAAAGGAGACATACTGATTAGCATAGCTGGACTGGGTACAATGAAAAGTTTGAGATTCTGTGCTTTGCTCTTTTGCTGATTAATAAATGAAAGCACGTATCAAAACTGAATAGAAGTGTGTACAGAAGTAAGCGTTCATCTTAGGCAAGAATATATTCAGTGCCTTGTTGAATATTAAGCATAATCATGTCAGAAATATTGTAAGAAACACATATGAGATAGTAAAACAACAATCCTCTATGTGTTCTCTATTCAGCAGAAAGGAGATTTCTTACAGTAGCACCCAGGTGCTCATGGGCATGCAAAAACATATATTCACATTTAAAAAATAAATTTTAAGTAATAAATTATATATTTTTTTATTTATTTCATAACTGTAAATACATAAGTAATTCATACACAAAGATAGTAGAAAAAGCAGAGTGCTTTCAGTACCTTACTGCAGCACAGTCCTATGTGAAATTATCAAACAGCCAACTTGTCGAAACTCTTATGGTTGAGACCATATGGCATACCTCTCAACCTCCAGATGAGAGAATCAGGGACACAGGATATTTAACTCAGGGACAATCAGGGAATCTAATTAACATAAGATATGCAAATTTAAACAGGCACATTAATAGGCACGCCCACACATGTTAAATTACTTCAACCCTCATTGATTTTCCACCAGAATACCAAAACGTTTGTGAGGAACTGACCAAAAATATTAGGCATAAATTAATTTGGCCCCCAGACTTAGTAAACAAATTTTATTTTTTTTTAAACTTCTGTTCTGCTGCTGTATGCATCATTGCTTGCAGTGGTGCACCTGCACCATGTAGCCAGCTAGCAACCAAGTAAGAAGTAATTGGTTACTTACCTGTGCCTGCAGCAAAAGAAGTAAATTTAAAATAAAATCCAGTCTGCACCACACAACAAACCTCAGACCTCCTGGGAACAATTATGAACTGAAAATCACAAACGACAAAAGAAACCAAACTGAAGTATAATAAGGCAAGGATGTAGTAAAAAGTATATTTCTTTAATCACAAACCAGTTAATGTGACCGCTTTCGGTCGCACTTCAAATGTGCAACCTTCATCAGACAACACAAGTTAATTAATTAAAGAAACATTTAAAAAGCCCACTCAAGTGATCTCATCATTACATCAGCTCCAGACTCAAAATTTTAAAGCAACAATTCTCCCTTTTTGTCATAAAAAGAATGTATATGCACATTCCTTACAAATCTTATTATTTAATAAGTAATATACAAAAAAATCAATTTAAAACAAATTAATATACAAAATTAATATCTCATATTTATGTAATTTAAATATTTCATAAAGATAAAAAAAATAAAAAATACATAAACAATATATAAAAATAAATATTAGGTAATACATATGTGCATACTAATAAATATGTGCTTAAAAGTACATCATGCTTACCCAAAGTCACCTCGTATGTTTATGTAATTACCGTCTTTCTAAGGCCTTCAGTTTAAGCATACATTTCAGGGAACTAATTTCATTAAGTCTGGGAAACATGTTGCTATTAAGTTGTAACAAGGCAAAGTTCAGTTTGATTTATTTTAATATAAAACTGGTTTAGAGCCTTGTAAGGGTATATATCTTTAAGAATGATCAGTGTTATTACATCATTTGGTGGGGAATTTATATATTGGGACTTTGAATTTTAACTGACAGTCTTTTGCCTTTGTTCTGATGAAGTCTAACCATTTGTGTTGGACGAAAAACGTGTTTATTGAGCGTTTAAATAAATCTAGCGGTCTTGAAGAGTTTCGGCTTTTAGCGGTTTTTGCAGTAGTTTGTTTTCGTTTTCGCTTTTATCAGTAAACATATAGGCATTTGTTAACAATTGCCACCACAGTTCCCTTTGTTCTAATTTTAAAGACCAAGGACCACTCCTAGGGTTGACTTTCACTTGTTCAATAACCAAAAATTGGAAAAAGTGATCATTATGGCCATTAACGTGTCTGGCTAAAGCATTAGTACAGTATTTTTTTCATTATACTGTACTGGTGTTCATACACTCTCTGCTTCAAGTGACATTCCGTCCTCCCAATATAAACTTGGGGACACCGCTGACAGCCAGATACACTACACCACTACAATTACAGTTAAACCTCTCCTTTATAGAAAAGTCAACCAAATTCAAGGTAAATTTATTGGTGACCTTTATGTGTTTACACTGGTTACAAGAACCACACTTAAACATCCCCCCAGGTCTAGTAGATGCTACCCAATTTCTTTCTGTCATACTTTTAAGAGTAACACCCCATTTATACACAACTTTAGGGGTTGATCTGGTGATTAAACTGAATAATTTTGGCGCCAGTTCTAATGGTGCGAGTTCCTTTTCTGGATTGGGATCTAATATCGACTCAAGGACAGCTATGACATTATCTGCCATATCTTCGGACCCCCTTCCAGTTAACAGTACTTCGAGTTCGATATGCTATGACCCAATAACAACTGTGACCGAGGTATGGCTGTTTCAGGCTCCCCTGATGGAGGCATTGTTTCGTGTACTTTAGCGTCTCTTACAGATTGCCTGAATTCTTCCATTCACCTAACTTTTAGTGCTGTTACAGGGAACGGTAATATTGATCATGACAATAGGATACAAGTACACACTATTGTGGACAAGATGAAAGATTTTGATGCCAAACATTTTAGGTATAAGAAATTACAACTTGAAATTGCTATTTACGCAAATGTATTAACAGGGTTAAGGTGCCGAAGGGGTTGAGACAATGGTATTTTCCCTCAGGTCTCATGCCCAACTCACAATTTCACAAGGAACTGTTAGCCCTTTATGATAAACAGGGGTGTGAGTGCTGGTCAGTAATTATATGGCACAAACCGAGCAGCTCCGAAATGAATTGGTGGATTTGGAGACTAACATTAAAGGAGATGATTTCCCCAGATATAAATATGAGTATATTCATATTTTTAATAGCATTGAACAGGCTGTTGAGAAATTGAAGGTGGGGAAAAATAAAAAAACTTGATCGTGACCGTAGAGATTACTCTAGGGGAATTGCATACCCCCTTCCCCCTATGGTTGAATCTAGTGGGAATGGACTTATGAATGATTGTATTACAACATCTGCCAATGGGAGTGATAGATCTGATGATACTGATGAACAGCAGGGTAATGACATTATTACTGATGGTCATGGGAGTAGTGTGTCCTTGACCAATTCCCAGAGATGGAGTCAACAACTTAGGAACCAGAATGGGAATTCAAATCAAGGTTCCAATCAGGTGGATTTTTGGAACGGGACATCATCCAGGAATTTGGGGCAGAGATTGAACAACTCGAACCCTCGACACAAGAGGAGGAACAACCGTCGTCGGAGATGATAAGGAATGTCCTCCAACCTAGCGTCCTTATCTTACAAGATGAGGTTTATCCACGGATTATTTATGGCTAAACAGGTGACTTTAAAATATTTAATTTCACTGTTTGTGTACCAAAAGACTGATTGATCTACTTAGCAAAGGCTTGTCCTTTGTGCCATCTAGGCGTTTGAATTCAGTGGAAATGCTGCTCAATTTGAAATTGTTTGTTCATAAAATTAATCTACACTGTTTATTGGGAAATATGGCTGCTGTTAATGCTGAATGTTGCATTTTTAGTATTTTTAACCCACCTTTACACAATTCTTTGTTGTGTTTTGAAAGAATATGTGAGATTGATTTAAGAAATTTGACAAAGAACTACAACAGAAGGAATGGTACAAACAAATCTGATAGGCCTAATGTTTCTAAAAAACAGACTGATGGGTTGAATTATTTAAAACTGCATGACATTCATGTTTTAAAGCCCGACAAAGAAGGGGGTTTGGTACTGATGAGTAATGAAGCCTATAACAATGAAATCCTGAACATCTTGTCCACTGATAATTATGAGAAAGCTTCAATTAATGAATTAAATGGGGCTTATAAACATATTAAGGGATTATTGGATGATTTATTTATTGATAGAATGATTGACTTGGATACCCTTAATTTTCTTACAATTCCATATCCTGTTGTACCAGTTATATTTGGTTTGCCCAAGCTACATAAAAATTTGAAAAAAAAAAAATTTTGTCCTATTGTTGATGGGCGTAACAGCATCACATATGGTTGTGCAAAAGTCGTAGACATGAAATTAAAGAAATATTTGGCTGGACAAACCCAGATTTGTCGTGACTCTTGGCACTTCCTGGAAAGCATCAATTAGTTAAAGTATCGTGACGATGTTCACTTTTTAATGATTGATGCTTGTGATTTATATACGGTCATCCCCCAATCTTTGGGGGTTTATTGGGTGAGAGAATTTTTGCATATGGTTGGTGTTTCGGATGAAGAAATAAACTTGATTGAAAATCTTCTTGATATTATTTTGGCCAATAACTACATTCTTTTTGGGGGGGGCATTTACTTCCACAAATCTAGTATAGCCATGGGCTTCCCATGTGGGGGGAGCTTTGCCAACTGTGTTATGATATACTAGGAAACCATGATACTTTTCAAACATGTCATCTTCAAAAAGCATGTCACTTGGTACACACATTACCTGGATGACATTTTTATATTATTTCATGGGAACCATGCTGATGTTGTTGAATTTGTGGAAATTATTTCAGAATTAACTGACTTTTTAAAATTCACCTATGAATTCCATGTTAATGAAAATAGCTTTTTGGATGTCTTATTAAGAAAATATAGCACAAATGGGTGTTATACAGTGAAGATTTACCATAAACCAACATATTCTAATTGTTTCTTACACTTTGAGAGTTCCCACCCATTTTCCAGAAACGGTCCATTGTAAAGGGACACTTAGTCAGCGCTGCCCGTATGACAACCTTGGATAACGATTATTTGATTGAATGTGAGACCCTTAAAAGAATGCTTATTTTACAAGGATATTTTCACGACCTATTGGAAACATTGATTAAGGAGATTACCAATAAACGTAATTCAGGGTGGTTTAAGCCTATACTTAATAATGGAATGGTGGATTCCATGGAAACATTGGAATATTTAAGATCCATTAATGAACTGAGTATAGATGAAGGGACCACCAATGCAAATGTAAATGGAATTAATGACAATTTTCCTTTGATTTTTAGTACAGCTTTTTCACTTAATGCATATGTATGGTCCATTTTGTGTAAAAATTGGACCTTGCTGATGGATGATGGCAGCCTTAGGAATAAAGTACCTGCTTCCCCTAAGGTTGTGTATAAATGGGGTGTTACTCTTAAAAGTATGATAGAAAGAAATTGGGTAGCATCTACTAGACCTGGGGGAATGTTTAAGTGTGTTTTTTGTAACCAGTGTAAACACATAAAGGTCACCAGTAAATTTACCTTGAATTTGGTTGACTTTTCTATAAAAGAGAGCTTTAACTGTAATAGTAATGGTGTAGTGTATCTGGCTGAGTGTCAGCAGTGTCCCCAATTTTATATTGGGAAGACAGAACGTCACTTGAAGCAGAGAGTGTATGAACACCAGTACAGTATAATGAAAAAAATACTGTACTAATGCTTTAGCCAGACACATTAATGACCATAATGATCACTTTTTCCTATTTTTGGTTATTGAACAAGTGAAAGTCGACCCTAGGGGTGGTCCTTGGTCTTTAAAATTAGAACAAAGGGAACTGTGGTGGCAATTGTTAACAAATGCCTATATGTTTCCCAGACTTAATGAAATTAGTTCCCTGAAATGTATGCTTAAACTGAAGGCCTTAGAAAGACGGTAATTACATAAACATACAAGGTGTTTTTGTGTAAGCATGGTGTACTTTTAAGCACATATTTATTAGTATGCACATATGTATTACCTAATATTTATTTTTATATATTTATGTATTTTTTTTATTTTATCTTTATGAAATATTTAAATTACATAAATATGGTATATTAATTTTATATATGAATTTGTTTTACATTGATTTTTTTTAATATTACATATTAAATAATGAGATTTGTAAGGAATGTGCATATACATTCTTTTTATGACAAGAAGGGTGAATTGTTGCTTTAAATCTTTGAGTCTGGGGCTGATGTAATGATGATGTCACTTGAGTGGGCTTTTTAAATGTTTCTTTAATTAATTAACTTATGTTGTCTGATGAAGGTTGCACATTTGAAGTGCGACTGAAAGTGCTCACGTTAACTGGTTCGTGATTAAAGAAATATACTTTTTACTACATCCTTGCCTTATTAACAGTTATGAACTCCGTTTCTCCAATCTGTCTGCACATTTCCTCAGGAAATCTTTAATGCCACTCCAACATGCTATAAACTCCAGACAACCATCAGTCCACCAAGGAACAGTCTTCCAAGCTTCTTCTTTCTTCCTTGAGACAAGTTTTTGGCAACAGTAACAAATCCAGTCTGCAAACCAGGCACAATGATCTTTTTGTGTCAGCATCATCCTCCTCTGTTCCTGTTCAAAACAATGAACAAACAACAGCCGTGACATACCCTGTTAATATATGGAATGAGTAGACCTAACTGAACACTTAAAGCATACTAGGTCTGCTGCTTCCACTTCCGCATACTAACAGTAAATCTGTAAATGAAACTGGCTGGCTGCATGCAAATTAG
The DNA here is from genome assembly GCF_019279795.1 of Protopterus annectens. Lineage (NCBI taxonomy): Eukaryota > Metazoa > Chordata > Ceratodontiformes > Protopteridae > Protopterus > Protopterus annectens. Next base: position 883,947,786 of record NC_056730.1, on the reverse strand, counting down.
ATGCAGTAAAGTCACACTCTGATTGGCAGAGACATCTACAGCTGGAACAGAGGTTGCTTTACTACAAATCTGGGATGCATTTTAACCCAAACTGGGCAGTTGGGGAATTAAGCTTATTTAAGCTTAAAAACTGGTGTTCCCGGGTAATTTGGGATAATTGAGAGCTATGCCATACGGTCAACAATTTGGTTAATTGACAAACAACATAAACCTAAACAACACCTCCTGCACCCCTCACCCTCTGTTAATTATATATATATTAATTCCGAGCTCGCACTACAGTGGGGAAAAGGGCAAATTCCCTGATCCCCACAGTACTGTGATCTCAGTTAGAATGGTTTGACGAACCAAACTGTTGACCATATGGTCGAGATCATATGGGTTTTGACAACTTGGTAGTTAAGTAATTTGACATAGACCCCCTGCCACATAACATATATAAGCTAGAAATTTCATATTTTTTACCATTTCTTATGTTACACCAGCATATGTCATTAGTATCAATAGACTGAAAATGTAAAAATCACCATATATCAATATACTGATTGTTCCCATGTTTTTAGAACCATTTTGAAGACTTTTCTTTTATTTGAATGCAATTTTAATAACAATAAAAAATAACTAATGATTGCCTTGATGTACTATGTTAAGAGTGAATTTATTGTCTCCATTTCTTGTTTGTCGCTCTACCTCCTTCTTTTTCTTATTTTGACTATGCGTTTCTTTATCATTCTTGATTTTCTTTTTCTCCCAATTCTGTTCATTTTTCCATAGGCCCGATATCCTTAGTAGAAGCCCAACCACATTCATTTCAGTTCAAGGAGTGTTCATCCTTTGCCCATCCAAAGATGTCCTCACAGGGTTGGGGCTATGGTACTGGTCCTGTAGGCACCCTGGCATGTGATAGCTTGGCAAGCCTCTCAGACTGTTGGCTTCTGTACTTGGTTGAAGATATGGTGGAACAGGTTATGGAAAGATACCTTCAGCCAATCCAGGATGCTCTTCAGTGGGTTCAAGACTTGCAGCCCTGGTCAGTGCTAACCACTGTTCTATTACAGGCCCCTGTTCCTTCAACATCATTGCCCTCTACTGCAACACCATCACGCAGTGGAAACTTTTATGGTCCTGTGGACAGGGGTAGCTTCTGAACTCAACTCCTCTTCATCCCCATCCTTCCCTAGTCTTCTCTTCTATACTCTCTAACCCACTTCCTACCCAAACTACTCTCTTACATAAACAATATGAAAAAACAGGTGATCTATCCCCCACCAAAAACATATTACCTTGCCTCTCCCTCCTCTTCCAGTACCATCCTCTTGATATTTTCCTTTTGTTTCTCCCTTTGTTATGTCTCCCCTTTTCAGTCTTTCCTATTTTCCCCTTTCCACCCTTTAAAGAAACTAACAGGTTGTCCATATAAGGATATCCCTATATATATAAAACCCCTTAATATTTAAAAAAAAGTTAATTAGAAGAACTGTGCTGTGTGCCACTTGTCTTAAATACTTCAAGTGCACTTGCTCATAGTTGTTTTCATTCAGAATATCATAAACATACAAAATGGATACAAGCACTTAAGATTTCTTGTAGTACTTTGCTCGTAGTTAAGGATTAACTTAAGCTGCTTTACACCTTTGCCACAAGTGTTTTTTTTTTGTTTTAAAGCATTCACATTTACTTATTCAGCACAAATAACTTGCAATTACTAAATTTACATAAAGGCGTAGTGGCTCTTTTCATAAATAACCACTATACAAGAGCGAACCTTAGGACTATGAATACCACCATAAGTCTTAAAGGCCTAGTAATAATATTAACATAGAATTTAGAAAAATCACACATAACACAAAAATAGCAAATAGTATAATATAACTACTGAATTTTAACTGTCAGAGATGTTATGGGATAAATTTCACTGTCAACTCCAAATTCACATGCATTGTAGATTCTACATTTCTTAAATCCTGTGTCTGACATCACTGTGACCTGGGGAGATTTCAAGCTGCTATGAATTAAAACATGACTTAAGCTTATTTCCTCTTCTAAATGATATTTCTAGTTTAAAATGTACTGTTTCAGCTATAGCTGAGTCAGATAAATTAACTGACCATTAATGTATTTATATTTTACTGTAAATGTCACATTATCCTCTGCTACTGGGTTCTTAGAAAGTAAAATTTGTTCACCTTTAAAATTACATTATACAATAATTCAGAGGTATGGCCTCTTTCATAAAAAAAATGTCCTTTAACCTTTGTGCTTGTAATAAAATCACGTAAAGCGACATAAATGCAAACATTTTTTGGATGTGCAATATCTGCACTTACATATTGTAGCTGAGCGGAAGGTTTAATATGGGGACTAGTAAATAGTTTTTCACCTGACGTTATTTTAATGTTAATATGTAAATAACTTATGTCAGTAGTACTTATTTTATGAATATACTGAAATTCAAATTCATGTGAATTCAAGCCAATCAAAAAAAAATAAAATAAATAATAATAATAATAATAACAATGCTAAATCCTTTGCTCCCCATCCAGGTGGAGAGCCAATTATCTTACATAACCTAGCAGCAGCACCACACACAGTCCTTGAATGAATGACTCTTCAAACCAGGAAACATTCAAACTTGTATAACTAGGGACCAGACTTGCCTTCACTGCAGTTTGTTGCAGTTATAAATATCAAATTCAATGTAATTACTATTCAAACTAACAAAACACAATAATCAATATTATCCTTTCAGTCAATGAACTAGAGACTACTGATCAGTTAGGTGGGTTAATGAAACTGGGACCTTTGGGAAATATAAAAAGGCAGATTATTTGGGTTACCTATAATCAACGATTCAAACTCTTTAGTGGAAGCTGCATTGTCTGAGGCCAAGAATACAACTTCCATGGGACCTGACAATATCCCTGGCTGTGTTCTACATGAATTACAAAGTGAACTGCCACAACATCTGTGTGCTCTGTTCACTCACAGCCTCACCTCAGCCTTTGTCCCTACTGAATGGCGCACTGCTACAGTCATCCCTCTCCATAAAGGGGGAGCAACTACAGACCCTGGGAATTATCACCCCATTAGCCTGATGAGTCTGATATGTAAAGCTATGGTGGAGCACATCATCATGGACCTGATTAACAAGGATATAGGGAATCTCCAAACTCTAAATCCCATGCAATTTGGTTTTGTGAAAGGTAGATCATGCCTGCTCAACCTGGTTGACTTCTTTGAGTCAGTCATCAGAGTGGTGGATGAAGGTAAGGCAGTTCATACAGCCTACCTCGGTCTGGCCAAGGCCTTTGATACCATTCCTCACTCAGGAATTATTGATAAACTCACCAAACTAGGCATCAACCCCTTTATCATTAGGTGGGTTGCAAACTGGCCCACAGAAAGAACACACAGTGTAAAAATAGCATACTGCAAGTCAGACTGCCGACCAGTCACGAGTGCAGTCCCACAGGGATTGGTCCTGGTTCCTCTCCTGTTTGGCATCTACTTCTCAGAAGTCCAGGCCAACATGGAGTGACTCTGGCTGACCAACTTCACAGACGACTGCAAGCTAGGAGCCATTATTAACTCCCAAGTGATGCAGACATCCTACAGAAAGGCCTGACTAAGACCAATGACTGGTGTCAAAACCATGGCCTTAAGCTTAATGCCAAAAAATGTGCCATCACCCCCTTTGGGAAAAACTCAGTTCCCACTAATTACCACATCGATGGGAGCCCACTGAACATTGAAGGTGTTATAAGAGATCTGGGGACAAAGGTTGACAGCAACTTCTCCTTCAACCACCACATTGCCACTGTGGTCAGAAAGTCCTTCTATGTGGCACAGCTCATTACCAAAGGTTTTGCATCCAGGAAGAAAGATGTCATCATCTCTCTCTACTCTTCCCTCATTAGACCAATCATAGAGTATAATGCCCCATTTGACATGTACCTCACTAGACACCTGCAACAGCTGGAGAGGCCACAAAAGTACCTCATGAAGGGGATCCTAGGCCTTAAACACATGTCCTACATGGACAGACTCAAAAAACTCCAGCTATTGTCTGTCTTATATCATCTACTAAGAGGTGATCTCTGCTTGACTTACAAAGCCATGTCTGACCCAGCTCTGTCAGAAATGTTACATCTAAAGAAATCCCTATCCCTCCGCACCACATGCTCCAGAGACCTCAACAACCTCATTACCACAATCAACAGAACATACTGGAGGGACAGGTTCATAACCCAGAGACTGCCCATGCTCTGGAATAGACTTCCCATACATGTCAAGCAGAGCACCTCACTAGTCCTCTTCAAGAGAAATCTTGATGACTGGATGGGAAATAGAAAGTTCACCCCAGTGATCGCTCCAGTGGCTCTACTTGATATAGGCACTGGTAACTAATGCCAGGGCACTTCTATGGGATAGGCTTGTAAAGGCCCCAGGGTCATTAGTCTAGTACACACCTATGAACCTAAGTAATACATTTCTATTCCTTTAATAAGCAATGGAGTCAGTTCTGAATTAAGAAATACCAGAAAATAGTATAATTTATGATATGCTTTTTGACGTGACCGATGACTTAACACCATCTATTTGGAGCATTCCTTGTTTAAAGTAACTATGACATTCCTTTATTTGTCTTTTTAAATGACATCCTATAAACTGACTAAATAATATAATGCTAACATTCTTCATGCTTTGAAATAGGAGCAGTGTGATATACTGGCTTCCAAAAAGGAGATGTTTAATACCCGTGGAGACCAATCTGTCAAATATATTAAGAGCAGAATTGCTAGTAGCAGGAAAAAACAGAGCTGCACCTAAGCATTCTTAATAAGAAATTAATACAGCATCCTGTTCTAAAGAGAACTGTATCTTCAGTAATATGCATTCCTTCAGTCCCATTCATGTTCTTGAGTAGCCTGAGGAAAAAAAAAACAGCTTTAACTTAAATTTCCTAATACTTTTCTTCAGATCTAAGCACATCTCAAACATATTAACAAGGGGGTAAGAACAAGTATGAACTCTTTACTAATAGCACATGTAACAGCCAAGAATTGTCCCAGTTCTACTATTCATGGTAGGTAAATTTAGAAGAGACATGAAGAAACACTTCATCACAGAAAGGGTACTGAGTCCCACAGCACCCTTCAAACTAGGTGTGAAGAACAGCAAAGAGGGGGTTATAAATGACTGAAAATGATAAAATGTGGTGAGCATAACAAAGGATAGAGGAGGAATGGTGGGGTAAATATGAGATGGAGAAAGAGTAACGCAGAAGGTAAAGTAAGCATTGCATAACAGTAAGTCTGTATAAGCCATTTGATTCATGCCTGCTATTATATTCACATTTTATGATCCAGTAAGAAAGCAAGTGAAAGAATAAATTGTGTGGAAAAAATGGACAGCTGAAGAAAGCTGTGGAGACACAGTGTATAAGAATTTGATAGGGCATACAAGGCTATAAATTTGCTTGTTCAGAGAATACACTACTGGGGCAAAAGAGAAGCAGTTTATCAGGAAAATCAGTATTTCTGTGCTTGACACTTTTTTTGCAAATGGTACAGAATCTGAGAACCTGGCAAAGCAAAAACTCAATGCTTTAGCAGCACATAATACCGGTTCCACTTAAAATAAAAGGTGCTGAACACTGGAAATACTACCTCCCTTCTTACATTGCTCTGCAGCATAACTCTTTTGTGATTTCTATATGTCTCTGCTCAGTTGTGATGCAAAAGTCTAGTATAGAGATGTTAAGTAAATGTGTGCGTGCACGTGCACATGAAAGAGTGCCCCCCCCACTCTTTCTGCTGTCTGTAAACTATATCCACAATATAAAGCTCATCTCGGCTCATTGTAGTTTTTCTCTTTGTTCTCCTTTTGCACACACAAAACCTTCCCTATGGCATTCCTCTCATCATTTCCTTTTAAGTCCTTTTGCCTACTCTGTTACTTTATGTTATTATCTATAACTGCAAAATAACTTAGTAAAGTGTTATTTTTAATTATCATTTCAAAATACAGCGAGCAAGGGATCAGAAGCTGTATCTGCAAGTGTCAGAATTTGCTTACATTTTATTTACTGACTGTTTGCTATTGACTTATCAGAAAATCAGGATCTGTGGAGGAAGCAATAGTTTAATCCAGTACGGGACACTACTCCACAGCAGAAAGAAGGTTATGCCCCAAAAGTAGCAACCAGAAATCCAGACAATCAGCTATCAAAGTCTGTTGGGAACCATAAATAATGGTGACCAGCTAGGACAGACATCTATTTATGTTTGCTTTTAGAACTTGTGGTGTGTACATCATTTGTGGAAACATAATGGCTTGGTTATGCAGTAAACGTGATAAACATAGACTAAGGGAAAAGTTAAAAAACCTGAACTAGGAACTAGTTCTTTCAGGTCATAGCTAAATAACACATAACATGTTCATTCTAGCAGTTCTGAGTTCTAAGGACATAATTACTAAAAATGGTCCATGGAAAGTGGGGCTAGGCTAATTTAATACAGGGGCAAAGAGATGAAGAAAAAAATCTAAGACCTTGGAAAAAGATGCCAGAAGCATACCTCTCAACAACTTTGTTCAAGAAAGCTGGACAAAACCAAAAAGTATGGGGGGGGGGGGGGTGAAGACTGAAAATTTGTGCCATTTTTTATTTATTACTCTATTTCATCTAAAACATTGATAGAAGAACAGGTTTTGCATCAACATGTATTTTCTGAACAATAAGGAGCATGAAATGCTAATGACTGGAATAGCTGACAGACTGTAATCCTCAGTGCATTATCATAATTGTTTGTTTGTCTTTTTTGGCTTTTCCCGGGTTAGGGGTCGCCACAGCGGAACTCCGGTCCACTAATAATTGGCAGTACATTTTTATGGTGCCGAGTTGCCAGCCCGACGCCCAACCTACAGCGAAGACACGCCCATTCATGCATGTCTTTCGGAGGCCACTCGACTGCAGGGAGGGCATGCAGACTCCATACAGAAGGCACTCCAGCCGAGAATCGAACAGGAGAACCTCTTGCTGTGAGGCAACAACACTACCACTGTACCACCGCAGCTCTCAGTGTATTATCATAATATTAAAAAAAATTACAAGGTATGACAACCATCTACTGGGCCAGTAATCAAGGAGCCTCAATCCTCACCACTGGCAACTGTGGGGAGACGTTCACTGGCAGGATAACAGGTGCACACAGTATTTCAAGATGCAGCTCTCTACATCAAGTGCAATTTCCCTTAAGAGCACACAGAGACCACAGTCAGTGTGGGGCTGGTTTCTCCCTTTTTCTACAGATCCCCAGTAAGACTCTCCAGTGCCACAGCTATAGAGTTGAGATCACAGTTGAGTGACCAAGTCAAGACTTCCAGCACCCTCTCTGTCCAACTAGTGGTTCGTGTCCCTGCCCAAGTAGCTGACACACACACTCTTTGAGGTTTGATTTACAGACACACACACACACACACACACACACACACACACACACACACACACACACACACACACACACACACAGGCACACACACACACACACACACACACACACACACACACACACACACACACACACACACACACACACACACACACCCACCCCTGGGAAAGGCTGGCATAAGTTTACTAGCTATGCCCCTTCTGCTCACACTGTAAGGTAGCTCTCACTGCCACTAGTCACTCCTGCCAGCTACCTTAAGGGTCTTCCAAGGGTACCCAATATACTGAGTGATATTAATATTAACACAAATGGTAGTTTGACTAAGAGCAAGACTATTAGGAGTGGCCCACACAGTGTCACCAAATAAATGTGCAAGTAGTCTCAAAACTTTGCTGGACTGAGGTTAACCCCCTGTATTCCAGTTTCCACTGTTAAAGTATATACATTTAAACAGTTACAATAGTGCATGCACATTTCTGTTCTCTTCAAGTAGGGCACACCGTGGATACAATTTAAACACAGGACTTTACAAATACCTTTTCAACACAAACATCTGGCAGAGCAATTTGATATACGCATGACATACAGTTCCAATACATTTGTAACATACGCATCTTACATAAATTTATTTATTTATTTTACATTTGTTGACCGGGCTGGTCCAACTGGATTTATGTCCATTTTCAGTGGAGGCCCGGGGAGAAAAGCTCCATACTACAAAATAGAATAACAAATACATAGGTACATTACCATGATTTGGCAAGTAATAATAGTACATTACATTTTAGCTTATGAGTAAGGAAAAAAACACAATGGCAAGTAATAATAGTACATTACATTTTGGCTTATGAGTAGGTAAAAAACACAATCATACTTGCAAATTAGGTATGGATATACATAAAATAATATATAAGGTATGTGAAATAGAGCACTATTAAACTAAATGAGTTAATTACACTATATTGTTAGTAAAAAATCATTGCGTTTGTGTGGATGAGAAGATTAGTGTCTAGTGACATGGGAGGTAGTTAATCTGGGTTAGCACAGGGGCACAGCCAGTGGGATGATTTAAGGTATGGTTTGAGTTTGGTTTTAAATAGGGTAGTTGAGGCTAGGGAGGTTAGGTCATTTGGGAGAGAGTTCCAGGTTTTACCCACTGTGTTAGAGAACAGAGAGTCTCCAGCCAGATTGTTGGTTTTACTTGTGTTTACCAGTAATTTATTAGATGAGCGCAGGGTCTTCAGGTTGATGTAGGGTGAGATTAAGTTAGTGAGTATTGGAGTATTTGTAGGATGATGCAGTATCTTATGGGCAATAGTTAGTTGGTTGAATAGAATAAGATTTGACAATTCTAACCATCCTAGTTGATTAAGATTGTTGCAATGATGTGTTCTATAGGTAGAACCAGTTGCAAATTTAGCAATATTATTGTAGGAACTGGCTAGCTTGTTCAGATTGCTTTTGAATAGTTTGTATAGATAGAGGAAGCATATAGTAGGGTTGAGATTAAGTGGGTACGGGCAATAGTGGTCCTGGCTAGTGGAGTTAGAAAGGGTTTGATCCTGTAGAGGGAACCTAGTTTCTTGTTTACTGTTTTTATAGTGTTGTTAATATGGGGTTCAAAGCTGAGGTTGTTATCGATTAGTACTCCAAGTAGTTTTGTGGTGGAATCGGGAGTAATTGTAGTACCATTGCTAGATGTAACAGTGAAATGCAGTGGAGGGGCTCTGCGTGTGGGAGTAAATAGTAGCATTTTGTTTTGTTTGGGTTGAGGATGAGACAACGATGAAGAAGCCAGTTTTCTACTGTGCTAAACACATCTTGTGTTAGGGACTGAAGTTGTGATAGTGAAGAGGCCGAGCATATGAGTGTGGAATCATCTGCATATTGGATACAGGTAACTTGAGGTAATACAGAGTGTAGGTTCTTAGTAAAAATAGAAAAGAGGAGATGACCCAATATGGAGCCTTGAGGGATGCCAAGGGTAATTGGGAGATGGGAAAACAGGTTATTCTCCCATAATACAGCCTGTTGCCTGTTGTTTAAATAGGATTGGAACCATTGTATAGCAAGTGGATCCAGTGAGAAGTTTCTAAGTGTGTTTATGAGTAGTTGGTGATTAACCATGTCAAAGGTTTTTGAAAGATCAGTGAAGAGGGCTGAGGATAGAGTATTATTATTCCGATATTTATTAATGCAGTCGGTGAAGGATAAGAGAGCAGAGGAGGTGCTATGAAATGGTCTGAAGCCATGTTGCCAGGTAGCTAGTAGGTTGTTTTCCAGTAGGTGGTTTAGTAGTTGTTTATGAATGCACTTCTCCATGATTTTTGCTAGTGGGGATAGTATCACTAAAGGCCTATAGGTTCATAGGTTCATAGGTTCATACTAGGCTATCTGCCCGAGGGCATTTACAAGCCTAGCCCATAGTTTTGTGGCTTACGCCACCCCTTTAGTTAGAAAAGTCTTTGGAATTCCCACCTTTGTGCAGGGGGATGATATGTGAGATTTTCCAGATTGATGGAAAAGTACCTTCTGAAATAGTTCTGTTAATGAGAATGGATATGGGGTAGGCTATGGCTTTGGAGGTTTTTTGCAGGTATTCTGCAGGTAGTAGATCTGCAGAGAGGGTAGTGGGTTTAAGTTTCTGTATAAGGGTGCAGATAAGGGATGTAGGAACTGGTTTGAAATGAAATAATGGGGGGCTATTAGGGATAAAATTAGAAGCAGATGTAATGTCAGGAGATAACTGTTTGGCCAAAGACTGAATGGTGTATGTGAAGAAAGTGTTAAAAGAACTGGCAATTTGGATAGGGCTGTTGAGATTGGAGCCTGAGGGGGTGGGTTTAAAAGAGTGACCTGGGTGCAACAGTTTATTGACACGAGACCAGAATTTTTGGGGTTTATTTTGGTGGGTTTGTTGGAGCTGACACTAAAAGTTTCTTTTATCAGACAATATTGCTTTTTTAGTTTAATTTCTTAATTGTCTAAACTTAATTTGATCTGTTGGGTTTTTGGTTGTGCGCCAGCTAGCCCAGAGTTTGTTTCTCTGGAGGATTTTTTGTTTGGTAGTTTTGGAGAGCCACGGGGCTGGTTTAGACCTGGTTCTTATAATTCGTGTTAGGGCATGGCAATCTAGTATGGTTAAAAATTTAGTGTTAAAGTATTTAACAGCATCTTCTAATGGTAGGTGTTTCAAGGGTGACCAGTCACAAGCTTTGAGTTCTTTTTGAAGGCTGTCAAGGTTAAAATTTTTGGTAGACCTTATTTTCTTTAAAATGGTTTGGTTTGGGATGTCAGTCTTATATCTAATTAAGTAGGTGGTAGAGTGATCACTTATATCTTCAGGGAGTGTCCCTACTTTGTAAGATTGGTTATGACTATTTGTAAGAATCCAGTCTAGGGTGCTGCCATTGCTATTCTGTTTATTGGTTCTAGTGGAGGACTTAATGGTTTGCATGAAACCATGTAGGTTGATATGGGTAGTTGGCTGTTCAGATGTACAACTCCTCCAGTTTATGTTAAAGTCTCCAAGAATTATGGTTTCTTGTGGGTAGGTGGAGGATAGCCAACTTAGGATAGCCTCTAAGGTGTTAATATTGTTTCCTGGGGGAAGGTAGATACAGATGATGTAAATGGATTTACATTTGTTGAGTTGAATTTTGGAGATGAGAATTTCTGCATTGCTAGTCAGAGGAGGTTTAGAGTCTATGGAAGTAACCTGTAATTCAGATTTATATAAAATAGCTACTGCTCCGCCTTTCTTGTAATTACGGTCAAGTCTGAGGATACTATAACTTAGGGGGATGACAGTGGTGTCTTGTATTGTTGGCTTAAGCCATGTTTCACAGAGACAGAGGATGTCGAATCAGTGTACATCCATGAGGGCATGTAGGTGGGCAACTTTATTATTAATGCTTCGAATATTGAGGTGGGCTATTAGGAGAGAGTTAGGGGGTTTAGTGATCAGATGTGCTTTAGTAGAAATTGGGGTGGTAGGCTGTGTGGTAGTTGTAGAATTTGGGCCAGGGTTTGGGTGTATGTCACTATCAATTAGGGAGTGGACTTGTATTGCTAGACTGAGAAGTAAAGCTTTGTATATAAGGTTCAGAGGTTTTCTAGCTTTATGGCTGTAGTATGTGATATGAGTGAGTCTATGAAATTTGACTGATAAATACTTTGGTGGATGGGATGTTTGATTATGGCTATGAGGGAAGATAAGTGTTGGTGTGGAGGTTTGTTTTGTGGGGTTATGAAATTGATGGTAGTTAAGGTGTTCATAGAAAGTAAGTAGGTAGGGTACTACTAAAATAGTGTTGTTAATATGGGGTTCAAAGCTGAGGTTGTTATCGATTAGTACTCCAAGTAGTTTTGTGGTGGAATCGGGAGTAATTGTAGTACCATTGCTAGATGTAACAGTGAAATGCAGTGGAGGGGCTCTGCGTGTGGGAGTAAATAGTAGCATTTTGTTTTGTTTGGGTTGAGGATGAGACAACGATGAAGAAGCCAGTTTTCTACTGTGCTAAACACATCTTGTGTTAGGGACTGAAGTTGTGATAGTGAAGAGGCCGAGCATATGAGTGTGGAATCATCTGCATATTGGATACAGGTAACTTGAGGTAATACAGAGTGTAGGTTCTTAGTAAAAATAGAAAAGAGGAGAGGACCCAATATGGAGCCTTGAGGGACGCCAAGGGTAATTGGGAGATGGGAAAACAGGTTATTCTCCCATAATACAGCCTGTTGCCTGTTGTTTAAATAGGATTGGAACCATTGTATAGCAAGTGGATCCAGTGAGAAGTTTCTAAGTGTGTTTATGAGTAGTTGGTGATTAACCATGTCAAAGGTTTTTGAAAGATCAGTGAAGAGGGCTGAGGATAGAGTATTATTATTCCGATATTTATTAATGCAGTCGGTGAAGGATAAGAGAGCAGAGGAGGTGCTATGAAATGGTCTGAAGCCATGTTGCCAGGTAGCTAGTAGGTTGTTTTCCAGTAGGTGGTTTAGTAGTTGTTTATGAATGCACTTCTCCATGATTTTTGCTAGTGGGGATAGTATCACTATAGGCCTATAGTTAGAAAAGTCTTTGGAATTCCCACCTTTGTGCAGGGGGATGATATGTGAGATTTTCCAGATTGATGGAAAAGTACCTTCTGAAATAGTTCTGTTAATGAGAATGGATATGGGGTAGGCTATGGCTTTGGAGGTTTTTTGCAGGTATTCTGCAGGTAGTAGATCTGCAGAGAGGGTAGTGGGTTTAAGTTTCTGTATAAGGGTGCAGATAAGGGATGTAGGAACTGGTTTGAAATGAAATAATGGGGGGCTATTAGGGATAAAATTAGAAGCAGATGTAGTGTCAGGAGATAACTGTTTGGCCAAAGACTGAATGGTGTATGTGAAGAAAGTGTTAAAAGAATTGGCAATTTGGATAGGGCTGTTGAGATTGGAGCCTGAGGGGGTGGGTGTAATAGAGTGACCTGGGTGCAACAGTTTATTGATACTAGACCAGAATTTTTGGGGTTTATTTTGGTGGGTTTGTTGGAGCTGACACTAAAAGTTTCTTTTATCAGACAATATTGCTTTTTTAGTTTAATTTCTTAATTGTCTAAACTTAATTTGATCTGTTGGGTTTTTGGTTGTGCGCCAGCTAGCCCAGAGTTTGTTTCTCTGGAGGATTTTTTGTTTGGTAGTTTTGGAGAGCCACGGGGCTGGTTTAGACCTGGTTCTTATAATTCGTGTTAGGGCATGGCAATCTAGTATGGTTAAAAATTTAGTGTTAAAGTATTTAACAGCATCTTCTAATGGTAGGTGTTTCAAGGGTGACCAGTCACAAGCTTTGAGTTCTTTTTGAAGGCTGTCAAGGTTAAAATTTTTGGTAGACCTTATTTTCTTATAAATGGTTTGGTTTGGGATGTCAGTCTTATATCTAATTAACTAGGTGGTAGAGTGATCACTTATATCTTCAGGGAGTGTCCCTACTTTGTAAGATTGGTTATGACTATTTGTAAGAATACAGTCTAGGGTGCTGCCATTGCTATTCTGTTTATTGGTTCTAGTGGAGGACTTAATGGTTTGTATGAAACCATGTAGGTTGATATGGGTAGTTGGCTGTTCAGATGTACAACTCCTCCAGTTTATGTTAAAGTCTCCAAGAATTATGGTTTCTTGTGGGTAGGTGGAGGATAGCCAACTTAGGATAGCCTCTAAGGTGTTAATATTGTTTCCTGGGGGAAGGTAGATACAGATGATGTAAATGGATTTACATTTGTTGAGTTGAATTTTGGAGATGAGAATTTCTGCATTGCTAGTCAGAGGAGGTTTAGAGTCTATGGAAGTAACTTGTAATTCAGATTTATATAAAATAGCTACTGCTCTGCCTTTCTTGTAATTACGGTCAAGTCTGAGGATACTATAACTTAGGGGGATGACAGTGGTGTCTTGTATTGTTGGCTTAAGCCATGTTTCACAGAGACAGAGGATGTCGAATCAGTGTACATCCATGAGGGCATGTAGGTGGGCAACTTTATTATTAATGCTTCGAATATTGAGGTGGGCTATTAGGAGAGAGTTAGGGGGTTTAGTGATCAGATGTGCTTTAGTAGAAATTGGGGTGGTAGGCTGTGTGGTAGTTGTAGAATTTGGGCCAGGGTTTGGGTGTATGTCACTATCAATTAGGGAGTGGACTTGTATTGCTAGATTGAGAAGTAAAGCTTTGTATATAAGGTTCAGAGGTTTTCTAGCTTTATGGCTGTAGTATGTGATATGAGTGAGTCTATGAAATTTGACTGATAAATACTTTGGTGGATGGGATGTTTGATTATGGCTATGAGGGAAGATAAGTGTTGGTGTGGAGGTTTGTTTTGTGGGGTTATGAAATTGATGGTAGTTAAGGTGTTCATAGAAAGTAAGTAGGTAGGGTACTACTAAAATAGGTAGTACTGATAGTAGAAGTAAGAGCTTAAAGTGTGTAAGGGTACCTTTAGGTAGCATTATAGAAGAAATTGTATGTAGGTTAGTATAGAAGTATAGGTGCAGATGGATAGAGACAAGTGGGAAGAGGATTGTAGCACTTTAACGGGTTGGTCGATGTAATTGATTGTATGGATAGGGGGTGTGGTTAGTGTGTATAAATGTAGATGTACTGTGGCGGGTGGGAATTGGGGGCAGGGTAGGGGAGCGGAGTGAGCCCGCAGGGCGAATGGAGCCAGTAGAACCACAGAAGGAGTGAGTCCTAGGAGAAACAATCAGTGGAGATCTGAGGTTAAGGTAAGTGAAGGTGGAAAAGGGTAGGAGGTGTTAGCCTTGATAGTAGGGATAGGGGGAGAGTAGCTGAAATGATGCAGAGTAAGATGATAGAGGGATGAAGTGGGACTATAACTTTACAAGCAAGGAATGCTATATTCTTGTAAGATGAGTTTCAAGATAGAATGATAGACCTAGGATAGGGCACCACCTAGTGGCTAAAGGCTGTATAGCTACAATAGTTTTCTTTAGGTGGTAGCTGGTCTTGGAATTTGAGGAGGACGTAAGGGATATTAGGTATTTACAGTGGTGTAGGAGGGAAGGTAAGGGATATTAGGTATTTACAGTGGTGTAGGAGGGAAGGTGGGCTAAGAGGACGGAATAGGAAGGTTAGGGCTGCTGGCCTCACTAGCAGGGAAGTGTACTTTAAAACCTACAATAGTTTATACAGTGTAGCTTTTATTGACAGAAGTTATATAACACATACTTTCTTCTTTTTTTATTGTCCTTGTGGGGCTGTTACTCAGGGCGAGAGAAGATTTACTTCCTTAGTTTAGGGTGAAGATGGCTGTTATGAGATGGGATAAGGTTGCTGGCCAACAGGACAGGGCAGTTCCACAATGTTGGTGCCTTACGAGCAGGTAGGGCAACTGGTTGCATGAAGGGAAAGAGAGAGACAAAGAGGTTAAGTACGGAGAATGTTAAGCACAGTCATTAGGTAGCATAATGTTTTAGATAATACACATACTAGTCTAAACACAAGGTATAATTGGTCTCAATTCTACATATATTGAGGTTCACTGAAAAATAAAGATAGGTTGGGTAGTTTCATTTAAATAGGGCACATATTTCAGTTACAATCTAGCAATTACATGTAGCAATCACAGTAGGATTCTAAAAAACATGGCAAATCAGTTAGCATGCTTCAGGTATAAGTGAAGGAAAAATGTCTGTAGCATGAGTGTAGGTGAACCGAGTTCTACTCATACATGGGACATTCTGTCCAAAAAGACAATTTTGTGCTTAAACCAATGCAGATGGTAACATTACCTGTAACAGTAGTGTTAGAATGGAATTCCACATATATATAGTGGCAGAAACAATACAGCGCTATGTTACTATAGCCTTGCTGATGTAAAATCAACTATATAGCGTCCTCACTTGTGGTAATATAATTAAAGACCAAATTGCATGCTAAGTACGTGCGCTACCGAAGCGTAACATTTAATACAAAAAATTTCAAGTAGCCGACTCATTAAAGTAATCGTTTGACCATTCAGCAGGTAGCTACAGTTATAAAATCAGTTTGATATTCACAAATGACATATAATTATTTACACAATTATTTACAAAATTCCAGCTAGCTGTGCTGGCAGTACCTACTTTTGTCACACAAGGGACAGGATAAAAATATGAGGTAGCATTAGGGATGTGCTGTTAAATCAAGGACACTTGAAAGGTATGGCAGAGGGCTTGGTCTTTGGTGCAGAAAGGGAAGGGTGAAGTAGGACATAGGAAACAGGGTCTTATAGAGTTCAGAAGCATAGCTCTCAACCAATCAGGGTCAAATTTCAACAGAATCAGGGACAAATCTGGAAAAATCAGGGACAATCAGGGAAAGTTTTAAAATATTAGTACTATTAACTTGAGATATTAGCAAACTAAGAGAATGTGAATTAATATACATTTTCCAAAATAAAAGTTTACAATTTTTAATTAATGTCATTATTTATAAGTGTAATTCATTACCTTTCCTCTAAGAGTTACTAGTTTTAAGATGGATTAAAAGGCCAAATCAGGGATGTCCCCAAAATCAGGGACAGTTGAAGGGTATGCATCAGAAGGCTGACATTTATGATGAACTAACTTATGATGAATTAGAAGCAACCAAATGGGAAGGGGAAGAGAGTGAGGCTTGATTGAAAAGTGAGTAGGACATAAGAGATATTATGAGGTGCACAAGAAAGTAGAGACAGACAGATATGAGACAGTGTGATAAAGTAACTGGAAGGTGGGAGGAGCAATGAGGGGGACGGCTTTTTTTGGAAAGTAGGTAGGCAGGTATGGCTATGCAGTAACAAAAGAAGTATGCACTGTATATTCAGAGATAGTTAACTGGAAATACAAATGTGTAACAAAATAAATGTTCACTGTTAATTCAGAGCTATTTAAATGGAAATAAATGAAAATGATTAACTGTGAAGCTGTTGCTAAGTCTATGACATTCCATAAAACTGACTTTTGAAAATCTAAGACCTACAACAAACTAGGATCAGCACATGTGCACACACACACACACACGCACACACGCACACACGCACGCACACACACACACACACACACACACACACACACACACACACACACACACACACACACACACACACACACGTACAAAGATCAATAAGGAAAATTACAGAGCTCTGAACAGTTGTGAACAAAGATAATTCCTGTCAAAAAACTTAATATCTAAAAAAATGTTTGGCACATGAAAGTATGGTATTGTTAGAATGTTGAAAGAAGGGAACTGTAAAATGTGAGAGCATATGGTAGAAAATATTCTGGAAATACTAATGTGGGCTGTGTAAGGCTCGGGATGTTGTCTAGGGTAAGCACAAATGCAAACAGATTATAAAAATCACATAACATAGTTTCTGGCTGCAAATGGGGGCTAATTTTTCAGTGTAGTCTACACATTACCATACTGTACATAATGGGTAAGCTGCAGATCCTGTTTAACAGCACACCCATACTTCACAACCATTATAAAATTAATGTCTGTTTCATCTACTGGAATTTCATTATTGCTTTTGATTACATTGCCTCTTCAAGAAAGTTGCTCTAATCATATGCCATTGACACCCTTTCTGTGAAATAATACTTCTTCATATCTCCCTGGAGACATTTACATAGTACATTCACATTGTAACTTATTGTTCTAGTATTTCATTTTGAAAGCTAATATCTGCTTAGATCTGGCAGATTCCTTTGAGACATTTTCCTTGCAGTTCCTGCTTTTTTTTAATTATACACATTAAGATCTTCTAGTTCCCTCTCACCTTTTTCTTTAAATTGTTTCTTCTAAAGACTGTGCACCTTCATTCATTACAAAGTTGTTGTTTAGCGATATATATATATATATATATATATATATATATATATATATATATATATATATACACACACACATACATACTATGAAATAATGTAGAATGAAGCAGTATGAAGATAAATGTAAATGTTTCTGGGAGTATTCATACAGTTCCAGACTACTGGTTAAAACCCTGCCCAATGATCATTCATTCTGAGCCTGGACAAAGGTCTTAATCTCTTTAGTAATATGACTGTAGATCACCATGGGCAGGATCTTAATTGCTATAGTGTGCATATTTGTTTGTCTGACTATAGAGAAATAAAAAAAAATCCAGAAGCAAAAGGCTTTACTTATAGACATTTGCAGTTCAGTGAAACAGGACTCGCTGAAGCTGTTTTGATGACTTGGCCAATCATCACAAACCTCCTTTATGGAATTATAGCCTAAGCTGAGGCTTCTGCAACCCCTGAGTGTGTTATGTTTGGTTGGGGGGGAGGACTCAAGGAGTTCCCCTTAATTAAAGTTTCACCAAAATGCAATTTGATTAAACAGATTAGTGAATTCTGTTTCAGTGTACTGTGTTTGTATAATTTGTAACTGGCCTGTTTTCTTCTACCTTTGTAGATTACATTAATTTGATATAAATCAAGTGTGTGTGTGTGTGTGTGTGTGTGTGTGTGTGTGTGTGTGTGTGTGTGTGTGTGTGTGTGTGTGTGTGTGTGTGTAAATATACATATAATGTGTGCGTGTGTATTTATAGTATGTGTATGTGAGTGCATGAGGGGGTATATCCAGATAATGCAAACCCTTCCAATATTGACTAACACATAATCAAAATAAACTCACGGAATCCATTCTCCTCAAAAACCTGGAAACCATGGGTCCACCAGGAGAGAATTCACCAACATTTAACATATACAGGACTCTCCAGCTCCCAAACAAACTTTAACATGGGTCCTGCAAGGGAGCAAATATACCATTCTCTCATTTTACTGTATTATGCAGATAGGATCACCTCAGTCATGTGTAGGTCAACTCACAGACAGTTTGACTACATTCAGCGTTTTTTTATATATATATATATATATATATATATATATATATATATATATATATAAAAACATATGAATGTGTGGATACATGATATTTCAGCAAAATGTCATAACAGCAACTCATAAAGGCTCTAACTGAAATTGTCAATCTACAAAACAATAAGAAAACTAAAAAGAAAGTTGTGGGGGGAGCAAGCCCCCCATACTCCCTGCTAAATATATGTCAACTCTGAGATTGCACTGTTGTATGGAAAGGGCAAATTTTCTATTCCCAAATATACCATGATCTCACTCACTCAAGAGATGCCAGTACAGTTTGATCAGCTGCTTTTCAATTACTTGTACCATGTTTTCCAGATGTGTGATCCCCTAGTTTATATATGTAAGTATTATTGCTTTATTTCTTTGACTGTTTATACAGCTGAATAAATGGTCTGACCTTTTTTTGATTTGGCATTTTTGCCACTCAGTAAAATCTGCAAGAAAGACTCAGCCAAGTTACAATGTTCACTCTGTAATACCTTAAACCTTCTGTAGTGGAGGCCCATGGGATATATGCAAATGACTCCTTAAGGACATATCAATATTTCAGCTATGTGGCTTCTGAATCCTCATGACTTTCTTTGCTTTTTAAAGTATTTTTGTGTACATGCAAGCCAAAAGAGCCAAACTCTACTATCTGTAGACATACATGTTTTGGACTATTTATGACGTTGTCATTATGCCATAAGTGGACTGTTCTACATCAAACTTGAAAAAAAACTAAAAAATGACTGTCCACACAAATGCTGTAGTTGAGCGCATTCTTTCATTTTAATATAAATGAACTTCTTCAGAACTAACAGAATTTATAAACTCAAATGCTATGGAACAACTAGTCACCACCCCCACAAGAGGGGAAAACATACTGGACCTGGTCATCACCAACATGGGGACTCTATGCTCTATACCAGAGGTATACCCTTCATTGGTAAGATTGGACCACAAACTAATCTCACTGGATATCCACATCCTGACCCCACCCCAAGCCCAGAAAACCACAGTGAAAAACTTCTCAAAAGTGACCTTCACACTTCTCAAAACCGAGGTGGAATCCTTCAAGGCCCCCAGGCCAGTGGAAACTATGGCCCAAACGGCAGAATCCTTTATAAACGCATTCTATGGACACCTCCAGGAATGCATAGATCATGCTATCCCAAACAAAACCAAGACCCAATCTTCCAAAGGCAGATGTCCAGACTGGTGGAACCCAGCCATAAATAGGCTGTACAACAGAAGAAGGAAGCTACTACATGATAGAGCAAAGTCCCAAAAAGGGAAGGCATCTCTGATCAGTACTAGCAAAAAACTACGATCCCTCATAAAATCCTCCAAGGCCAGCTTCGAGAAAAAAATAGCACAGGATACTAAAGATAATCACAAGGCTTTCTTTAGTTATGTTAGGAACTTGGGAGGCAACTCCCAGATATGCTCAGAGTTAATCCAAAATGACAAAAAATACACTGAACCCACAGATATTGCTAACATCCTGGCAGACAGGTTCAGTGCAAACTCCCCCCCCCCAAAAGGGCAAATAACTATCCCAGCAGAGTGCTGCCCCCCAAACATCTCAGATGCTCAGGTGAAAGCCGCCCTCTCCAAAGCAAAAAACACAGCATCAATGGGACCAGATGGTGTCCTGGGTTGTGTCCTACATGAACTACAAGAAGAACTAAACCCTCACGTAAAGCTGCTGTTCAACCACAGCCTTACTACAGGATATGTACCCAAAGAATGGTGTACAGCAACAGTGGTCCCACTCCACAAAGGTGGTGCCTCTACGGACCCTGGAAACTATTGCCCCATAAGCCTGACTAGCCTGGTCTGCAAAGCTATGGAGAGGATCATCATGGAACTCATTAACAATGACATTGGGGACCTACAGACACTGGATCCTACCCAATTCGGCTTTGTCAAGGGCAGATCCTGTCTCTTAAACCTGGTTGATTTCTTTGAAACAGTCACCAAGGCCATAGATGAAGGGAAGGTAGTCCACACAGCCTACCTTGACCTCGCAAAACCCTTCTACACAATACCCCACTTGGGCATCATAGATAAGCTCTCCAGCTTAAATATAAACCCCTACATCACAAGATGGGTTGCTAACTGGCTCAAAGACAGAACCCACATGGTCAGGATTGCTGGAGCCATGTCAGACTCAAAACCAGTTACAAGTGGCATCCCACAAGGCTCAGTCCTGGGACCTCTCTTATTCGGTATATATTTTTCTGAGGTACAGGCTAACACGGGAGGACTGTGACTGACCAAGTTTGCAGATGACTGCAAACTGGGCGCCATATTTGACTCTCCAGCTGACACAAGCCTCCTCCAAAAGGGTCTCACAGATACGGACAACTGGTGCCAGAGCCATGGCCTGAAGCTAAACGCTAAAAAGTGTATAGTCATACCCTTTGGCAAAAACAAAGTGCCCACAAATTACCACATAGGTGGTAATCCATTAAGTATGGAAGAAGTAATTAGGGATCTGGGTACCCAAGTTGATAGTAATCTCTCCTTTGACAACCACATTGCCAAACTGGTTAGAAGGACCTTCTATATAGCCCACCTTATCATGAAAGGATTCACATCTAGATCAAGGGAGGTCATCATACCCCTTTATTCATCCCTCATCAGGCCCATAATAGAATACAATGCCCCATTTGGGATGTACCTAACCCGACACCTGCAGCAACTTGAAAGACCCCAAAAGTACCTCACAAAGAGGATTAAGGGACTCAAACAGATGCCATACGCTGCTCGGTTAAAGAAACTCCAGCTCTACTCAGTTGCATACCGCCTACTTAGAGGCGACCTATGCCTGACATATAAAGCTATGTCCAACCCGGAATTAATGGACATGCTTCACCTCAGTAAATCCAAATCCCTTAGAGCTACGCGCTCGAGGGACTTAAACCTCAGCACAGAAATAAACAGGACATGCTGGAGGGACAGATTCATAACCCAGAGGCTCCCCTCACTCTGGAATAGAATCCCAGTCCATGTTAGGCACAGCCCCTCACTGACCATCTTCAAGAGGAATCTTGACGAGTGGATGGGTGATCGTAGGTTTACCACTGGGATTACTTCTGTGTCACTGCTGGACAGAGGCACAGTAATCTAACCTTAAAAAGTGCACAATAAACTCAATTCAAAGGGGGCGTAAGCCAAACAACTCTGGCTAGGCTTGTAAATGCCCTAGGGCAGATAGCCTAGTATGAACCTATGAACCTATAATGTTCCATTAAAACCATTAATTCAGCTACAGTTTTGCCTAGATTTGCCTAGATTGTGAACATTAGTATTAGTTACCTTCCTCTTTTCTTCTATTTTGCCACACTCACACACACACACACACACACACACACACACACACACACACACACACACACACACACACACATACACACACACACACAAACACACACACACACATATATATATATATATCTATTGCAGTATATGTTTTTGTTTGTAATAGTCAAATGAACCATATCTGATGTTCATATTTATATAAAGTAAAGTTCAACACAAAATATTGCTTAGGCAGGAATCTTGAAATATTTAGCCAGTTTTGGTCTCAGATAAAACTCTCTTTCTGTAGCAAATGTCTATGCTGAACACATTTTAAGCAACTTGCTATGTACCAGAAAAATCAGTTCATACATGTATTTTTCTTTTTTATTTCTCCACCCAACATTTCACTATCAACTGCCACCAACTTGTCTCTTCATTTACTTGGTCTATTAGACCTGCTTTAGCCTTCTCCAGGCTCAATGCAACCAGTGGCAAGGGCCAGTGAAGAGATCAAGGACAATGGTGCATTGCAACACTGTTGCTGGAATTTGTACTCTAACCCTCACCATTCTTTGGCAGCTTTGCGAACTTTGCAGTCACTGCCTGCAGGAAGGGCATGCACACTTCCATACATGCTCAGTATTCCAACCAAGCAGTACACCCCTTGGAACCTGGAGCTCACCAGGCTCTTAGTGTTGGTATTACAGTGGGCCTAGGCTGGCTCCATCTCCCAGGAAGGGATATCCGGCATCAGCCATTCACTTCCATTCTACCCTGTCTGGTCCTTCCACTGCCAATGTCATTAGTCAAGCATGAGTCATCTGGGAAGCTGTTAGGGTTTTGTCCTACTGCATCAGGGGGCTGGATAGTTCAAACAGTTTACACAATACTTTATGCTGGCAGTGCATTCAAAACTGCCTATTCCAACAGTACTTACAGATAACCCAATGACAAAGCATCTCTGTTTATACTGCCACATAGACAAGGATGAATTAGAATAGCTTTCCTTGTATTTCATCACAGGTAGGAAGAAACCTAAATGGATTCTCCTTTAAAGAGCTTTAGTTCTTTTCCTCTCTCTGAAACATCCTCCTAATTATCTTCCTTCTGGTATATTTAACTCCCACAATAATCCACCCAGGACTGTCTTTAAACCCAAGGGTTATGGATCTGAATAGAATCTGAGCATGGAGCATTAACTATGCCTATTTGTAGCCAATTCTAAAGTGCTTGTCTGTTTCTAGGTTAGTATCCTTAAAGAGACCAGCTATAACTATGCTAAGTGCACTCCCTCAGCAGAGAGCCATCATTTTCAGCCTCAACAGATAAGCTGTGGGTCTGGGATAGTCCTTTTGCATTGAGGTGATTGTAACTTGGCCATTGTATGCTTTTAAAATTCAAGAGCTGCAGAGTCAATGCCCACTGAGAAAAGTTCAGGTGGGCATCCTTTTGTCGGTGCAGCCACTGAAATGAATTTTGAACTACTGGAACCATGAACTCCTTGCTTAAAACATAGTACTTGCAGGATATGAGTATCTTCTTAATGGTTAAGCACTCTCTTTCAATAGCAGAGTATTGCATCTCTGCATCACCAAGCTTTCTGCTAATATAACAGATGGGGTGTACCTCCCTTTCAAAAGTCTGCAATAAGACTGCACCTATGCCCTCCTCACAGGCATATGTATGTATATTTCTCAAAAGAACTGTTTGAGAAGTCAAGGGATATAAGCATGGCTCTGCACATAGCTTCAAACTGGTCAGTCAGAGGCAAGCTATAGTGGTGAAGTTAAATGCAAATTTCTGGTAATAACTAACAAAACTCAATTCCAAGATGGCTGCACACTGAAGAGTATGTTGATTAGAGCTCTCCCAATGTGAAAAAAGATAAAAGCTGTAAACTGTAAGTAAAAGCTAACAAACTGGGTAAATTCAGTTACTGCCTAATCACTGTCATGACTGGATGTCAGCAAAGATGAAATCTGGAGAAAGTAAGAGTCAACTAGAAGAGAAGAAAAAAACTCTGGTGAGAAAGAATGTTCCAGCTGTTCAGCAAAAAATCAGTTCAGGTTTCAGCTTTAGTACAGCAGATGTCTTTCGGTAATTTAAAGGAAAAACTAAATGAAATACATTCAGAGGGATTTAAAATAAGAGAGAAACTGAAGGACTATACAAAGTTGAATGACAAAAGGCTTGACCGTATAGTAGAATCTGTGATGCTTCTCCACTGGCCCAGTAATCAAGGAGCCTCAGTTCTCACCACTGGCAACAGTGGGGGGACGTACACACTGGGAGGATGACAAGTATACACAGTAAAGTGCAATTTCCCTTAACAGCACACAGAGACCACAATCAGTCTGGGGCTGGTTTCTCTCTCTTTCTCCAGATCCCCACTGGCACAGCTAGAGGGTTGAGATCTCAGCTGAGTGGCCAAACCAAGACTTCCAGCACCCTCTCTGTCCAACCAGTACTTCATGTCCCTGCCCAAGTAGCTCACACGCACGCGCACACACACACACACACACACACACACACACACACACACACACACACACACACACACACACACACACACACGCACAGACACACACACACACACACACACATGCACACTTTGAGGTTTGATTTATACACACACACACACACACACACACACACACACACACACACACACACACACACACACACACACACCTGGGAAAGGCTGGCACAGGTTTACTAGCTGTGTCTATTTCTGCCCAGACTATAAGGTAGCTTCCACCGCCACAAGCCACTACTTATCAGCTACTTTAAGGCCCTTAGCAAACAGCCCAATCTTACTGTGTAATGTTACTATTAATCCAAATTGTAGTTTGACAAAAGCCAGGCTATTAGGAGTGGCCTGTGCAGTGTCACAAAATAGATACACAAGTACACTAAGAGCTTAAATAGCTCTAAACAGACCAGCCACAATTGAAAGGTTTAAATATATTTAATAATAAATAAAAGAACAAGACAACACTAAATATGTATTCACAGTGACATCAGAGTTTAAAATCACAGGAAATATTTAAAACGACATTGCAAGACAGTCTCAAATAAATACAGAAAACATCTCAACTAATCTTTACTATGTTCCTAACTGAATCTAAGAGAAATTACTGTACCCCAGTTAACTTACTTACAGCAAGGCAAGTGCAGAGGTGGTGAGTGGATGTTGTTAGGTCAAAGACAAATACAAAATGCCCATTCACTCACTCAGAGAGTTCTTAAATTAATATCTCAAATATTACTGCTGGGATACTTGCAGCATGGCATCACTTTTTGTCACCTGACTTCAGTTCCCAAACTCAAAAACAACCCTTACTAGAAACTGCTAGCATTTAGCATCTCCCTGTAAAAATAAATAGCTTTCAGATATTTGCAGATCCTGGAAGTAATAAAACAATAAAACACTTCTACATCTCAAGCCTAGTAATAATCTATCTTTCAAGGCAATACAGAGAGTCCCCTAGTGTAGACATCATGTCTCCTGTTGACTGAAACTGAAAGATAACATCTCTTGTTTATGGCCCAGCAATAAAATACTTCAAACTCAACTATTCTTAAGTTTTGCAAGTTAATCTCCTGTTAAAATGCATGCATCTAAACAATTACAATAGTGTCTAAAATATCTCTTCAGCACAATATGGCATACAGTTCTAATATAGTGGTAACACAAGCAATTGCATCCTGCTGATATTCTCAAATGACATATAATTATTTACAAAATTCCAGATAGCTGTGCTGGCAAGATTTCCTTTTGTGACAGAATCTTTTAGCAGCTATTCATATGAGCTCATAAATTTGTAGAAATCTGAGTCTAAATGAAGAAAAGACTAGGTAAATGAGACTTCTCAAGAAGAACTATTTAAAAAAAAGTAACATTAGAAGATTTTCTATTATACCATAGAAACTGGAAGGAACAGACTGCATTAATTTTTATGACAGTACAGAGAAGCAACTGGACTGGTATTCCATAGAAGGATTTCATAAATGAAAGGGAACACCATGAGTATATTCCAAATCTGGCAGTCAGAAAAAATGTTCCTGACAAAACTTTTTCAGAAGAGAAACAAATTAATGATATAGGATACCAGAGTGTTTTTGGAAAACGGTTACTCACTGTACATCAATCAGAAGAAAAGCAAGTTTATCCGTGCAGTCAGAGGATGTTAAGAGACAGATGTGAGATTCAAGTTGCTATATCCAGCTATTTTTAGAATATTTTTCCTGGAGGATCAAATCATTTTTTTCATACAGAACAGGCTCAGGAGAAAATAAAAAAGTTCATCCAGCAAAGACTGAACCAGCAAGCTGAAGGGAACTCTGCTTCTCATTCTTCTGACAATAGCAAAGTCAATAGAGAGAACTTGAAAGTGGATTCTTATACATTGTTCCAAAGAAAAATGCCTGAGTGAGAAAAAAGTCCAAGAGCTGACTGGAAAACTCAGGATTACGTTGGACTTGAATCAGAGGCCAAGGTTGGATAGTCAAGATGATGAAGAAGAAGACCAGCAGAAATGTGAAAGTAGGAAATAAATGGAAGACTCATAAAGCATCATTTCTATAACATACAGTCTGGGCATCAGAACTGCGCTTCCTCAAGATATGGCTAAAGGGCCTGGAAGTTTGTCAACTGTGTTAAACTGGCAGTAGGACTGTAAAGTATAATTCCCATTTTGTCATCAATGTTTTAGAAGGACATTAAAGGGACTGAAGATGTAAGTGTTCTTGTTCTTCTTTCGGCTTTTCCCGGTTAGGGTGCGCCACAGCGAACTTCAGTCCGCTAATGATTGGCAGTCGATTTTTTTTATGGGTGCCGAGGTGCCAGCTCGATGCCAAACCTTCAATGAAGGCACGCCCATTCTACGCATGTCTTTCGAATGCCACTCGACCGCGGGGAGGATATGCAGACTCCACACAGAAGGCGCTCCAGACGAGAATTGAATGGGAGAAACTCTTGCTGTGAGACTGAAGATGTAAGTGTATGTAATAAAAATGTTCTTGTTCTTAGTAAAATGTGTGTACAGTAAATGTCCTGAAAAAATGCATTTTATATTGTAAAGTAGTACTGTATAGTATGCAAAGGGATTTTAAATGTGACCTTGGATGAGTCTTATCAGAGACTGCCGTTTATATTTGTAATATTAAAATAAGACAATACTTTTCATTGACTGTAATGTTCTCAGGGTGCATACTATAGCAAGTTAAATGATGGATATGAGCAATATAATGTTGTGATCTTGGGCTACTAGATGGAGATGAAAAAGTGTACTGATCAATAATATATGTATTCAAATATTTATATAATTGGATGTACAAACTAATTTTCTCAATTTACCTTCTAGACAATGGATTTTTTTTTATCAAAGCAAACAGTCTAGAAGATGAAAAGCATGAACAGTTGCAGATTTATGGTATTTGAAAAGAGCTGTTTCTTACATTTATAAAGCTATTAGCTGTTTTTGCAGCTGCTGACAGCATGTCTACAGGTGCAGGCAATTAATAAGTAAATGACTAAACTATGTGCTCTAAGATGTTTGTATGAAAAAAACCCTAAGTAGTTTTTGAATGGGGACATGATAAGCAGTTCAGTGAAAATAAATGAAAGCTTGATACTGAATGAAGTGACTGTCTTTGCAAGTGGTTGCATTAAATATAAAGTGATGATTCAGTTTATTCACTTAAAGGTGGCCAGTACACTGTTTTACAAGGCTAAATATAAGCTAACTGAGAGCATGCTATTTGTTTTTCACACCTGGGTGGGAAACAGGGATAGGACAAGGACAGATTGTATCTATGAAAGTGGGAGCACAGGCTCTAGCATGCAGTTTCAGCATGATTAAGCCTAATGTTAGAGTAAGAAAAGCCTGTGGGTATAGCTGTCTGTTTTAGGCAACTGCCTCTATATTTGAAAGTGTATATTATTCTGTGTGTTTGCTGAGGGTTAAAAGAGGTTGGGATTTAAAATGTATTTAGTTTCTCTCTTTTTTTTAAACACCTTTATTGAATTATTACTTATGACACAGACAAATTTACATTTATATTAAAGTAATCAAACTGTATTAACAAGTTCATGTTTGCAAACATTATACTTCACGTATGTTGTTATATATCATATACCCTAAGCAACATTACATACATTATTCAACTACTGTCCTTTTTTAAACAAGAAACATCTTTATTAAACCATCACTTATGACACAGGCAATCATACATTTATAAAAATGAAAACAAACCACACTGACACAATCCTAGATGCAAGCATTTTACATCACGAACCTTATTGATACACTCCCAGTTGCAAACATTATACATCATTTATAATCCACCCAATCATTTTCAGTCAAACATTACCTAGCTCATTTAAGTCCTGCCTTCTTTTAAACCTCATTCCTCCCCTGTATGTATTGTTCCCACAATTCCCATTTTTCCTATATAGATAGTTTGTTCCACTTCCTACCATTTTCTAAAGATCTCAATTTCAGCTGTATTATCTCTGTTACTATATTCACTACTTCAAGTATAGTTGGTTTAGATTTTCATTTCCATTTTCTAGTAATTGCTTTTATGACAGCTACCATAATTAGATGCAGCAAGGCCTTACCATGTCTAGGCAATTCCGATTCTGTATCATAGCTCAGAAAAATCATCGCCCCATCACACCAATCTGCCCTCCCAGCATCTCTGATAGTGCATCCTGCAGGGAATCCTTAAAGTCTGCCAATATGCTGCACTCCCAGAAAATATATTCCCAAGTATCTCTTTCTTCCCCATTACACCTCCAACATTTGCTGTCTGCCTGAGGAAAAATTCTCTGGAGTCTACTTGGGGTATAAAAATATCTATGTAAACATTTCCAAGAAAGAATCCTAAATCTTCCAGATTTTGTTGCATATTTAGGAGGCATACATATATCCTCCCATTGTTTCATTGTGAACTGATTATCCAGTCTCTCTTCCCAATCCTTTCTAACCTCCTCTGATTCTTATAGTTACCATACAATATTTTATATGCTCTACTAATTTTTCCTTTTTAATAGGAGCGTCTGTTCTACATTCTACTAAAAACTCTACCAGTGCTGGTCTTTTGTTTAGGACTCCCCCATTTCTTTCTCTTTGCCTATACTCTGATATCAAGCCTTGACAGGGAAGGCAATCTCTAACCTGCAGTCCAAATACATTCTTGGCTTCTTCCCATTCTATTACCTTTCCCTCTCTAGTTATTTACTCCCAATACCTTGGTTCCTTTGCCAGTTTTCTCCAATAAATTTCAGCTCCCTCTCACCTATTGCCTATACCCCTAATTGTAGTCATCTCTATTGGCATAATCTCCTTTCTACATTCCCATCTTGGTTTAGTTCTTAGGATACCCTCTGCTACTTTAGAGATATAATATTCTGTATGATTATTGTAATTTTCCTTAAAGGCTTGTATCAAAAATCCCAATCTCTCCTTGTTTCTAGGGCTTCCCCCTGTTTCAACATCATCCCTTTCCACTTTGACTTACAGTTTTCTTTTTGTGCTATGTATAGGAGCTTTAACTGTGTAGCTCTGAAATACCCCTTCAAATTGGGTAATCCCAATGCTCCCTGTTCTACTGGAAGAATCATCTTATCCCACTTGACTCTTGCTGTCTTCCCATACCAGATAAAGTCCTTCAGCTTTTTATTAATTGCTATCCACAACTTCTCCTATGGTTGATAAAAATATGCCTGACCTGTGTATAAGAGTAATGGAACTAAAAACATTTTAACTGCTTGTATCTTACTATCCATATCCATATAGCAAAGCTTCCATTTTCTCAGTTTTTGTATTATCCTTTGTTTAGTCTATTCCCACATGTCCTTAGCTATCACACCAGAATCATTTTTAATCCATACTCCTAAATACTTCATTTTATCATGTCTCCATAAATATGGATATTGCTGAACCAATTCATATATGGGCACATAATTTACAGCTATTGCCTTTGTTTTATCTTCATCAATTTTATATCCAGAAAATATTTGAAACTATCTTAAAATGTTCCACAACACTATAATATCTTTTTCTGGTTTTGTCAGGTATAAAATAATATCATTTGCAAATAGCACCTGATTTTCTTGACTACCGTACCAATTATATCCTTGAATTTCTGAGTCCCTTATTTTCTTTGCTAATGATTCTAACTATAATGCAAATAACAAAGGGGAAAAAGGACAGCTCTGCCTAGTTCCTCCGCTCAAGCAGAAATTATCAGAGAAGACCCCACTCACTTTAATTTTCGCCTCCGATCCCTCATATATCCTCCAAATCGACCTTATAGTTTTTTCATGAAATGCAAATGCTTCCATTGCCCTGTACATAAAGTCCCAGTTTTCTCTGTCAAATTATTTCTCTGCATCAAGATCCAGCAACAACAACAATGGTATTTTCTTATATTCTACTTCCCTCAGGATCGTCAGTGTTCTGTTAATGTTGCCAAATGTTTGCCTCCCCTCCACAAAACCACATGGATCCATACCTATCAATTTTGGCATTACTTTTGCTATTCTTTTAGCCATTATAGACATGAATACTTTATAATCATAGTTTAGTATTGAAATGGGCCTGTATAAAGCTGGATCTGGTGGATCTTTATCCTCTTTAGGTATTACAGCTACCACTGCTTTCTTCCATGATGTTGGTACTTCTCCTCCTCTTAAAATACTGTTAAACAAAACCTTCCAGATCTTTATCAGTTATTTTTCCCTCCTATCTTCCAAACTTACACAGGAATACCATAAATCCCTGGGGATTTTCCTGTAGTTTGATATACATCACAATTTTTATCTCATCTCCTCCTATCCTAACTGTTAGTAATTGAGACTCATCTACTTCTAACACTGACATATTTAATTCTTCCATAAACATTTCCATTTGTATCTTTTCTTGATTTCTGTATTTCTCTGCTTTATATAGACTTTCATAGAATTTCCAAAATATTTCTAATACCGCTATGGGATCTCTTGTCACAAACCTTGTTCTAGGTTCTCTAAGCTTGGCAACAGCTCTTTCTGTTTTCTGCTGCCCGAGTCATTGTGCTAAAAGTTTTTGTGCTCTAGTGTTAACATCAAAAAACAGTGACTTAACAGCAATCTTTCTAAACTTGTGTATGTTATCAAGGTAATCCTTTATTTTCTGATTAGCATTCTGCAGTTGATCCACTTCTTGTCCTGTGAGATTCCCCCTATTCTGCAACATTTTAACATTTGTCAGTTCCTCTAAATAATTCTTGTTACTTCTTAACCATAGCCCCCTTTCTTTTATTTCCATCCTATTTTTAAACTCCACCTTAATTTTATCTCACTCCCTAGCTATATTTTTGAAGTAATTTCTATCCTCTCAAATAGCTCCTGAATAATCCCCACTACCCATTCTTTAAATTCCTCTCTTTTCAACAGATAGGTGGGAAAGTGCCAGAATCTCATTTTTATTTCATTACCCTGTGTTTTTATTTTAGTTATTATTGGCACATGATCTGAAATAGTTACTGGGTGTGTATCTAGACCTTCAATTAATGTGCATGTTCCTGTGAAATGTAAATTCTGTCTAGCCTAGCCCAGTTTTTATATCTTGGGGAATAATATGTAAATATGTTCTGAACTCTATTACTGAATTCACATCTTCTATGCCAAATATTTTTATAAATTTCTTCAAAAATCTACCCTCCTTTGTTATACTTTCCTTTCTGCCCATTAGACACATCTTCATTGCTGCAAATCAAATTACAGTCCCACTTATAAGTAATATTCCTTGCTGAAAACTGATTATTTCTCCCAGAATTTTCTTAAGCTCCATTATAGCAGTTTTAGGTGGAATATAAGTACATGCCAATATAATCCTCCTCCCTTGCCAGTAGCCCCTTAGCATTACAAATCTGCCATTATTATCTTTTTCCTCTTGTATCATTATTGGAGCTCCTCTTGCAATTAATATAAGTACTCCTCTTTTCATTTGTCCCAAATATTCCACTGAATAACCATCCTGAAACCTTTCTTTATCAGATTCACATGTTCAGTTCTTTCCAAGTGTATCACCTGTAACATAGCTATTTGCACTCTATATTTTTTTTAATATAGTTCACTATTCTTTCCTTTTTGCATTTATCTGTGAGACCATTGAGATTTAAGGACATTACAGAAAGCATCATTATATTAAAAAGTTCTCATTCCCACCTTTTACGTATAACACCTTTTTTGTTAAATGTCTAGTTCCAGCTTTTGTGTTACATGCATGGCGTGCACTATTTTGCAGGTTGAACTTTTATATAGTTGTTTCTTGTCATATCCATTTGAGCCTATGTCACATCTTACAAAAGGTTTTGTTTTATTGAAAGCCCTCAAACAAGAAAAAAGCAAACAACCCCAAATACCCCCCTAAAATCTATTAATATAATACTAACACAGAAAACTATGTACATCTTCAAATACTGAACATTTATCCTCCTAATAGGAGCAAATATCCCAAACTGACAGCCACACTCACAAACTTGAGTTAATCCAAAAGAAGAGTTATCCATGCTAAGATGAATGGTGCAGCCTGGGCTTCTATTTAGTCCTAAGTGGTTTTGTCTTATCTTTATAGCTCTCCCAGCTGAAAAAAAGTGAATTCTTTCAAAGAACATTATCTCCTAGCCAGTTTCTCTTTTAATTTTTTCCTCAGCCAATCAGTCTCTACCACACTGTAACCAATTTCCCTTTATCAGATTGTCTCATAGGTTCATAGGAGGTGACTAGGCTAATGGCCCTAGGGCCCTTATACCTTTACAGGCCTAGCCAAGTTCAACCCTCCATGGAGACATGAGAACCAGACAGACAGTTTATAATTATCAGAATGTCTCCATGTAGGCATGAGAACCAGACAGTCCATTTCTCTTTATCAGATTGCTTCTATGGAGACCTGTGAGCCATATACAGAATTGTTACTAATCATACATTCATTTTGTAGAAAAAAAGCCTCATAATATTCAATATTCTTTTCCATTTACTTGCTTTCTCATAAAACGTGTTACTAAATCCATCTAAGGTCCTTAATCCAGTCATTCCCCCATGCAAGAATGAGAAAAGGCACACTCAGTTTTCTTCTGTCATGTTCTTTTAACCAGGCTCTTTTTATACTGCACTGCCTACATTTTTTAAAATTGATCAGATAGAGAGAAGGGAGAAAGAAAGGAAAAAAAGAACAGGAACACTTATTTACAATCCCAATTACATTTAAAAATAGTTGAGAAAACTTTACTTTATATCATGCAAAGAAAACCATATACCAGAAAAATAGTACTACTAACTAACCACTAAGAAAACATGTTTTCTTTATTTACAGTTAACTTTCTCCCCTCTCATCCTCTCCCTAAAGCATTTTCCAAACATTAATGACATGAAGTAGGGCATATACTTTAGAGTCCTCACAAGACCAACAAGTTTTTAAAAAGTCCAATATTTTCAGATTTTCTTGTTCTGTCATATTTCACAAATATAATTATTGCAGTGTAACCCCACATTAAGTTACTGTTTCTATTACTGTTCATCCTGTCTCTGCTTTATTTGCAATGTACTCTCGATTCTTCTAGTTAACTCTTGTGCTCCCTTCCTTCTCTCTAACATTTTCCATTGAAACAGTGGATAAGGTTTCACAGGTACAGTCTGTCTGTAGTCTTTATTACCAGAAGAACAAGAAGCAGCATCTCCTTTTGCTTTATAGCTCACTTTTTGTTGAACAAATGTTGTATTTCCTCATTAGCATGTACTTCATCAATAAATGATTTTGTCGCTCCAGGGAAGAATATATTGAAGACAGCTAGGTACAGCAGTTTGAATCTTATGCCTGTGTTCTGACATTCCCTGAATAGTGGAATGAATTTGCTCCTCTTCTGCCTGGTGTACAATGAATAATCCTTCTCCACAAACACTCTGCTGTCTCTTACTCTTAGTATTTTGTCCTTCTGCCACAGTTTTGTCAGAATCAACTCTTTCTCCATGTAGGATTGCATCTTTACTATTAAAGGTCTAGGTTGCTTTCTTATAGCCAGGTTTGGAGCATACACACGATGTACCCTTTCAACGAACAACTCCTGCTGTGGAATACCAGTCCAGTTGCTTATTTGTGCTTTTGTAAAAGCAATGCAATCTGTTCCTTCCAGCTTTTCTGGTATAGCTGAAAATCTCAGGTTTTCCCTACATGCTCTGTCCTCTAATTCTATTATTTTTTAAACATCTCTTCCTGAGCAGTCTCATATTCAGCCAGTCTTTTCTTCAACCTCTGATTTTTTTTCAGCTTTATCACCTCATCTGAATACCTGTTTAACGCTTCTTCCATTTTTTCAAGACTTTTGTTGTTTGTGTTGATATGTTGCATCAGTGTTTCATTTATTTTAACCAGGTCTTTGTTCAGTTGTCTTATATCTTCCTGTAGGTTACTGGAAGTCATGTTTGGAGGTTGTATTGCTTTTTGCTGAACAGCTACAGAACTTGCCCCAGTCAGTGTTTCTTCCTCACTTTTTGTAGCTGATTTTTTTCCAGGTGCTCTGTATTTCTTTTTTCCTGAAATCCAGGCCATACACTTACTAGCCACTTATTGAAATTTACCCATAAACACAAAAGTCTTCTAGTCTTCTCTGTTGAGCTTTAGTTTTCACACTGGGAGAGCTAGAATTAAGCTGTTACTCAATGTGTGGACATCTTGGAAGACCAGATGTATTTAGTTTCTTAGTCTTGAATGCTGTTATTGAAGCACAAAGTCTGGGAAAATGTGACATTGTTTCAAACATAGATGAGAACCACCAAGTGTGTGCTAAATAAGTCTGCCAAGCATTAATGTCTGCATATAATTTAGGATAAAATGAAAATGGAGTTTATAAATATATCTCCAAACAAAAGCAACAAATAATGTCCAAAAGAAAACGCTGCTCACAGATAGCTCCACAAACTTGAACATGGCTCGAACAGGAACACAAAAAAGATTTTATTGATGTACTAAAACAATAGGTTAAGCGCTTTCATCTGTTGTAACAGACTTCATCAGAACAAAGTACACCTAAAATAAAAACAATTAAATACTTAAAATAACCCGTCACCATAGGTGCAATACATTAAAAATATTATACGTGGGCATTGGAATTTGATTACAGTTGATGACGATTTAGCTGATATTTTGGGGAAGAATCCCAGTTTTGTTTACAAAACTGGACCCAATATTAAGAAGTTATTGGAGATGAGAGTGAACAGTAAAAGGAAATTTACAGGTACAAGGAAATGTGGGTCCTGTAAGCAATGTCATGCTATTTGTGAAGATGTAGGAATTAAATTAGGGGATTTTAACAAGACGTATATCAAATGTAGAGCAGGTAATTGTAACACCAAAAACGTTGTTTATATTGCTAAATATTTATCCTGCCCTGCCTATTATATAGGAAAGACAGAGAGGCATTTTAGACGACGTATTTATGAGTACATGTACAAGATTAAAGTGAAAGATTCCAACAATGCCCTATATAGACATATTTTTACCTATGGGGATACACATTGTTTTAAATTTTCTATTATTGACAATGTTGATATATCACCGTATGGTGGGAATTGGAAAGCTTTGTTAGTTATGAAAGAGAGCAAATGGCAGATTATGACTGATGCCATGAGATTCCCAGGTATTAATGATTTTATTAGTATTAAACCTTTTCTTATATTTTCTTAACAGATAGGTTATTTTAAGTAATTTATTACAATATTATAATTTTGATCCCTATGTTTTAATAAGTTTTAATATGTAATCGTTTGAGTATGTTTTTGTAGATGAAACTAATGGATTTTTTGATAGATGTAGAAACACTTTTTTGAGTAAATAGCTGTATGTCTTTTTAAATGAGAGCAAGTCAGTTTTGGCGCCATTTAGAGTATTTAATTGGTTTTATTTTAGGTGTATTTTGTTCTGATGAAGTCTGTTACAACAGATGAAAGCGCTTAACCTATTGTTTTAGTACATCAATAAAATCTTTTTTGTGTTCCTGTTCAAGCCGTGTTCAAATTTGAGGAGTTTATAAATATGGTAGAAATAAGACAGAAATATATGTGGGAAAGAAGTAGAAATTATATAGAAATATGAGAGAAAGAGATATGGGAAAGAAGAAGAAGAAATTTCTTAGAGGTGATGTCAAAGGGTAAAGTATTACAGAGGCTGCAGAGGAAAAGGGATCTCACAGAACAAGAAAGGGTGCAATTGCTGAGTGCTAAAGGGAACATTTTTGGATAATACACAAGTTTAGAAAGAATAGTATTAAGCAGGTAGTTTTGATATCAACTCCAGAGCTCTAAAACTCCAAGCATATTGACAGAAAGTAGAAAAGATTGTTGCCAAACTTATGAAATGTATGACAAGAATACTAATCAGAGATCTTATAGAGACTATTAGAAACATTTCAGAAATTCTATCAAATTTTGTATAAAGCAGAGTAGTGGGGAAACCAAGAAAAGGCACATATAGAAAGATTCATGGGAGACTTCACCATGCTAAGGTTAGAAAGATATGAGGCTCAAGAATTAATACCCAAGATAGGAAGGGATGAGATAAATGTGGTGATACACAATCAATCAATAGGGAAGTCTCTTTCTTCCCTCCTGTAAAACTTTAGAAGAGGAGGGATGAAAGTGATAAAAATCTGAAACATTTTGTTTAACAATACTTTAAAAGTTTCTACAGTTCTGCCACCACATTGAAAGAAATCTATGATGGCTGTACTACCCAAAGAGGGTAAAGACCCTTTAGACCAAGCTTCATTTAGACCAAATTCAATTTAAAACCATAATTACAAAGTGTTTGTGTCTATACTAGCTAAAAGAATGACAATGTTGTTGCCAAAATTGATAGTCACGGATCAAGGTGTTTTTTGTGGAGGGGAGGCCATTTTTCACATTATTAACAGAGCAGTGATAACGAAGAGGGAAAAAGAGTATAAGCAAATACCGCTATTGTTGATGGGTCTTGATATAGACATGCAGCTTAATATAATCAGCTGTGATTTTATGAACAGGACAATGTTAGTGTTGAGCTCCGTGATGGAATGTTATAATTAATTAGGAGGCTATATGAAGGGACACAGGCAAAATTTGAAGTGTGGGTGTATAAGTCCTCCATGAGAAGCTGTATTTGAAAAGATGAACTATCAGACAGGGCTGTCATTTTTCCCTTTTTTTGTTTGCTTTCTACTTAGAGCTATTGGCAAACAAAACGAGGGACTCACAAATTTAAGGCTATAACTGGTATGGTAATGAAGGAAAGTTAGCTTTAATTGCAGATGATAACTCTAGAAAGGCCATTTTAGTGCTGTGGACTAATTTGAAACAGCTTTGTGTGTTTTCAGGATGTAACATAAATGAAGAAAAAGTAGCAGTAAACTATGTACCTGCACATGAACTTTTTCAGAAATACCCATATGTATGGGAAATGATAAGATAGAATATTTAGATATATGGATTCAAAAGGATTCAATTAACAACAACTGAGGATATGTGGGAAGAGACTAAACAAAAGATAATACAAAAACTGAGAAATTGGAGGCTTTTCATTATGAATATGGATAGTAAGATATAAGCAGTGAACGAATTTCTAGTCCCTTTTGTCTTATGTACATGCCAGGCATATGTTTATCAACCAGAGGAGAAGTTGTGAGCCATAATTAATAAGGAGTAGATGGAATTTATTTATGAAGGAAAGAGGGCAAGGGTTAAATGGGATCATGTATTTTAGGTGGTTGAGGAGCACCTTCTTGGAAGTGATACTTTAGTGCAGTTAAGGCTTACATGCATAACGCAAGCAGAAGGTTGCCAATCAAAGTTGAAACAGGGCAGTGCAAGAAATAAGGAGAGAGTAGGGTTTTGGATGCAGGCCCTTAAGAAATAATATTATATTTATAAAGTAGCATAAAGTATTCTAAGATCTAAGCCATCATGGAAATGGAAAAAAAGGAGATTTTAGCAATAGGGATTACTGCAAGTAGGGGCATAGAAAATAGGCAAGGTGGGTGGAATTTATTAGAGAAAATTAATAAATAAGCCAAAGTATTGGGAACAAATAATTGTGGATGGAAAGTTAATTGTGTTGGATGAGGCCATGTGGAAGTATGACTACAGGTTAGAGACTGTCTTCTCTACTAGGGATTGATAACAGACTATACGCAAGAAGAAAGGGATAGTGGGGTACTAAGTGAAAGACCAGCTGTGGCTGAGTTTTTAATTGAGTCTATAACAGTAGCTGTTGTAAACAAACGGATAATTAGTAGGGCATATGAAATACTTCAATATAACTGCAAGAGTCAATCAGAAGAGGTTAGAAAGGATTAGGAAGAGAGAATGGAAAGACATATTCAAAGCAACACTAGGAGGACAGCTATATGACTCAGGCTCCCTAGTATGCAAAATATCCAAAAGGCTTAGGATATTTTCATAGAAGTGTTTGCATAAGTATTTTATAACCTAAAGCAGGCTTTAGAGATTTTTTTTCTTCAGGTACATAGTAATTAATGGAGGTGTTACAGGAAAGAGAGTGGTACATGGGAACATGTTTCTAGGGAATGTAGTGAGATGGTAGATTTTAAAAATACCCCACAGAGTAGTTTGTCAGAAATGTTGGGAGACCAAATGATTGTAAGTAAGAAAGTTATTCTTTTTGACCTGGGATATAGGATCTGAATCACCTAGACATAATAAGGCCTTGCTAAGTTTAATGCTATTGGCTGGCAATACAGTTATAAGAACATGGAAATCAAAATCTAAA
The DNA here is from genome assembly GCF_019279795.1 of Protopterus annectens. Taxonomy (NCBI): domain Eukaryota; kingdom Metazoa; phylum Chordata; order Ceratodontiformes; family Protopteridae; genus Protopterus; species Protopterus annectens. Next base: position 883,908,812 of record NC_056730.1, on the reverse strand, counting down.
CCAACCATACCTAATGCATCGAATATTGTAAAAAACATAAATTAATTGGAGGTGGGAATTTTAGAAAATTAATTGAAGGAGCAAATTACATAAAATAAATGGAATTTTTGGAAACAATATTTGCAGAATTATGTTCAGGAGAAGCAGTAAATGTAAGGTAAAGCTGGATTAGAGCAACTTTTGTAATGTCTGAGTGAGTGATAATTGTTAAAAAGGAAAATATTTATGTATGATGCATACAACTCATGAGAAATGTGTACAGTGTTTTTTTTTTTAGAATTGTATGTGTGTGCCTGTCATTGTTTAAATGGTGTGGATTTAATAAAGGTGTTCATAATAAACAAATAACAAAACAGAAAAAAATTGACTTAATTTATTGTAGTTGGTGTGGACCACTTTTGCACTGCTACATTTTTTTCATCCTGTGGTTTCACTATGTCCTGACCTACTGTATAGTACATATAGTAGGCTTCTACCATATCTAACTTACACTTAGCTGGGTTAACGATCAGCCCAGCTTGAAGAAGATAATTTGAAATGGTTTGAGACTTGAGTCAATGTCTCTTGCAGTCTTAAGAGGCGGTTACAATATCATCCAATTAAGCAGCTGAATATCTTTTATGGGGGTCTAAGGATTTTGCTCATCAGTCTCTGGAATGTTTAGGTGCTCCATGGAGACAAAGCTGCACCACTGTGTAATAAGAAAGCCCACCTAGTACAGAGAGTATTGACATTTGCCAGCAGCCTTTGATTAAGTCTAAAATAAACAAAATCCAAGAATTGCCCAGTTTTTCAATCAATTTGTCTACTAGGAACATGAGATTTGAATCAAATTTAGATAAGCTGTCTAGCTTCCTAAAGTCATTGCAAAAAATTACAGACTCACCAGGCTTTGGGACCAGTACAATGGTTCAATTGCACTCACTATGGGATTTGTAAAAAGATCAAATTAAGCATTTTTATACCTTGTCTCTAACTTCCTGCACTAGGTCTCTGATATCTGGTATAGTTTTAGGTGCACCTTCTCTCCATCCACAGTTTCTGTGCAATGTTGAATTATAGGTTCATAGGTTCATAGGTTGGTACTAGGCTATTGGCCATAGGGCCTATACAAGCATAGCCATAACAATTCCCTGGCTATTTCTTCCCACAGTATTTACGTCCCTGGACTTTTGTCTAGCAGGGCGACTGACGTGATTCCCGGGGTGAATTTCCTATCTCCCATCCAATCATCAAGGTTCCTTTTGAAGAGGGCCAAAGAGGTGCACTGCTTGACATGTATGGACAGTCTATTCCGGAGTCTGGGGAGTCTCTGGGTCAGGAACCTATCCCTCCAGCATGTTTTGTTCATTGTGATGACAAGGGTTAGATCCCTGGAGCATGTCTCTCTGAGGGATTGGGATTTCTTTAAGTGTTAAACGAATAAAGCGGTAAAGAATGCCCAAAATGTACTAACAACTTGTATAAAGGCACAGGAAATCTGCTGGTCCATTCAACAAAAGTTTAATCCAAAGCACACATGAACACAGGTACTTGAAGAACACAAAGCACATCAAAGCATTGTGCTTTGATGTGCTTTGTGTTCTTCAAGTACTTGTGTTCGTGTGTGCTTTGGATTAAACTTTTGTTGAGTGGACCAGCTGGTTTCAGGTGCTTTTATACAGGTTATTTCTTTAAGTGTAGCATGTCCAACAGCTCTGGGTTTGACATGGCCTTGTATGTTAAGTAGAGATTGCCTCTGAGTAGATGATATGTGACAAAGTATAGGTGGAGTTTTTTTAGACGGTCAGCATAGGGCATCTGCTTTAGGCCTGTGATTCTTTTAGTGAGGTATTTCTGTGGCCTTTCCAGTTGTTGCAGATGTCTTGAGAGGTACATACTAAACGGGGCATTGTATTCTACAATGGGTCTGATGAGGGATGAGTACAGTGGGACAATGACCTCCTTTTTTCTGGATGAAAAGCCCTTAGTAATAAGGTGTGCCACATAGAAGGATTTTCTGACTGTTGTGGCGATGTGGTTATCGAAGGTGAGACTACTGTCCACCTGTGCCCCTAAGTCTCTTATCATACTTTTTGTGTTTAGTGTACTGCCACCTATGTGGTAATTCACAGGTATATGTTTTTTCCCGAAGGGAATAACTATAAATTTCTTGGCACTGAGCTTGAGTCCATGGCTCAGGCACCAAGCATCTGTTTCTGTAAGGCCCTTTTGTAGAATATCCACATCATTTGGGGATTCAATAATGACTCCCAGTTTGCAGTCATCTGCAAACTTTGTTAGCCAGAGTCCCTTAGTGTTGGCCTGTACTTCAGAGAAGTAGATGATAAACAAGAGCGGTCCCAGGACTGAACCCAGAGGTACTCCACTTGTTACTTGTCTGGAGCTGGATTTGGAGTAGGCTACTTTTACAGTGTGGGTTCTGTTAGTAAGCAGTTGGCAACCCATCGAGTGACGTAGGGATTAATAGTAAACAATAAACAAGTAAGACCACAAATAAGCTCACACCAGATGGTAATATTTTTAATGTTTAGATGTACATGATAAATTATAGCAAGATTTAGCTATTTATGTGTTTTATTTTATGTGGTTTTATACCTTTTTGTATTTGTATTTCTTTAAAAACAGTGGTCTTTTTTAACAAAACAAAATTTTGTATGTGAACTGGGGAGAGGAAGTGAGGTCACAAGTTTCATGTTTTAAAAGGAAACTGATTTTAAAGTAATTTGTCTGATGAAGTTCCTGTATTAACGTGTTAAGGGAAGAAAGTGCTTACGTTTTGAAGTTGGATTAAACTTTTGCTGGCTGCACTACGTTTTGAACTTGGAATAAACTCTTTTTGCTGCATTCCATCTAGTGCAAGCTTATTTGTGGTCTTACCGGTTTGTTGTTTACTATTTTTGTGCCTGTTGCTGAGGTGCTCACCAGATTTTTTGCTGCAGCTTTTTCAACAACCTAGATTTGGTTTTTCAATGAAGAACGACGAAGAAACAACTCAGTCTTCCAATTCTACAGGTGATCTTACCATTTTGATTAATCAACTAATGGAAAGGATGGAGAGGCTTGAACAGCTCTCATTGTCACAACTAACACAATTGTCTATTCACGCTATGCCAGGCACTTCTTCTTCTCTCCCTGCACCACATATTCCTTTGCCTGGGTTGAGTGAAGTTAATGGGAACCAAGGCTTTGTTCAGAGACTTGTAGTACAGTCAGAATTACAGGTCAGTAACAATCTTATATCAGAACCTAACGGAGACAATGCAAACAGTACTGTAAATGGTTCTAACCTTATTTTATCGAACTGGCTTGTGAATAGTTGTCCATTTACCAGCAGAGTGAGAGATTGAATACTGACCACTCATTTAACAACCGAATGAATGAATTAGACCGTATTTTGCTTAAAATTAAAAAGTTACAAATGGACAATCACTATTTTAAGGAGTGCATTAAAAGGAGAATTGTTCCTAAGGGTTTGCGAATGTGGCACTACCCGACTGGTCTGATAACAAATTCCCAGTTTCATAGAGATCTCCTCCAGTTATTTGACCATTACGGATTTGAATATATGGACATGGTAATCAAAAATAATGAAGTACAAATTGAATCACTGGGGGAAGAAGTAAAATTATTAGATAGCAAAATCACTCAAGATCCCCTCTTCGCTACTAATAACTTTGAATATATTCGTATTGTCCAATCTATAGAAGAGCAAACGGACACTATAAAATCTAGGAAATATAAAAAGATTGCTAGAGACAAAAATGAATATAATAACAATAATGCCTATCTCCCACCCCCTTGCTCCCAAGAATAGACTTTGAATGGGAGACCTCTACCCCCTAATGAACCAGATAATTATTTTGAAAATCAAGGAGCAAGTAACAACTTGAATGACTCTTTTTTAGATGAAGAGGAATACCCACCTCTAAGACGCTCAGAGTGAATCAAAAATCAACAAGCCCACTGAACAAACAGTTATGGGAAAAAACAAGAACAGAATTTTCATCAAAGGGGGAACAAAGACAACAGAGGACAACACAAAGGCCCCTGGAAGGCGAAACAGGGGAGGTATTAGACATTGACATTTCACTTCATGATATAACAAAGACTTTTGGGGGGATATAACTGAGAAGGTTTTGCTACCATCAGTCTCTATTCATTTTAATACTGAATGTGATTTTTGGTTGTATAATTTTACTAACCTCGATTTAAATCTTCATGTTTGCAATCTTTTGGCAAAAGGTTTTACCTTTACCCCATAATAAACCAGCTGATATGGTGAATATGCTTATGGACTTAAAACAGTACATCAGAAAATTAAATTTGAATCTGATGTTTCAGGGGGTAGAGAATGTCATGCATCCTTTACACATTTCCAGTGCATGTAACTCCCCCACTCACCCCACTTTAGATATCTTTGAAAGGGTATGTGAGTTGCACATTAGGACTCACTGTGGAAATATGAGTAAGCAAAAAATTAGAAACAACTTAAATGTTGAGGAAGAAATGGAACTTAATTTTTTTGTTAACAAATACCAATCTGAGGGTCATGAAACCGGACAAAGGGGGTGGTGTTGTCCTTATGTGGAAACTGATTATATAAAGAAGATGAAAGAAATCTTGTGTAGTAAGACATACACACATAATTCATTGAATGAACTAAATGGAGCATACAGGAAGGTCCATGGTTTTCTGGAAGACCTCTTTATTGACGGTCTCATTATTTTAGAGGAACATTGGTTTTTAACCACGGACTTTCCAATCACACCTACTATTTTTGGGATTCCCAAAATTTATAAGGACATACACCAACCCCCTTTTTGTCCTATTGTCGATGCTAGAGGTTCCATAACACATTCATTGGCTAAATTCTTAGATTTACAGTTAAAGAATTTGTTAAAATTCAAACCTTCATTGTGTATTGACTCGTGGGATTTCTTAAAGAAAATTAATGCTATTGAATTCAACAACTCCTGCATATTCATAACAATTGACGTAAAGGGCCTTTATTCTGTTATTCCTCATGATTTAGGAATACAGTGGTTCTGTGATTATCTGGTGTCAAAAGGAGTCATACAAGACAGAATAAATATGCTGGAACAACTTCTAGACATACTTTTAAGAAACAGCTATATTGTGTTTGATAATGAGTATTACGTCCAGATAGAGGGAGTAGCAATGGGTGCAGCATGTAGGAGCATGTATGCCAATGTGGTTATGTTAGAGTGGGAAAAGAAAATTTTATTTGAGTCTATCTTTTATCAACACTGCCACATGTACACCCATTACCTGGATGATATATTAATTCTTTGGAATGGTCCCAGAGAACAAATAGACCAATTTTTAGATTATATTGCTAATACTACACCTTTTTTAAAATTCACACATACTGTGAATGTAAATAAAATCACTTACCTTGACATTTTCCTCAAAAAGGACTTAGAACACAATAGATTTACGGCTGAAATATACCGTAAAGATACATATTCTAATAACTTCCTACACTATATGAGCTGCCACCCATTTCACCAAAAACGAGGAGTCCTTAAGAGACAATTTGTGAGGGCAACTCGTATGGTGACACTAAATTAAGGTTTTCTAAAAGAATGTGACAATTTGAAGGATATGTTTTTGAAACGAGAATACCCACTCAATCTAGTGGAAAACATTATGGATGAAGTTATAGAAAAAAGAGTAAGTGGACATTTTGTACCCCTTTTAAATTCTGAATGTAATGTTGAAATAGATTTTGATTCTAACACAAGTAGTGTTAGTGTTACATCTGAGGTTACAGCCCACCATCTTAGTGAAATGGAGACTGAAACAATTGAAAAAGCAAATGAGTTTAAATCACGTTTTTTAACTAGTTTTTCTACTGATGCATACTTCATAAAGGACATACTAGTGAAAAACTGGAAATTATAAGTGTGTGAAAGGTACATAAAAACAATTTTAGGTGACAAACCTACATGCGTGTTTAGAAAAGGACAAAATATCAAAATCCTACTTGAACAGCAAATACAACGTACAGGATACATGTACAAATGTGGGTTTTGTAAATTCTGCCCCTATATTTTAGAGGTTAATGTAAACATTAACGGAACAAAAATAAAAATTAGGAACAGATTTTCTTGCACCACTGAAAGAGTTGTATATTGTGCCCTCTGTGAATCATGCCTGTGCTTTTACATAGGAAAGACGGAGCGCAAACTTAAAAACAGAATAAGTGAACATCTCAGGAATATTAGGGACCAATGCCTACTTAATGCACTTGCCAAACATATAGGGCAATATAATGAACACAAATTTAAGTTTGTTATACTAGAATCAATATCTCCAGGTGGAGCATGGCCTTATTTACTGGCGAAAGCAGAATTAAGTTGGCAAATCCAACTGGAATGCATTCATTGGCAGGGCTTGAATGATAGTCAGTCAATTTCTAGCTTGTTAAAACTTAAAGCTTTGAAAAGATGAAATTTGTCACTAGTAAATATTAAACATTTAATACTAAAATTATTAAACATGTTTACACACTTTTTTAGGATTTTAGAATAAATATTTTTAATGTTTAGATGTACATGATAAATTATAGCAAGATTTACTGTAGTTTGTTTTCTTTACCTTGTGTTTTGCTTGCATTCTGTTTTAACAGCATATTAAAACTTCAAAAGAGACCACAGCTCTCTCTGTTCTGAGTCAGGCAGAATTTTTAACCGCCCTCCCACCTATTTAAGTTGTCTTGTTAAATACCACTGTCTTTCTAGTTGCCCGCCTCTTATGTTAATCTGACCATATATCTCATTTCTCTCTACTTTCACTGGCTTATGTGAGTAATCACAAAATCATCATTTTTGAAATCCCACCCCTTCAATTATTTAAATTTATTGGCCATCCTACAGTATTTCATAGTACCAAAATACAAAAGTGACCACCCCTTTCAATCCATCTTGCTGTTTTAAAAATAGTAACTCTCCACTAAACCTTAACTTTTTAAACAGGTAAAACTCAAGTTACCTACTTTCACATCTAACTTCTCTAGTGCACACTACAGAGTGCATTCTTTTCAATCTTACCTTTAAGCATCCCTGTGACTAGCACTTTCTCTAATACCTGCTGGAAAGCACTAAGAAGCCTTAAACTCATACAAACACTGAACTCTCCTTGTTAACAAGGAGAAATTAATAGTAGGCACTAAACAGCCTGTAATTGCAAAGTACCTTGCTAAGGAAACAGCTCCTATACTTTACAAAAAAAAAAAAAAAGCCCCAAACCAGGCATGTCCAAGGGTCAGCTTCCGGTGATTTCTCCTGTCCACCTGGTGAATCTGGGCATACTGGGGCAATGCAGCAATTGCCTCATGTACACAGACAACCCTCTCCTCCTACCACCCAACACTACAACCTGTGAGAGATGCACTTACATAGCCAAAATGGAAGCAAAGCTCTCTCCACCCAAGATTGTGCTAAACAGTCAAGAGGAGAAGGTTAACACCCACACTACACCTCAAGCAACACATAGCCCTTCTAAACCCGCACCACCAACACCCACATACAGCAACACTAAATCCACATATGCAGAGGCCCTTAACTGTAACCTGCCCAAGCAACAAAGACCTCTGAAGCTGAAACGCAAACTAACACCAATCACAACCAATGTGTCACATAGTTCACAACACCAGTGTGCCACCCAGCAACAGCCCCTAAGGCAAGACAATGTACCTAACACTTTAGTTATAGGTGACTCTATAGTCCTGCACACTGATGTCCCTCTCACCAGGTTGAATAAGGAGAAAATTACAGTCAGCTGCCTGTCGGGTGCCAGGATCCGCCACATAACGCATGCACTCAAGTCACTCCACAACAAGTACAAATATGACTCTGTCATTGTCCATGTTGGAGTGAATGACTTGAGACATACCTCCCTGGACTACATGAAAAGAGACATGGAAGAGCTCTCAGATCATGTGGCCCAGGCAGGTATTATCCTAGCCCTGAGTAGCATCCTGCCTTCGCCCAGAATGATACCACAATATAAGGATAAAATGATTGACTTCAACAATTGGCTAAGCTTATGGTGTCATTCAAAGGGGATCCAGTATCTGTCTGCCTGGGATGACATGATTGACAGACCACGATGCTTTGCCAGAGATGGTCTGCACCTGTCGCCCCTGGGATTCAGGTTACTGGCTAAGGCTCTTGCCACCCCTATAGTGCCTTTTTTAGGCAAACTTCAAAGGACAAAACCACCACCGTAACAGGTACAAGTATGCAAAATCTGAAGGTAATGCTACTCAATGCTAGAAGTCTAAACCTCAAAATGCACTCTCTCGAGGCACTCCTAAAAATGGAGAACATCGATATCTGTGCAGTAACTGAGACCTGGTTCAAGGCTCCAGAGAGCACCCCTGCAATACCAGGCTACAACTCTTACCACACTTTTCGGCCACCAAACCAGGACTGAAACACTAAAGGTGGAGGAGTGTCAATATTCACCAAGGATAGTCACACCACCAGGCTAGTTGGCCAACACAATGTGTCTGAAATTCTCCAAGTGCAACTAACACTAGGTAAGACTGCAATCCAAATTGTAGCTTGCTACAGATCCCCCACCATACCCCAAGATTCTCACTACACCTTTCTAAACATACTGGAAAATATTAAGATAGAACCAAACTCCCTAATACTGGGTGATTTTAACTACCCTGCCATTAACTGGGAAAACTACTCATGTCCCAACACCTTTGCGCAACGGTTCTTGGAATTCATAAATTCCAACGCCCTGGATCAACTAATCCATAGTCCCACCAGGGGCTCCAATATCCTAGACCTGGTCATTACCAACATGGGAAATCAATGCTCCATACCTATGGTCATCCCCTTGTTAGTCAGGTCTGATCATAAGCTAATCACCCTTAACATCCACATCCCACACCCACCCCCCATTAAAGAAACCACCATAAAAAACTTCTCCAAAGCCAACTTCATGATACTCAAGTCAGAAGTGACAAACTTCATGACACCCATGCAGACGGGAACTGAAAGTTCAACTGCTGAATCCTACACTAAGGCACTGTATGAGCACATCCACTCATGCATGAATCGTGCCATCCCAAATAGAACCAAAATGCTCTCATCCAAAAAAAGGAAGCCAATCTGGTGGTCCCCTTCCATAAACAAACTTTACAACAAAAGGAAGAAACTTTTGCAGAAAAGAGGAAAATCCCAGGATGCAAAAAACTCCCTTACTAGCCTCAGTAAGAAACTGAGATGCCTCATAAAATCCTCCAAAGCTAGTTACGAAAATAAAATTGCCAAAGATTCCAAAGACAACCACAAAGCATTCTATAACTATGTCAAGAATCTAAATGGCAATGCTCAGATCTGCTCTGAGCTAAAATAGAATTGCATTAAATATACTGATCTGAAGGATATTGCCAATATCCTGGCAGATCGATTCGGTGCCAACTTCGCCCCCCTCTCACCCCCTAAATGGCCCATCTCAATACCGGAAGATTGCCAAATTCCAGTAATAACGGCCACACAGGTACAAAACGCACTCTCTAAAGCCAAGAATACAGCATCCATGGGACCAGATGACATCCCAGGCTGTGGACTACATGAACTACAATATGAACTGGCACCTCACCTAAGTGTTATGTTTAATCATAGCCTCACCTCAGGTTTCATGCCCACTGAGTGTCGCAGAGCTACAGTTATCCCAATCCACAAGGGGGGATCCACCTTGGATCCCAGAAACTACCGTCCCATCAGTCTGAAAAGGCTTATCTGCAAGGCCATGGAGCGTATTATCATGGAACTTATAAACAAAGACACTGGCAACCTTCAAACACTGAACCCCACCCAGTTTGGGTTTGTGAAGGGCCGATCTTGTCTCCTGAACCTGACTGACTTCTTTGAATCAGTCTCCAGAGCCATGGACAAGGGTAAAGTGGTCCACACAGTCTATCTAGACCTTGCCAAGGCCTATGACACCATCCCCCACTCTGGAATCATAGATAAACTTACTAAGTTGGGCATTAATCCCTATGTCACCCAATGGGTTGCTAAATGGCTTACTGATAGAACCCACACTGTAAAAGTAGCCGACTCCAAATCCAGCTCCAGACAAGTGACAAGTGGGGTACCTCAGGGTTCAGTCCTGGGGCCACTCTTGTTTGGCATCTACTTCTCTGAAGTACAGGTCAACACTAAGGGACTCTGGCTAACAAAGTTTGCAGATGACAGGAAACTGGGAGCCATTATTGAATCCCCAAATGATGTGGATACTCTACAAAAGGGCCTTACAGAAACAGATGCTTGGTGCCAGAGCCATGGGCTCAAGCTCAATGCCAAGAAATGTATTGTTATCCCCTTTGGGAAAAAACATGTATCCATGAATTACCATATAGGTGGCAGTACACAAAACACAGAAAGTGTGATAAGGGACTTAGGGACACAGGTGGACAGTGGTCTCACCTTCGATAACCACATCACCACAACAGTCAGGAAATCCTTCTATGTGGCACACCTCATCACGAAGGGCTTTTCATCCAGAAAAAAGGTGGTCATTGTCCCACTGTACTCATCCCTCATTAGACCCATTATAGAATACAATGCCCCATTTGGTATGTACCTCTCAAGACATCTGCAACAACTGGAAAGGTCTCAGAAATACCTCACTAAAAGAATCACAGGCCTAAAGCAGATGCCCTAAGCTGACCACCTTAAAAAACACCAGCTATACTCTGTCGCATATCATCTACTCAGAGGCGATCTCTGCTTAACATACAAGGCCATGTCAAACCCAGAGCTGTTGGACATGCTACACTTAAAGAAATCCCAATCCCTCAGAGCTACATGCTCCAGGGATCTAAACCTTGTCATCACAATAAACAAAACATGCTGGAGGGATAGGTTCCTGACCCAGAGACTCCCCAGACTCTGGAATAGATTGCCCATACATGTAAAGCAGAGTGCCTCTTTGGACCTCTTCAAGAGGAACCTTGACGATTGGATGGGAGAAAGGAAATTCACCCCAGGGATCACGTCAGTCGCCCTGCTAGACAGGGGTCCAGGAAAGTAAATAATGTGGGAAGAAATAGCCAGGGAATTGTTATGGCTAGGCTTGTATAGGCCCTAGGGCTGATAGCCTAGTACCAACCTATGAACCTATGAACCTATTTAGTTATGTGTTTTATTTTATGTGGTTGTTATACTTATTTGTATTTGTATTTCTTTAAAAACAGTAGTCTTTTTTAACAAAAAAAGCTTTTTTGTGTGTGAACTGGATAGAGGAAGTGAGGTCACAAGTTTCATGTTTTAAAAAGAAGCTGATTTTAAAGTAATTTGTCTGATGAAGTTCCTGTATTAATGTGTTAAGGGACGAAAGCGCTTACGTTCTGAAGTTGGATTGAACCCAAACTGTGTGGGGTCCAGTGTTTGAAGGCTGCCAATGTCTTTGTTTATATGTTCCATGATAATACGTTTCATGGCCTTGCAGATCAGGCTCGTCAGACTGATGGGGCGGTAGTTCCCGGGATCCAAGATGGATCCCCCCTTGTGGAGTGGGATAACTGTAGCTGTGCGCCACTCAGTGGGCGCGTAGCCTGATGTGAGGCTATGATTAAACGGGTCTGTATTATGAATGCGAAAAACCGTATGAGCGCTTATGAAGACGTCGACCCATATTACACGAAGTACGGAAATCCCAAACGTACAAAACCACGAATTCCAAAATGTCGATTTGTTTTGGTTGGCCCAGCTGCGGTATAGCTCCATAAGGTAAGTGTGCGATAGATAGGACTTTAGTGTTAGGATTTGGATTAAGGTAAGTGTATAGATAGGTAATGTATGTAAGGGTTAGTGTAGTGTTAGAAGTAGTGTTATTTTAAGTGTATGTATGTATATTGTTTATTTTGTTTGGGTGTATGTCTGTAGGGGAAGTGTGTGGTAGTTATGGATCTTAGGGTTAAGGAGGGGTTAAGGATAGTGCATAGATAGTTATGTATGTGGGGTTTAGTGTAGTGTTGGAAGTAGGGTTTTGTTAAATCTATGTATGTGGATTATTTATTTTGTTTGGGTGTATGTGTATAGGGGACGTGTTCTATAGTTACAGACCTTAGGGTTAGGGAGGGGTTACGGATAGTGCATAGTTAGTTGTGTATGTGGGGTTTAATGTAGGGTTAAAGGTAGGGTTTTGGTGCTTTACCTTAGGTTAGAAGTAGGGGTTGGTTAGTGTATGTGTGTGATTTATTTATTTTCTTTGGGTAGGTAGTATGTAGCAGGCGGTGGGGTTGGCCGACTATGACAGTTCGATATTTTTTTTTCGTGGTTTAGTGCGTTCGGGATTTTCACGGTTCGTGGTATAGGTTTTGACATTTAGGTATTCGGGAATAGGGTTTTTCGCTTTGGTAATATAGACCCGATTAAACATGACACTTAGGTGAGGTGCCAGTTCGTTTTGTAGTTCATGTAGTTCACAGCCTGGGATGTCATCTGGTCTCATGGATGCTGTATTCTTAGCTTTGGAGAGTGTGTTTTTTACCTGTGTGGCCATTATTACTGAAATTTGGCAATCTTTCGGTATTAAGATGGGCCCTTTAGGGGGGTGAGAGGGGTGACATTTGCACAGATGTCCTTAGCTGTTTCACCTTAAAGCAGTGGTAAAGTTCTAGCATCACTCTAGACATGAATGGGAATTATTCCAGGAATTCATACTCTAGAAAAAGTGCATTACTAATTCCTTTCCTTTGGACTTGATAATGACTCATCACAGATGTACTTCATTGGGAAATGTTGTTGCATTAGCAGTAATCACTAGGATATTTTGATGACATTATTCTGTTTACAAGTCGACTCCCAGTGTCCATTTATATACATTCAAAAAGGACCTTTACAGTAGGCAATGTTATCAGAGGATTCTTTAATCATGGGCTTGGATGCTTTTTTTTTTCAAATATATTTTTATTGGATTTTTCAAACTTTTCAAACATACAAAGGAAAAACTGTAAGTCATTGCGGGAAGCAGTAAAGTATAGGTATATATGTAACAGTTAGTGCAAAAACTATGCATTTAGAACACAGCAGTTATCTTACAGGGAAGCTTACATCTTAGAGACCAATATAAGCAGTAAAGACCCCCAATAACCTATTACAGTCAAAGTCTAGGGATACAAATGGAAAGTGTCTTGGAAGGAAGAATATATGACTGTCTTAAGAAGAAAGAAAAGTGGTAAGGAGGGTATAACCATAAAAAATAACTATTTACACCATGTACTTCTATTTATACCATATTTACAACATATTTACGCCATGGATGCCAGATGATAACAAAATGATATAACAAAATATCCTGTAAAATCAAAAGTTACTGTGTGATGGTAACAATGTCTAATGGTTATAGGGCCAGAAATTATACTGATGGAGAATTTCCTGGAATGTAGTGTTAGAGACCCACATTTTGGAAGATTATTTAGTTTGGATTAGGTCAAAAAGTCTACACCAGTAATTCTGAAAATATTCTTTTTTCTTTTTGTTATTATTGCATAACTTATGTGCAGATATATATTTGATTGCCATTGATGTAAAGTTTTCCCAAGCTATTGTTGAGGGATTGACCATGTTCTTGGCTATAAAATATTTCGGAAGGGCACAGGCTGTAACACAGATGGATACCCTTAAGAGATTTAGGAATAATATTTAAAATCATAGTTTGTCAAGAGAATGTGTTTTTTTCGTATCCCATTTTTTCCAACTGAGTTCTGAGAGAACACCAAAGTTTGTAAATATTCTTACAGCTCCAAAAGATGTGAAGTATATCTACGTGTGGGAGGGAACAGAACGGACAGGTTAAGTTTTTATTGTATCCGAATTTCAGTAAGACTGCTGGGGTATAGTAGGAATTGTTGTTTATCATAAGCTGGGTGTAAATTAGGTTTTTGAAGGGGGTTAGATTCAGGGTATTATTGATTGCTTCGCACTTAGACTCCGTAGAAATTTCTCCTTGTATACCATCCCAATATTTGGAAAATAGAAGTGAATGATTATACTTAATGCTTGACACAAGTTTATAGGTGTTTGAAATCATTTTGTTCCATAGGGAAAGTGATTTAATGATAGATTGTGATACTTTAATGTCTTGCTCCTTCACTCTATAGTAAGAGAATTTTTGTTTTATAAGTGAGCTAATTTGCCTTAAGATAGGATCATATTTGTTAGGAGCACTAAATAAAGCTTTGACCTCAGCAACATTTTTAGAGTTATAGAAGTGCCAAACTATGGCTTTCTTAACAATAGGGAAGTTTGTTAGATCTATCATTTTATTATTGATTTTTAAGTTAGGGTTTAGGTGAATAGTTTGGAGAATGGGAATAGTATTGTGCAAATTTAAGGAGGTCATCAGAGTTTGAAAGATGCAAATTTTGTACTTTAGTGTAGGCAAGATCTTGAACTTGTAGTCACCATCAGGTACAAGAAAAGGGACAGCATATGGATTGAGTTTTAATGAATATATAAAGTTGCACCAGATTTTGATCCAGGTTGGGTACCAAGTTTCAGCAGAGGGGTCATAGCAGGCTATTTGAATTAGACGGCTAGCATTAATGATGTCGTAATATAAATTAAAATCCGGGAGACTTGAACTGCCTTTGTTCTTTGGGATAAATAGATTCCTGTATGATATTCTGGTTGATTTAGGGAACCATAAAAACTTTGAGATTGTGGTTTCCATTTCTCTGAAAAAATTTTTTGGAACATTTAAGAAGATGGAGTTAAGATGAAAAAGGATTCTAGGCAAAATATTCATTTTAATGATAGCAGATTTTGATAGCAAAGAAAGATTGATATTTTTCCATCTAGTTAGATCGTTATTTATCTGATCCCAGACTCTATATAGGTTTGCTTTTATTAGTTCTTGGTGAGGGTGTGTGAAATTTATTCCTAGGTATTTAATTGTATATTTGAGAGGAATTTCAGACAGGGGGAAGTAATATTCTAAATGGTTTGCAGGGTTTAATGGAAAAATAGATGATTTAGCAGGGTTTAATTTATAATTAGCAGCCTCAGCAAAAAGATTAATAGAATTTCGAATTTTATGAGGATCTGTGTTGGGAAGCTCAAAATAGATGTTTAGGTCATCTGCAAATGCAGAATAATTTATATCAATGTTGAAGACTTTTGGGATATGGTGATAATCTTTTGTTTAACCCAGAGAAGGAAAGGTTCCAGATATAAATTGAAAAGATAAGGTAAGAGTGGGCAGCCCTGCCTAGTGCCATTGGTAATTTTAATAGGGTGTGATAAAGTGTTATTTATATACAGGGAAGTAGAGGCATTGTTATAAAGCATCTTAATAGTGTTGATAATCAGATCAGGAAAGTTAAAGAATGTCATGGTTAGGTAAAGGAAGTTTAGATCAACATTATCAAAGGCTTTGGTAGCATCTAGGGTGAGTGCATAACGGGGGTGGTTATCACTTTTTAGAAACAACATTAATGTGTTTAAGGTAAGAGTATTGTCACACAGCTGCCTCTGTTTCATAACATGGGCTTGGATGCTGTCCTTTGGCATGCAGTGAAGACTGCAAAAAATTCCCAATTTCTTTCATAATACCAGGCAAATAAAATCTAGTGAAAACTCTAGGTTTTGTCTTGCCTATTTTTAATTGACCACCCAGAATGTGTCTGTGTGCTCATTTCATTACAAGGGATCCAAAAGGATCTATCTGACTCAGTAACTGTTTCCTCTCTTACACTGACCCATACAGCAGGTCCCGTCTTTGGTCAAGGGTATGTAAAGAACATCTTTCATTCTTTTGGTTTTCCATCTACTCTGTGTCTGTTCTCCCTAGCTCTGCTTCAGCTGTCATCTTCCCACTAAGCCTTTCTTGATTCTTCAGTGGTCCAATGTGGACATGGGGGTCATGGCACTTTTTCATACAAATACAGGTACCAGCTTTTCCCCTTCAGCTCCTTCATCCCTGTAAAGGGAAACTCAGCAAACTTGTTTTCTTCCACCAGGAGGTACAGGCTGTTTTTCTTTCTTTTCCTCGGGGGTAATTTTACCAGCTTTTTTATTAGAGACATCTGTTTCTGTCTGGCTCTCTGCTTTGATATGACAGGAAGAAACTTAAGATTGTGTCCACAATCCTCTTTTTCTTTTCCTTCAGTATAAGACCCGTCTGTTCCTTCCCCAGTTTATATTGATATTTCCGTTAAAGTATTCTAGGGTTTCTGCTCTGTCAGAGTCTGTACTGAATTCTTTTATCATTTTAACTGTTAAAATATTTGGTAAACTCATGCTTCCTGTCAATTTCTACACTGACTTACTGCAGTATTTTGTCATGGCATATTGCTGTATTCATCTAACACTTTTATCCAGAACCAATTTTTAGCTCCCTTTGTTTCTTTGATCCCTGTATTTTTCACTTTGTTGACACTATATACTTCTGGCAGTATATGTGGCTGAACTTTTTCTCTCTATAACTTCCATAGTTTAAATTTGACCATTGATTACATCATGATACAAATTAAGCACCAGAGCTACAGTTTATAAAACTTAACCCAAGAATGTCTACATTTATGTGTTTTCACTTGTAGTACAGGGTATTCCCTATTGTGTCCATGTACACAGATCATTTCAGTTTTGCTGCTTACTAATTATTTTATTTATTTATTTACTTTTTGTTCTTTGTTAACCGGGAACATCCACTGGGTCGTTCAGAGCCCGTTTTCAATGGAGGCCCACGGAGAAAAGCTCCAAGATGCATAATTAAAGGTGAAACACATAGAGTATTAATATTCAGCAGAAGTATATACAAAGAGTAGTTATCATTCAGTTGACAAAAATGATCACATAGGAGACAACAATTAAGGACTGACATTATATGAACTTTACAAGGTATTAGAGCAGGGAGCAGTTTCAGTAAACATTATTTGATAGTAGCATATGAAAACATTATCTGTACTAAATAATTTAATGAGGCTAGGTGCAGAAACAATACCAGACAGAAGATAGGTATGCAGTTAAAGAAGTTTTGAAAGTGGTAGATTTCTGGGTTGTTCTAATTAATAGTGGTAGACCATTCAAATTTTTGGCTATGGTGCAGGAGTAAAGAAGCTGGCTGGGTGGAAGGTTTGCTTTATGTACCTGCAGGAGTTGCTGATTCTCTGATCAGAGGGGGTCTGTTTGGGAGGTAGTAAGTAAGTATTGAGCTGAAGGCCGGACAGTCTGAAGGTTTAAATATCATTTTGTGTGCTGTAGTTAGTTGCAGGTAGGAGAGGTAGTATGGCAGTTCCAGCCATTTTAGGGAGTGGAGTAGTGTGGTGCAATGATGGGTAGAGTTTTTGGAATTAGTTGCAAATTTAGCAACTTTGTTATAATAAGTCTTGCGCTTAGCCTTTAGTGAAGATTGGAGTTTGGTAAGTAGAGGGGTGCCACAGATGAGTGAAGGGAATAAATAAGTGGAAGCTACTGTTTTCTTAGTGGAGGGGCTTAGGAAGTGATTATGCCTATAGAGAATTCTGAGCTTTTGATGAGTTTTGTGAATGTTATTAAGTATGTGCATATCAAATGTCCGGTGCTTGTCTATAGTGACTCCTAGATTTTTTTTGTGGTTAATAACTTTGATTATGGAGTTACTTTGAGAATAAATAGTGAACTTGGTTTTGTCCAAAGGAGTTTTTTCTTGGGGGAGAATAGCAGGGTCTTGGATTTGTATGGGTTTAGGACTAGATGGTTATTGTATATCCAAGTTTCTGTAGTGGAAAATGCTATTTGAGTTGTATGTTGAAGGTCAGAAATTGAGTCAGCTGAACATACAATAGTTGAATCATCTGCATATTGAATAAGATATCCTTGGCTCATAGAAGAGTGGAAATTATTAATGAATATACTGAATAGGAGGGGTCCTAGTATAGAACCTTGGGGAGCTCCAGTAGTGGTGTTAAGATATGGGGAGATGGGGTGTTGTCATTTGCCAGCTTGTTGTCTGTCATTTAAGTAACTTGAGAACCAGTCTATTGTGGGGAGGGGGGTGGCAATGTTAGAGAGTTTGGTTAGAAGTAAGGGGTGGGAAACTGTGTCAAATGCCTTTGATATATCTAGGAAGAGGGTGGAGACAATTTGTCCAACATAAGGGGCTCTGTTAACTGTATCCAAGATAGATATGAGGGCAGTTGTAATACTATGGCCTGGCCTGAAACCATGTTGTGTGGGTGGCAGGAGTTAGTTCTGAAGAAGAAAGTGGAGAAATTGCATATGTACACATTTTCCAAGATCTTAGACAGAGGTGAGGGAATTGCAATGGGTCAGAAGTTAGTGATATCAGTGTTGTTGCCACCTTTATGAATAGGGAGAATAAATGTTTTTTTTCCAGGGCTTAGGGACATATGAGTCCTGTATGGATCTGTTGAAAAGTATACTTATAGGGTAGGTAATGGCATCTGCTGCAAGATTCAGATATTCTGAGGGCATGTTGTCACTAGAGCAAGGTTTGAATTTCAGAAGTAGTTTCTTAATTATGGTGATAGGAATGGGATCTAGAGTGGACATAGGGTAGAGTGGTTTGTGGGCCCATTGTAATTATGGGTAGGTATGATGGTAGTGGAGTAAGTGGAGAGTTTTGGAGGTAATGTTATATTCATGCTGCAGTTTCCTTGTGGAAACTTAGCTGTGATGTTGGCTATAATATTGATAAAGAAGGAATTAGAGAGGATATTTATTGGGATGATTTGTCAGGATGTGGAGATTTGTTGCTTTTTATACCTGGATTTAGGAAGGATGTGACAGAGTTTCAGAATTTATTATGGTTTTGTTTATGGTTTGATTGAAGTTTTATATAGTATTCCTTTTTATCTTTTTTGACTAGTCATTTTACCTGTTTATGAAGTTGTTTAAATTTTAACAGATCAGAGGTGTTTTTGTTAGTTTTCCACTGTTTCCATATTTTATCCCTGGTGTGCATTGGATCTTTAATAGGCTTGGTTAGCCACGGGGCATAGTATGTTTTGATCCTCTTTGTGTGAAGGGGTGCAAGTCTATTAAGCACATTAAGAAATGTGGTATTGAAATAGTTGACTGCTTCATCAAGAGGGAGTGTTTTTAGGATTTACCAGTTTGTCTTTTTTAGAATATTAGTGAAGGTAAGAGGGTTGAATTTAGTCAGGTTTCTTATTTGTTTGTATTGGTGATGGTTTTTACAGGAAGGGGGGTGGTGGTGAATAAAGGCATGGAGATGATCACTCAGCATGTTAGGGAGGGTACCAGATTTAGATATTTTGTTGTGGTCAATGACCAAAATCCAGTGTAAAATGGATCCACTGTTGTCCTTATTGGGTCTCATTGGGAAATTGAGTTGTGTGAAGTTAAAAAGATTAATGTTTAATGAGGGGGAGTTGGAGCTGAGGTTTTGCCAATTGATATGTACGTCACCTAGGATGACAACTTCATTTTTAATATTAGTAGAAATCCAGGCAAGGATATCTTCTGATAAGGGTATGTTGTTGCCAGACGGTATGTAAAAAAAATATTTTATGCTTGTATACATATTGTGATTTGACCGGCGTACTCATCAATCTTGAATACAATTGGGCAACAATCCCAGCAATTCTTTCCATTCTAATACAATAGTATATTTTATAAGCATTGTGCTAGCATAATGACAGAATGCAGAATCTACACTTCTAGAATTTAAGATTTCAGCATTATCACATTCCATGGGTACACTTTCAGGCAGTTTTTGTTTACCATATTGCTGACTAGTGTTAACAGTTTTAGATCCATATTTATTGTTGTTATTAACTGTGCAGTACTTGGTTATCAGAACAGTTAAAACACACTGCTTCAAATGAGACCAATGCAGCTTCTAGTAGAGCCAGGATTCCTGTATTGTGGCATGTATGGGATACTGAACCCTCTACAATGCATGCCCTGGAATTGCCCCGTAAACCAAGCTAAAGTACTGCAAATACTGTAGAGGCTGTGCCCTTACAGACATTCACTCACTTCACCACATCACCCAATACATCATGCACCTCCATTGACACCAGCCCTTCTCAACATTAGAGGACCCCCCAGGACTGAGATTTCACAGAAAAGCACTTTTTGCTTTCATACTCCTCAACACTCACATTTGCACACTTCCCTGTGTAAGATATGCACTCCTGTGCTCCCTTCTCAACCTCTGCAAATGATGATAACTGTGTCCTGCTCTATGTACATCACTTGGATTGCCTTTGTATGATGCACAGTGTGACCATCCAATGCATGGGTAAGCACAGCCTGGTCTTGGCATAATATGCATCATTTGTACTGTAGTCTATCTGTTTAACTCTTCTACACTATGTACTGAAGCTATGTGCAAGTTGCTGCCTCTTTGTAAGTGTCATAGCATACTGTGCCTACCTCCATCTGGCATGATTATCCCCTGCTGCTGGCTCCTCCTGTGAATCCTTGTGTGACTCAGCCTCAGCTGCCTGTTGGGCTGGGAACATCTGCCCTTGCAAATGCCCACCCTACTGCAACTGCTTCCTGCGTATAATATTGTGCAACATTGCATACACTGACACAATTTTTGCACATGTGGCAGGGTCTTACTGCAGACAACCACTGGATGAACCCAGACAGCAAAAGTGTGCCTTCAGCAGCCCAAACTCTTGATAAATAATGTTTCTTGTTTGTGATTGTACAAAGTTGTACCCATGGTCTTGTCAATTTTATGAACTTGTTATTTGTGTCATCAACCCAAGTTCCTGAGTACATGCTGCAAAATGAACAAGATGTCCCTATGAGACGATACCCCTTGAAAACCATTGGTAATTATCACAGGTGTGCCATATGTGGGAGTTGTGATACCAGGTAGCCTGTACTCATGTTGTAGATTATACTCTGTGAATTACAGACCACCCGGCAGTTGATGGATACCCTTTGCCTCCTTCCTAGTTCACCAGGTGGAGCCTTTATTTCAATGTGGGCACATTCTGTGGTCCCCAGTACCTCAAAGAATCTGGCTATTATCATAGAAATCCTGCACAATGTTGGCTCTGTCCTCTAGAGTATGTGGGAACCAAATATGCTTCCCCACATACTGAAGCATGGCATTAAGAAACTGGAGTATTCTCAAAGCAATGGCTGAGGTGGAAATTACTAAAGAGAAAACCACCATAGTGTCTCCAATAGGTTGCTGAAAGGCTTCTGTAGCTAATTAGCATGAAGCCACAGATACATTAGTATCCACTGAGACAGGTAATCCACAAATCCCATGGGGGTGCAGACGAGGCTGACATATATCGACAATTTCTTGAATGATGTCAGTATTAACATGGTATTGGTCCACAATGTAAGTGCCATGGAATTCATGAAATGTTAAGTGGGTTCAGATAACCATGTGCCACTGGGGTTAACCTCAGTCACTGTTGGGCATGGCAGCATCAGTAAGAGTAAGGATTCATAATTTAGAACATTATTAAGGATTCACTCAATCTGAACACTAGCATTCAACCAGGTTAAAATATACAGTAGGTGCACCTTCATTGAGTGACATTTATATGTATCTGAATCACTCTGCCATTTTGTTTTTCCTCATTGTCATGCACAGAGATTTTAATTTTAATAATGTTGCTCATTACAATGTCATTATATTTATGTATTTATTACATTTGTTGGCCAGGTAGTGTGTGACTGGGCCAGGGGCCCATTTTCAGCAGAGACCTGGGGAGAAAAGCTCCACAGTATTACAGAAAACATATTTTTGCAACAGAATACACTGCAGGCAATAGAACAATACAGTCAATAGAACAATACAAGCAATAGTACAAAAAAACAGCACATGTACAATACAAGTAGTGGAATCATTTTTATATAAACACAATTAATAAACAGATGATGGAAGTAATGCTGAGAACAGTGGTAGAAGAGGGTTGAATAATTTTATTTTTATTTATTTTACATTTGTTAACCGGGCTAGTCTAACTGGATATATTTCCATTTTCAGCAGAGGCCCGGGGAGAAAAGCTCCACATAGAGACAAATAGTTACATAATACAGAAAAGAATAATATGAGGAAAATAAGTTTAAAAATACTACACTCTACGAGTTTAATACATAATGTGTATATAATACAAAGTTAAATTAAACAATTTGGGGAAGAAAAGATAATTGGCAGGCAAACAAAGAAAAAAGACATTCAAAACGTAAAATTGTATTGTATACTAGAAAAGAGTAGAGAAAGGCAGGACATCCTTTATAGTGAAAGTATTATCATGGTAAAAAAAAACTTTGAGAAAGGTGGTAGGCTACCAGTGGAAGGGAGTGGGAAAGAAAGGAGATAGAGCAAGTTTAATCAGGGTTAAAGCAAGAGCATAACCAGTGTTTATTAAGGTGTAATTTGAGTTTCTGCTTAAAGAGAGCCAGGGATGGAATGGAGGTAAGTTCAGTAGGAAGATGATTCCAGTACTTACCAATGGTGTTGGAAAAAAGGGAAGCACCAGCAGAGTTATTGGTTTTAGTTAAGGAAACAAGAAGTTTATTTGAGGAGCGAAGAGAATTCAGGTTGGTATAAGGAGTAAAGAGGTTGGATAGTATTGGAGTATTATTGGGATGGTAGAAAATCCTATGGACAAATGTGAGTTGGGAAAGCAGCAACGAGTTTTCAAGTTCAAGCCAGTGAAGTTGTTGTAGGTTTAGACAGTGATGAGTTCTAAATTGATTTCCGGTAACAAATCTAGCTATACTATTATAAGTGTTAGACAGTTTAGATAGATTACTTTTCTTTAGGTTAGTATAAATGGGTGATGCATAGAGAAGAGTGGAGGTCAGATGAGAGTGGGCAAGTGTAGCTTTGGCTGTAGGAGTTAGGAACATTTTGATTCTGTATAAGGAGCCCAGCTTTCTGTTTACAGTTTTAATAGTATTATTAATGTGATTATCAAAGGTAAGGCAGTTATCTATTGTGACACCTAGCAGCTTGGTGGTAGATTCAGGTGATATAAGGGTACCATTACTGGAGGAAATAGAAAATTCTAAAGGGGGGGACTTAGTAGTCGGCTTAAATAGGAGGAGTTTGTTTTTTTTTCGCATTCAAAAGCAGGCATCGTTTTAAGAACCAAGACTCTACAGAGTTAAATACATCTTGTGTAGTTGTTTGTAGTTCAGAGATTGTTTTAGCAGAACAAATAAGTGTGGAATCATCAGCATATTGTATACATGTGGTCTGGGGTATAGCTACCTGAAGGTCATTTATGAAAAGGGTGAAAAGAAGCGGACCAAGAATAGAGCCTTGGGGGACACCAAGAGAGATTGGTAAGAGGGAAGAGAGTTTGTTATCCCAGAGAACTGCCTGTCTTCTGTTATTGAGGTAGGAAGTAAACCATTGAATAGACTTGGGTTCTAAAGACAGAGATTTCAGTATTTTTATGAGTAGGGGATGATTAACCATATCAAAAGCTTTGGAGAGGTCTAAAAATAGAGCTGATGATAAAGTGTTGTTATTACAGTTTTTATTGATGCAGTCAGTGAAGGAAAGGAGAGCGGTGGTAGTACTTATCCTGGAGAGTAGCAAGAGCATAGATGATTAGCCAGGTGTTCCTTTAGGAATGATTTGAACTGATTGTGGTTAGGATTTTTTTGTTATTGTCTCTGGAATAGTGTTCCACAGTTTGGATACCTTGTGAGAATAGAGGGATTTGCCATGACTATTGTGGGAGTTGGCAACCTTGAGTAACAATTTGTTAGAAGATCTAAGAGTTCTAAGATTGTTACTAGGTTGGACTAAGTAGGAGATCACAGGGCAGTTTCTGGGGTGATATATAATTTTGTGGGTTAAGGTTAGCTGTTTAAATAATAAAAGGTTGGGGAACTCTAGCCAGTCTTACTGTGAGAGAGCTGCACGGTGGTGGAATCTGTATGGATGATTAGTGGCATATTTAGCAATCATGTTGTAGCATGCTTCAAGGTTGTTGAGGTCTGATTTTCTAAGGTTTGTGTCAATCCCATGCAGACTCCAAATCCAGCTTCAGACCAGTGACAAGTGGAGTACCACAGGGTTCAGTCCTGGGTCCTCTCCTGTTTGGTATCTACTTTTCTGAAGTACAGGTCAACACAGAAGGTCTTTGGGTAACGAAGTTTGCAGATGACTGCAAACTAGGAGCCATAATCAAAACTCCAAAAGATGTGGACATCCTACAAAAGGGCCTTGCTAAGACAGATGCCTGGTGTCAAAGCCATGGCCTCATTCTCAATGCCAAAAAGTGCATTGTCATTCCTTTTGGTAAAAAACTCAGTACCCATGAACTACCACATAGGTGGTAGTCTACTTAACACCGAAAGTGTGATAAGAGACCTTGGGACACAGGTGGACAGTAGTCTCTCCTTTGATAATCACATTGCCACAGTAGTCAGGAAATCCTTCTATGTGGCACACCTCATCACAAAAGGTTTCTCATCCAGGAAAAAAGAGGTCATTGTTCCCCTGTACTCGTCACTCATTAGACATATTATAGACTACAGTGCCCCTTTTGGTATGTACCTCACAAGATATCTACAACAACTGGAAAGGCCACAGAAATACCTCACAAAGAGGATTACCAGCCTCAAAGAGATGCCCTATGCAGACCGTCTCAAAAAACTGCAGCTTTACTCTGTTGCATATCGCCTACTCAGAGGCGATCTCTGCCTAACACACAATGCTATTCAAACCCAGAGCTTTTAGACATGCTCCACTTAAAGAAATCCCAATCCCTACGAGCTACATGCTCTAGGGACCTAAACCTCGTCATCACAATAAACAGAACATGCTGGAGGGATAGATTCCTGGCCCAGAAACTTCCCATACTCTGGAACTAACTACCTATCTATATCAAACAAAGCTCCTCATTAGCACTGTTCAAGAAAAATCTTGATGATTGGATGGGAGATAGGAAATTCACCCCGGGGATCACTTCTGTGGCTCTGCTCGACAGTGGCACAGGAAAATAATTTTCTTGGGTGGCGAAAGCCAGGGTACCTTTGGCTAGGCTTATATAGGCTAGGGCCAATAGCCTAGTACCTACCTATGAACCTATGAGTGAACAATACAGGAGGGAGGATAGCAGGTGTGTGCAAGCAGTGGCAAATCTGGCATGGGAGTTAAGTATGGTTTGGCCTTGTATAGGGTGTCAAGTTTTATGTGGACTTTTTTGATAGTTTGTGCAATATGTATATGACATTTGAGGTTATTATCTATGGTAAGCCTAAAAGTTTAGTGTAGTTAGTTAGTTAGATATGGCTATTAGCATACACCACAGCAGACCATGTTGCATGGGATTGACACATTGTACAGCTTGTTTTTTTCAATTGTACACACCATGCATGTGGTCGTACAAATTTGTTACCATGATGCAATAATGTCTTCTGAATCTGGTCAGTTATTTCTAAAATAAATTTTAAGTAAAACACTCCAAAGACCTAAGATTCAAACAACTCCAGTAGATGTACAGTCACAAATAATCCCAAACAAATTAAAGGCAGATACTTCTGGTATTTAACACTACTAGTTTATTATGTATGTTTTTGTCAAAACACTTAATCAGAAATGAACACTGAAACTAAAGTCACACCCCGATTTATATCTACAATCAAATTAAATAATTAGTAAACTCAAAGCTATTAACAACTTAAAGAACATTTAAAGAGACAGAACAAAAAAGAAGCATATTAGACTCCATGCAACCACAGCACTGAAGTAAAGTGTCATGTGTTCTCATTTAAAAACATGTATAAAACTGTAACCATAAACCTTATTATCCTAAATATTACTATCTAACATTTATAATAATTTTATTAAAATTGTAAAAACAATTTTTTAAAAACTTATATAAATATTGCACAATCTACACATTACAAACTTGCTGCTCTTAACTTCAGGACAAGTAAAAGGGAAACATTCTCATTTAATCCAGGTTCCCTGTAAGCTTCAAGGATAACCTGCCAGTATCACTCACGGTACTGAGTTTGTGTCTCCCACTGACCACCTCTCACATCACAGGGAATTTCTTCTAACACATAAAAAGAAAAAAACAGCCTGGTCACAAACCAAAGTGTGTTTATATAGGGCGTTGTTAACATTTTGGTTACGAATGTCTCTAGTGTACTCTTATATTCATCTCTTCAGCTTTCTCTCCATTTTACCAATATAAAAAGCAGGACAGGACCCACACTTAACTAAATATACCAGACCCATAGATCGCAGCTATGCATTTGCTATGTGCTTCTACATTCAGCGCTTCACCTTGTCCTATCAGAGGACACTGGGGGCATCTACCACATTTGTATGTCCCTAATTTATAATGATTAGTCCTATTTGAAAAGTTTCTTTCTATCAAATTTTAAATATTCAGACCCTTCCTAAAAGTACAAATGAGGGAAATATCCTTAACTTCTCTAAAGTCAGACAACTGGGAGAATCTAACCCATTCATTATTCAAAATGTCTCTAATAACAATTGCGTCCCCACTAAAATCAGTGGTAAAGGAAGACTCATAATTCTTACTTACAGGTGCGATATCTGTACTTGGCCCAATGGACCCTTCTACCACCACACTATCCACCCTTATTATAGAGCAAAAACTACTTTGCCTTCCCTCTTTTACTTCCTTAGCCAACTGTTCTATCAATCTGCTAGGTTAACCCCTCTCAGTGAACATTTCTTTTAACTTCAATACCTCCAAGTCACAGTCACTGTCCTCGGAGGTCATACGACTAGCTGTCACCAGCTGACCTTTCACTATACCTTTTTTCTGACTAAAAGGGTGGGCACTTTTAAAGTGAAGGAAAGAGTTGGCATATGACTCTTTCCTAAAGAATTTTGATTTAAAGCCATTTGGTGTTTTCTCAATGGTGATATCCAAATAATTTACGGTATCTCTAGCACAATGATGTGTAAACTTCAAAATGCTAGTACTCTTGGAAATATAATCCAAAATTTCCTTCAGTCTATCCTCTGTATCCTTCCAAAAGATGACTATGTCATCCAAAAAATGTCTGTAGATGAACCAACAATTTTTAAATAGGGACTCCAAAACATATTTTTGCTCCTAGTACATAAGGACAAGGATAGCATATACCGGGGTGCATCTAACATCCATAGCAAGCCAACTAATTTGATGGAAAAATTTCCCCTAGAAGAACAAAAAATTATTGTTAAGCACAAGATCCATCAACTCAACACACATTTGAAATTCATTGAAAGATAAACCACCACAATCATTAATTACCACCTCAAACCAAACCAAACCAATATTGTGTGGAATACATCCAAATTGATCAACTACATCTATGGTGACAAACAACAATTGTGGATGTAGAAATTCAGACTTAATACACCTTAGCATGTCCCATGAGTCCCTTAAAACAAACTAGTCTCATTGGGGGATATGTTTCAACTTTACATCAAAGTATTTTGCTAAGGGGGGCAGTAATGGATCCTTCAGCTGTCACTATCGGCCTAAGTGGGGGATCATTTATATACTTATGTACTTTGGGTATCCAAATATAGAGGTAACCCGGGGTTTACCATTGGTTAAAAATTCTAGAGTACCTATATCAATCAAACCTTCAAGCATGAAGGCATTCAAAGCTAAATGGATCCGCTGATGGGCAATATTGATTTCATTCTTGGATGCCCTGGTATACTTTCCTGGTTCCCCAAGAATGTCTAACATTTTTGCACAGTAAATAGTGGTGTCCATGAAAACCATACCCCCTCCCTTATCTGGTTTCACAACCCTTGCATATTTATTGTGCCTAATGTCATTCAATAGATTATACTCCTCAGTGGTAAGATTAGGTGAAAATCTGTTGTTCAGTATGGCTATCCTAAGTTCTTTCTCCACCATCAACTCAAACATTTTCAACTGAGGGTGGAGGGGGGGGGGTTAAAAATACTTTTTCTCTTAAGACCTTCATGGACCAATCTATGTTCTGTTTCACCCATCATTATTTCAAAATTTTTCTTCCACAGAAACATTTTAAGATCAATAATTACTCTACTAATGTCCAACTTCCACTTGGGGACAAAACTGAATCCCTTAGAAAATAATGAAAAACAAGTCTCATTAATGTCCAGGCTACTATAATTAAATATGTTGCATCCCCTATAGGTACATATAGGCCGCTCTTGAGTAAAAGACTGAAGGTTTAAGGCTGGTGTTTCATTTAGTACTTCCTGTTGCCTTTCCCCCTGGTCCAACCCATATTATTGCACCTGTTGTTGCCCCTGCCCCTCCAGTTATAACTGTTCGAATACTTGTTCTGGAGCCTCTCGAACCTCCTGAAGGGTGGGTATTCCACAGGATCCTGGTAGTTTAAACTAGGCTCACCTTGAGACAATTCAGTTTCTTGTTCATCCCAGTCATCTCTAGGGCTATTGTCCCCTTTGTTATTAAACTTCAATCTATTTGAAAATGGGTCAGCAACCCCCTAGATTTAGGATAACTCTTTTTTTCCTTGTACTCAATCAAATCCCTGTCAATTTTTCTCTTTTTTCTCTCAAAAATTTCATTACATTTTTGGTTAACAGTAACTCTAATATCCATATATTGCTTCCAGTATTCATCTACTTTAAATAATAAATCTTCTGTAATTAGTTTAAGTTTAATAAGTTTAGGCAAGATCCTTTATATTGGGTTTCTCTAGTATTATATTGGGTACACATGGCTAGGTTTATAAAGACATTCGGATCAACAGCCTAATAACCACCTATAAACTTATAAGCAAAGATACTATACCATCCTACAAGGCAAACATAAACAACCCAAAACTTTTTTGGTCATCACTAAATAACGTACTTCACCCTGTCAAGACCCCTACCCTCTCTCCAAAAACAGACAATACGACAGACTCTATACCCATACTGTTTAATTCCTACTTTATACAATCAATATTATCTCTTTTAGACACTAATACATCTGCCCCCTCTCTTTACTCTTCTCTAGTCAAAACCATCCACAGCTCTTCAATTTTGGTCCAGTACCTACCTCGCTCATAAGGAAGTTAAGCCTTAAACTAAAACTACTTCTGCAGCTGTAGACCATCAACTACCCCCAGACAACCTAAAAATGGCCACAGAAGTTATAGCCTTCCCTGTGTCCATACTAATTAAAGCTCCATAGCAAAAAAAAATACATCCCATCAAGGTGGAAAAAATCCTACATCACGCCACTGCACAAAGGTAGCAAATGTAGAGAGTTTAATAACTACAGACCAGTAGTCATTCTCTCCCCTCTCTCCAAAATATTAGAGAAATGCATCCATATGCAGCTGATGCAATACCTAACCTCAAATAACCTGCTGTCAGAAACACAACATGGATTTAGGCCCCAGCACAGCACCACTGCACCACTACTGCTCTACTACATTTTACCAGCATAATAAACCAACATAGAAACAATGGTCTGCTTGTGTCCACCATGTTCTTAGAGTCGTCAAACTCTCTCCAGTGGTTTGAATCCTATCTGCACAACAGACAGCAATCCATCTTATGGCAGAACAAACTATCAAACCTCCTACCCAACACTCTAGGTGTCCCCCAGGGGTCTATTTTGGGACCACTTCTGTTTTCTATTTTTATTAATGATCTCCACACTGTCATCCCTAAAGCTAACTGCATTCAATACGCAGATGTCTCAGCGTTGATCTGTACTGGCACCTCAAAAACAGAGCTGCTAACAATTACTCAGAGTACTTTTAACCTAGTTGAGAATTGGCTTGCCGCTCACTGTCTGGTTCTAAATCCTAACAAAACAAAGCTCCTACTTTTCTCCCCCACCCAAAGATCCCCGGTGATATCTCTCTCCATTAAATCTAATAATGGTACCATAATCTTCCCAGATGCCCATACAAAATTCCTAGGAGTTATTATAGATAACAATCTTAAGTTTGATGTGCACGTTAACAAAACTATCAAAGCCATTAATAGAAAACTGGGCTCACTACATAGGATAAAGCCATTCCTAACCTCACCTGCTATGACTGCCATTGCCCGCTCCCATCTACTCTCTACCCTCTTCTACACTTCCCCTTTACTTGCCAACCTAAATAAAACTGATCTTAACAAACTCTCAAGCTGCTATAATAACATAGCTAGATTTGCCACTGGTCTCCCCTACAGAACACATCATTGTATAAATCTAAATAATCTCGGATGGCTAGAGCTACCCAGGCAGATTCAGTATAATCAACGTATTGTGGCTCACAAAGCACTTAACCAACCAGAAAATACACCTGCACTGAAAAACATCATCTATCCCCAGTCCAACTCCAGATCACTCCGCTCATCTAATAGACTGGTAGTGCAAACCATCAAATCCAACAACTCAGCCGGAGACTCCTTGTTCACCAACTCTGCTGGAAAAACTTGGAACTCACTTCCTGCTAACATCACCCTAGATACCACCCTTTCTCAATTCAAAAAAGCTCTCAAGGAGTATTTCAGGTCTCAATGGATATATCCCTGCTCCAAGCCAGACTAAATCATCATTCATACTAGTGTACTAATACTATGTTTGTAAATGGAACTCAACTGCC
The DNA here is from genome assembly GCF_019279795.1 of Protopterus annectens. NCBI lineage: Eukaryota > Metazoa > Chordata > Ceratodontiformes > Protopteridae > Protopterus > Protopterus annectens. The sequence goes on along the minus strand of NC_056730.1, from coordinate 883,878,255 downwards.
TTTTTATTTGTTAAGCCAGAGTAGAAGTTTGTGAGACTGTATAAATTTAACTGAGTCTGTAGAGTGTGTTTTATTTGTACTATGTTATTATGACTCTTGTTCTATCTGTACATTGTGATAATTGCATATGTAACCCCCTTTGGAGCTTTTCTCCCCGGGCCTCCGCTGAAAATGGACATGTATCCAGTCAGACTATCCCAGTCAACAAATGTAAAATAAAAAATAAAAATAAAATAAATTGTCAAAGGCATTTGATACTCTCTCGCACCAGCAACTGCTTGTTTGACTCTCCACAGTAGAACTTTCACAATACTCCTTGTTGTGATTTCTTAGTTAATTATCTGGAAGGCAACAAGTAGTTAAATAGCAACAAACCTGCTTATCCTTTCAACCAGTTACTGCAGGTGTTCCTCAGGGATCTATCCTGGGTCCACTCCTATTTAATATATTTATTAATGACCTCCCCACAGCCACTCACCATGCTAGTTTAGTTAAGTATGCAGATGACCCAACATTAATATGTGCAGACTCAACAATAAATAAGCTTCAAGACATTACACAAAATCTTTCTCCTCTGTGGAAACCTGGCTCAAAGAATTAAACCTCCTACTTAACCCCAAAAAACTAAGTTAATGCCTTTTACTTCAAAAAGTTGGCAAAATCAAAAGCAATTTTTTACCATAAAGTCAGCAAACAATACTGCCATTGAAACTGTAACTCACAAAGAACGTCTAGGTATTATAATATATGACAGTCTCAAATATGACGAGCATATACTGCACACAGTTAAATTTACTCACCAGAAACTAGGCTCCCTTTATAGGATCAATGGATTCCTTACAGATACTGCAAGACAAACTCTAGCCACCACCTTCTTATTGCCAACACTCTTATACGCCGCTCCTATCCTAACAAACTTAAACAATACTCAAAGAATGAAACTTGCATTCTGCTACAATAAAGTAGCTAAATTTGCCAACAATCCCCCGCATTGTCATAGCTTAAAGCAATCAAACTGGCTTGCACTATACAACTACCTAACATATTCACGACTAACTACAGCACACAAACTCGTTCATCATATGGAAAAATGCCCTACACAACATAACTTATTACTGACCTACTGTTCAGCAAGGGACCATCCCTCTAGTAACAAAGTCTTATTACTTACAAATAAGTCAAATAATGTTGCAGCAGACTCGCTGTACTCCCAGTACGTTGCTAAACTCTGGAAAAATAGTCCCACACAAATAAAACTGTCCGACAAAGTCAATAGTTTTAAACCACTACTTAAACAATATCTTAACCAACCAATCCTGGTCCTGCACATGCTCATCTAAAGGTTGAGACTTTGTCTTCACAATATGATGTTTGTGTCTTTCGGCTTTTCCCAGTTAGGGGTCGCCACAGTGGGAACTCCGGTCCGCTAATGATTGGCAGTTGATTTTTATGTACCGGCTTGCCAGACCTGACGCACAACCTTCAACGAAGGAACGCCCATTCATGCATGTCTCCACGCAGAAGACGCTCTAGCTGAGAATCGAACCGGACAGCGTCTTACTGTGAGTCGAAAACGCTACCGCAGCACCACCACCGCGGGCTATGATACTCTGCAAATACTCTACTTAAATAGAATACACTCAACATCTCACTGAAATGACAAAACAACTTTTATGCATGTTTTTTGTGAAACAAACAGCAAAACCAGAGCATCCAAATAGCTACACGACTACTAGTCTTACCTAGCAATAATGGATCATTCCTCTGTCATATACAAGATATTATAACAATTTTTTCATAACAAAAGATCATCATAGGTTCATCAGTTGTTACTAGACTAATGACCACTATGGCCCTCACAAGTCTTGCTGTGCCCTCCAAATATTGTTTTATTATTATTTTATTATTATTTAACATTTGTTTATGGGGAAAGTCTGACTGGACACAGGTCCGTTTTCAGCAGAGGCCTAGGGAGAAAAGCTCCACGAGTAACAGTAAATTTTCATGCACACATTACAATAATCAATAAAGTATAAAGTAAACAAAATGTAGTATACATAAGAACATACAAATTTGTTACATCTTGACAACAAAACCTAGGCTTTGAACATAGCTAGTACTATTTGTAGGTATGACTTATGTCAAGATATAAGGTTAAGACAGGTCAGTAAGAACAAAGGATTAAACACCGGGGGGAGAAGTTGGATATGTTTTGGGTATACTGTGATGTATCAGAGCACTCATGAGGGGTTACTACAGGAACATAGCCACTTATTTTTTAGATAAGCTTTAAGTGATAGCTTAAAGTGGTTAGTGGATGAGATTGACAGAATGGAGTTAGGAAGGGAGTTCCATATACGAGATATATAACTGGAAAATAAAGATTCTCCTGCAGTGTTTGCCTTGGAGACGGTGAGTAAGTTCTTGTTGGTAGAGCAAAGTGGTCTGCTGGAACTGTAAGGAAGGATGAGATTTTGTAGTGCAGGGGTTCTAGTTGGTTGAGTTACAATTTTGTGAGTTAGAGAGAGTTGGTTGTAAAGAATAATGTTGGGAAGCTCAAGCCAGTCTAGTATCCTTAAAGTTGTACAATGATGTTTTCTATATGGGCAGACAGATGCAAACTTAGCAATTTTATTATAACATGCTTCTAGCTTAGATAAGTCAGTTTTTCTTAGATTAGTTAAAATTGGAGAGGCATATAGTAGAGTGGAGAGCAGATGGGTTTGTGCTAATGAAATTTTGGCCATTGTGGTCAGGAACCTTTTGTGCCTATATAGACCTTCAAGTTTCTTATGGACTTTTTTATAGTTAGGGAGACATGCAAGTCACATTTTAGGGTATTGTCTATTTCTACTCCAAGAAGCTTTGGATGGGTTGTCAGGAAAATCACAGTATTGTCTTTGGCTATTATGTTAAATGTTGGGCATGAGACAGATGTCTTGTTAGGTTGGAAAAGTAATAATTTAGTTTTGTTTGGGTTCAGGATTAGATGGACATTGACTAACCATGTTTCAACAGAAGTGAAAGATTCCTGTGTTTGAGAATGAAGAGTTTATAGAGAAGTGGCAGTACAGATAAGTGTTGAATCATCTGCATACTGTATTATAGAACCATGTGGAGTAGCTGTGTGTAGATTATTAGTAAAGAGGGAGAAAAGGAGGGGGCCCAAGATAGATCCTTGGGGGACACCAATGGATAAAGGGAGGCATGGAGATAGGTCACCCTGCCATAGAACAGATTGTTGACGGCCAGATAAATAGATATGAAACCATGCTGTGGCAGATGGTGAGAAGGATAGTTCAGTTAGTATATCTATTAGTTTGGAATGGGACACCATATCAAAAGCTTGTGCTAGGTCTAGAAAGATGGCAGATACAAAGTTGTTATTCCTGTGATGGTTTACAATATTAGTGAAGGAAAAGAGAGCTGTAATGGTACTATGTGATGGGCGAAACCCATGCTGAATGTTTGCAAGAAGGTTATTTGTTAGTAAGAATTTTATGACCTGGAGATGAATACACCTTTCGAGTAGCTTAGAAAGAGGTGAAAGAATGGCAATTGGCCGATAGTTTGTCAGTTCTGTGGAAGGTCTCCCTTTATGAAGTGGGATTACATAGGGAAACTTTCCACAGTTGAGGGACCTTGTTTGCGAGAATGGATCTAATTATAAAGACTGATACTGGGAAGGCTATAGATTCAGCTGCAATTTTGAGATATTCACTGGGGAAGTTATCTATGGCAAGTGTAGTAAGTTTTAGTTTCTGTAGTTGTTTTTTTATAGTGGCTGTAAGAACTGGGGAGAAAGAGAATGAGGCATTGCTAGTTGTAGACTTGGCTGGTTTGGTATCAGGAGTAGGGGGTTTGCTGTTTGGAAATGGCAATTTTAGATTCAGTAAAATATTTGTTAAAAATGGTAGCTATGCTATCGGAATTGTTGTGGATGTTTGGCATTGGTGTAGTAGATTTTCCTGGGTAAAGGATTGAGTTTATAGCTGGCCAGAATTTTTGAGTTTTTTTTATATGTTGTTTCGAATGTTATGATAGAAATTTATTTCATCCTGTTTTATTTGTTTTTTTGCCTTATTTCTAAGTTTTTGATACTGTTGTTTAGAAACTACTGTGTTAGTCTTACGTCATAGTTCCCAGGCTTTATCTCTAGTTTTCAGAAGGGCCCTAGTGTCTCTGCTTAGCCAGGGGGCATAGATTGATTCTACTCTGATGGTTCTAACAGGGGCATGGGCATTTAATATATTTAAGAAAGATTTATTAAAGGGGTTCACTGCATCATCTAGGTCAAGGTATTTGAGTGGAGTCCAATTGCACCTTTGTAGATCAGCTAGTAAGTTGTCAAGATTAAAGTCATGTTTTTTTCTGAGTTGCTTAAACATAGTAGGTTTTGGTGGGAATATGTGTTGTCGTATAAGAAATGTGGGTAGGTGGTCGCTCAGACCATCAGGAAGGTAACCTGATTGGAATGAATGAGAGGAGTTATTTAATAATATCCAATCCAAGGTGGATTTTTTTTTATTAGCTTTATCTATTCAGGTAGGTACTTGAATAGTTTGTGTAAAACCATGCAAGTTTATGTGATGCATGGGGTGATCTGTATCACATGCAAACCAGTCTAAATTAAAATCACCCAGTATGAATGTCTCCTGACTAAGAGTACTACTTGCCCAGTGCAATAGACATTCTATAACTGGGACATTATTTCCAGGTGGGATATAGCAGCCAATTATATTAAGTGTTTTTCTTGAATTTATGGTTAGTGTGGTATAGATGATTTCTGCACTGTCCATTTGTGGGGTTTTGCATTCAAGGAAAGTTAAAGTGAGATGGTCTTTAAAGAGGACAGCAACTCCACCTCCTCGTTTGTTGAGTCTATCCACCTGTAGTATGGGGTAACCTGGGGGTAGTATTTCATTATCTTTTGTACTTGGTTTTAACCATGTTTCAGTGATTATGACTATGTCTGGGGAGTATGTATCTAGAATGGCATGCAGGATGTCCAATTTGTTGGCTATACTTCTAATATTAATGTTAATTATTAATAGGTCTGATTTTTTTCTGTTTAGGATTGGATGTGTGGGGGTGTTGAGACTAGAGTGATTAGATGGGTTGGTGTTATCTGAGAGTGGTCCTGGGTTTGGGTGGATATCACCACTAATCAGTAGCCTAGAGGCAATGTTGGTAAGTAGTTTTAATCATTTGATAAGCTCATTGCTGAATAAGTGAGGCTTATAGTGACTATCATTAGTAGGTATTAATTTAAATGGAAAATATTGGAGGCTAGTAATATTGACATGTGTAGGACTGATGGTGAGATATGTACATGGAGTAGCATGGTAAGGTGGGATTGTGGTGTGATGAAAAGTGGGTATCTGGAATGTATTGTGGTGATAAGTAGTAAGGTGAGATAGTAATCTGAGTGTAGTAAGAAGTGATAGGTGAAGCACAAGCATGTTATAGGTCTAGGAGGAGAAACAGGATAACAGAAAGTGCGTCTAATTGGATGGATAGAGTGAGGGAGTATCAGCCTAGTGTTCAAGAGTAGAAGCACTGGGGTGGGTGGGATATGGGGGCAGGGTAGGGGAGAGTTGTAAGCCCGGAAGGCAAATGGAGCAGGCAGAGCAACCCCAGCAGGAGGGATTCCAAATAGAAAAGAAAAAAACAATCAGGAACCAGGAAATGTAAGCAAGACAATACACTATGTTAGAGCTTTTCAGCTTACAGAAGCCAAATGTTGCCAGCAAGATCTTTAAGGATGAGTAGATCTAAGGGAGTTGGGACTGAACTAAAGGTTTATTTTGGAATAGTTTTAACCTTAGACTCTGGAGCTCACCTGTTTGTATACAGAGGGAATAAGGAACTGGTACAACTAGTAGAATATGTTCCTATGTAGTGGCTGACTTCATTAAAGCTCTAAACAAGCAAATTGGTCACAAGTACCCGAAATTGCACTGATAAACCAAAAAAAAGTACAAGCCAGATAGCCAGTCCCAGATGATTGTTTATTCCGCAAATCCACGAACCAACACTGATAAATCACACTGCAAACCAAAGAACATTCTTTTTTCGTTGTTGTTATTGGGTCCCATGTTTTCTGTCTGTGGGGACCATAGTTGTACCTGTAATTCACTGGTTCCTTTCTCTTTAATCTCTCTGAACGTCTCGGGGAAGGGTGGTCCAATGGGACCTGTCTATCTAGGTTTTCCAGGTTGTCTTCGCCCTCCCATCTGTCCATATGATTGTCGTTGAAAGACATGTTCTGGGAATTGCTGTTTTCTTTGTATTCCCTAGGCCTTGGATAATGTATCTGTTTACTATATTCATTAACATCTTTATCTATCTTTTTTAACTTTCTCTCTTGTGTCTTTTTACATCTTGACTCAATGTTAGCTAACATATTAATGTATTTGTTTTTTTCTGTTTCAACCGAAAATAACAAATCATTCACTATTTTGTTGTTCACAGTTTCAACCTGATGAAAAACAACCTCCATTTCGAGCTCATTATTCCGTATAATGGCTCTCATAATGTCCATACCACATCTATCAAACGCTCTTAATAAATCTTTATGAAAATCAGATCCTTCTTTAACATTATTCGGGTATTTACATACCCGTAAACCTTTTGGAACTATATTTAAACTTAGACAATGTTTTAAATATGCATTGTCCATTTCACAGTTCTTGTATTTATGCAGTAATATGTCCAATTTGTTTAACATCGTGGCATAAGAATCATTATCGCCATGAGTAGTATTTTGTACTTTCGTAGAAAAGTCTATTTTAAAATCTAAAGTGTTTTTAAAAAGTCTTTTTGTACCTGTTGGAAATGAATTGTTTAATTGTCCTTCTCCCTCAGCACTTCCGTTATGCATGGTAACGTTCATTGGTTCACCTGCATTCGCATCGGAACCTGCAAAAGTGAGTGCAGGAAACCCATCTAGACTACCACGTCGAACCTGGCCACTCTGTGCTGCCCTGTTATCCTTTCTAAAGTCTTTGTTACCAATATTTGCTCCTTTCTTCGAAGTTGAACATTTTAAAAGTTCCTGGTTTCCAGGTAAACAAACAAATTGGACATATTACTGCATAAATCCAGGCTGGATCTTAGGAAGCCCCATATACCAGGCAAAGATTCACTCTCAACAGCTTGTAGGAGACTGAATATAGAAACAGAGCCTTTAGACAATCAGTGTATGACAGGGTATCCATGCCCTGAATTCTCCTGGTGAGAAACCTTTTGGGCATTCCATCTTTTGTAAGTGTTTGGTTAGATACATGCAAAATTGGGCATTGTATTCTATGATAGGTCTGACAAGGGCTGAGCAGAGTGGTACTATAACTTCCTTGGACATGGCTGCCATACCCTTACCTATAAGTTGGGCAGCACAGAATGATTTTCTTATTATTTTAGCTACATGTTGGTCAAAGGCCAGCTAGCTGTCTACATATGCTCCCAGATCCCTTACTATTAGGTCAACTCTTAGAGGTGTTTTATCGATGGAGTAATTAACTTTGGCTAACAGTTTGCATTTTTTGGTGTTGAGTATTAGGCCATGGTTTTGGCATCAGTGATTTGCCAGTGTTAAACCCACTTGCAAGATGTTGGTGTCTTAGGGGAATCTATAATAGCTCACAATCTACAGTCATCTGCAAACCTGATGAGCCAGAGGCCTTGAACATTAGCCTTAACTTCTGAAAAGTAGATGCCAAACAGGAACAGGTCCAGGAAGGAGCTCTGGGTACTCCATTGGTGACCAGCCTCTTGGTGGAGATGGTCTCACTGATCCTGACATCTTGGGTCCTGTCTGTGAGCCAGCAAGCAATCCATCAGATACAAAATTTACTTAGCTGGTCATTCTGGCTGTAAAGATATGTAGATAATATTATCTTCCTGCAATGCAGTTTATTGCTCATGAATCTAAACTGGGGTGGGGGGGTGATCATAATTTCTGCAACAAAAAGAAACTATATTCAGGAGAAATAAATAGGATTTATACCTTTAATATAATGGCAATTCCGTAGAGAAGTATTTTGGTCATTACTGCACTTAGCATACTGCGCAGATGTTCAGAACACCAACAGAGTATAATGGAAAATGTCAGTCTGTGAGGAAAAGCACATGAACTGAAGACAGTGAGGCTAATCTTTGAAAGGATATACCTCTGTTGCTCTTCGAGATTTCATTACAAAATTTGCAGCTAATAACACCAGGGTATCTAGCTGTAAAGCACACCTAAGACTTCAATTCTTATGTTAGAGCTTCCAGTGCAGCATGATTCTGAATTTGACTCCACAGCTTTAGTCACTTGAAAACATAGAGTTGTAGCCAAGAAATATTATTCCTGAAGAATAAATATTTTGTTCTGGTGAAATGTATAGGATTTTTACTTCTGCCATAATAAAAACTTAGTACACATATATTGTGGACATTAATTTTTACATGTCCTTTTGTATAGAGGTCTACTAACCCTAGGTGGAAAGCAGTCATAATTTCAGACTATGGCAACAATAGCCCTCTTAAATGCTGGACCTACTGGTTGTATGCAGTAGACCATGTTTTAGATCCCTGAAAGCACTTCACAGCAGAAAATCTAGAAAATCTGGAACTTCTAAGATACCTAACTACAAAACATGTACCATGTGACCAAATGGAATGTGCCCCTTCTGAAACAATACTTTGACATGAAGGAATCACATAAATATAATGGCCATGCTGCCCTTTGATAGATATAGACCCCCTGACAAACCATATCAGTAATCATTCAGAAGTTGTCCCGTAATTGCTGTTTGCTTTTGTACATCATCTGTCACCAAAAATGATACCCATAACTATTGTTTTACTCTTTTATACATTTGTTAACTAGGTAAGTCCACTGGACACACATATCACTTTTCAGGGGTTAGCAGAGAGCAATGTCTGATCAAGAGACTTGCTCAGAGTTACACAATGAGCAAATGGAGTAGGAGGGCCTAATACCTTGCACTCTTGACTACAGTTATCTATATTTCTGATGTCTCACCGAGAAGAAAATGAAAAATATGACAGCCACGGTAATATATTTCCACTTGCTGCTATAGAACACTCTATTTTATGTTGATTGCCATAAAAATGAGTAAAGAAATAAATGCAAATATTTTCTGTTATGAGCAGTGTCCATTGTTACCAATTCACACATTTTTGTCAGAAAAAATAAATGAAAGAACATCCAATCACAGTAATGTTCCACTCTTCTCCCCTCAACAAATTACAGCAATGATCATTTGAATGCGATCAGTATCAGTCTGCTATGTGGTTTCTTTCATCAACTGTCTCCCACAGCCCTCAACCTTCCGTCTCCAAAATATGGACTACTACCTGTACACAATGTGGAGCAAATCGGCAAAGTATAGGTGATAATGAAGAATACTGTCTCTTACATAACTTACAGTTGAGAATATAGATGGCGTGTTCTCCTTTTAATTGTTATGCAAGCACATTGGTGAAGTGCAGTATTCTCCATTATTGCCCTAGCCTTTTCATATGAAACCACATCATTCCTCCTTGCTAAAATAACCATGCCACTATAAAGTGGCCAAAAAGAACAACTTGCCCATATCTATTTTACATTATTAAATCATGAATTAACACTCTCATTATGTAGTGAAACACAACAGCATTCTTTCATTCCATTGAACACCAAGAGACATTGCCCAGACAACCTGCATGTTTCACATTACTGTAATTATGATAAAAGATGAAAACCAGAAGTTCACAAAATAAAATTGTTGTAAGACAAACCATAGCATGCATTATTACTAGACCACGATAAAAAATCATTCCAAATACTGCCAGACTTAAAACTACTCATTAAAAAGACCAAGGTAAAAATACAAGAAAATGACAGGGACAAACAAAGATAATTGGTATGTGAAGGACTAGCTCTGTGTTCCCACATGTGACTGAAAGGCCAGGAAAGCCTCAGCTGGCTGTTGTATTGATGTCATTAATAAAATGCCTTATATCATCCAATGCTACAAAGTACATTAGCAGGGCTGTTAAGAACATGTGTTTTAAATAATTTTAGTTATTTAATATACTGTTATTATTAAACTATAAGTGAACAGCATAAAGAAAACATACAGCTTTTTCTTGAAATTCGTAGTTAATAACATGTAAATTATATAAAGCACGCATACAATTGAAATGCATTAATTACTAATGGATGTATATCTTTAGGCAAGTTATAATTATAGAATTAAAAAAATCATACAATTTGGCTTAATTGCTTTTTTTTAATTCTTCTTATACTTAAATTGTTTATGGTCCTAAATGCAACAAAACTACAAACTTTCTAAATATAGTATCTGTTTTTATCCCCAGCAACTTACCCGAGCATTAGTCATATTACTGGTGTGCTTAGTAATTTCTTCAAAATTATTCACATATATAATATCCTAAAGTTGTCAATAAATAAAAACTTAACTTGGCCTTAATCTACCAAAGATGACTGTAAAGAATACTGTACCTAATAAATGACATCAATTGCATTGTAGTACTGGGGTTGTTTTCACTACCTGTATTCTGCTACTTCAGATGAGAATGTTCAGTATGTTACAGCGGCAACTGTCAAACTATGTTGCCACTGTAATATTCTAAGCAATATGCAAACACACAAGTAAGGTCCCATTATTGCTAAACATAGAATCGTTACCAGTAACTTCAACTAGAAAGCTCATAACACTTTAGCTAACTGTTTCTTAATATTTACAAAAGGTTCTCTTGATGAACTAATGTAATTCTGTAGTATTCACCATGGTTATTTGTTAAAAAATCATAACAATGAATGTGTGACACATCAAACAGCATGGAATGGAAGTTTTTAACACTGAAACTGAGGAAATTTGCTTGTAATGAGTTGACTTTGTTAGTTTTTCTGCCTCCAAAACCTTTCGTGATCAGCTGTGATTAGTAGTATTACCCTAAGAAGTGGATAGAATAAGAGAATGTAAATTAACATGTATTTTCTGAAGGAAAAGAAGTCTATAACTCTAATTGTTGTCATTATTTATTAAGAGTAATATATTACAGTTTCTCCCACAATTGCCAGTTTTAGGAGGGGTTAAGAGGGGTAGAACAAAATTGTGAGCCAAAATCAGGGAAAGCTGGGAGGTGTGATCAGTTACAGACTTCTTTTACCTCAGAAAATATGTGCTGATTCACATTCTCTTATTCTGTCAACACCTCATAATAGTAGTTCTGTTATTTTATAGAATTCCTGATTGCCCATGATTATTTCTGGATTTTTTATGATTATGGAGGTAAGCAGTTCAAAGTTTTGACAAAAGACTGCAAATTGGAGACATTTATTAAATATTATGCTAATTCACTTGAAATGTTAATAGAATAGTTAATTTCTGAACAATAAGAACTACGGCATTCTAATGGCTGGCATTGCTAACACTATACTCCTCAATGATTTATCAGAACATCAAAAAAATTGTGAGGGACAAGATAGGTCAAAAATATGATGCAAAGTCAGGGATGTTGTGCAAAGTCAGGAACAGTTGAGAGATACCCCCTCCAATGTGGATCATTGTAAAATTATATTAAAAAGATATCTACATTCTGCTGAGGACTATGTCTACTGTAACCACTGCTGAGAGTTCTACCTGCTTTCCTGTATCCTGCTTTACCTTAAAAAAAAATCTGCTCTAAAATAGAAAACAGTTGCTAAAGATTCACACATCTGCAGCTCCTGCCAGTAGTCCCTAGTCATATGATTAGAGATTATCGGGGAAGCTGTGATATCGCTTGCATTTCCAGGGATAACCGATCATGAGCACTTATCCAGAAAACTAACTGAGCATTGGTTAATTACCAATGTCCAATTACCATGGGGTAAAAATATCTGTAGATTTTTTTAACAGTTTATGGACACTTTTTAAAATGCATGTATGTGTATAGGCACATGACTAAAAAAAAAAGGTCTTTGTATTTTACTGGTGCACTTACTTTGGTGCGCTATTTCCCAGGGTAGTGCCTCCAATGAGGGGTGAGGCAAAACCTGCTTCATCATCATGGTGGAGTATAAGGATGTGCTTGGAACACGGGAATAAGGCACAAGTAACATGGTGCTGCAAGACAGAGGGAGTACATGAGAGCTGCATCACCACAGAAGTGGAGACTGCTATTGCAAATGCTATTATATGCCCCTCTCATTACATAAGCTGAATGAGAGACAGGGATAAAAAGATAAACTCATTGCAATTCACAGTATGATGTCTCTTTGCTAATCCTGTCTCATTCAGGGGTGCATGACAGTTTGCACCCAGTACAACACGCACATATGGATTGGGCTCCTGCATGAGGAGGGCTGTCTGGTAATCATGTAGGCCATGCTGGACTACTGTCAGTGTGTAGCAGACACCAAGGAAGGAAATATCAGGAAATGTCAGTGAAGAAGCTTGAAGTCAGTGGTGGCAGTGAGGAAAAATAAATGAATAAACAATGTTTCTGAACTTGCTGTCTTTTCAGAGGTTATCCCTTAAACTAGGATTCCCCTCAAACTGATGCCACTGTGTGTGTGTGTGTGTGTGTGTGTGTGTGTGTGTGTGTGTGTGTGTGTGTGTGTGTGTGTGGGGCTACCTATCCTGATGTTTTTCAGATTACTGCGATATAATCAGGTACGGCCATTGAAAAATAATAAATAATGTTAAATGCATTGTTGACCCACTGGAACAGAGGGAGAGTTTCTGTTCACAGCACTGGTGATGTATTTTTGAATGCTGAACAGGGTGCCAGGGAGCCTGTAGGAAGATAGGACTGTACACATCTGGTCAGTAATCCTTCACTCAGGTGGAGGGTATGGAGGTTGGGAGACGTAGCTTACACGGGCAGAGTGAGGAGAAGAACAGGCAGATTATTCACACACACACAATCATATGAACACAGACTGCACTGGCGTCATGGCACATCATGGGAGCAGGTGTTAAGGGAAGGCCTTACTAGTGGGATGGTACCATACCAGGATACCTCTATTTCTTGTCTGCCTAGTTCTAAAGATTGAGTGAGGAAGAGAACTGAGATATGAGTGATGCCAAAAAGTAAATAAACAGCAATAAACAACAAAACAAAACAGTGCATAATACCTTCATTTTACAGGGAAATATTTTATTGCTGATACTTGTTACATTGAAACTTTTAGAAATCAGAATGCCATAACTAAAATCTCTGTAAGAACATAAAAAAGTGGCATTTAGATAAACTAAAATGGCATATGTTTTACAGACTACACAAGAAGCAGTAACAGGAAATTTTGAATTTGAATATGTAATAAAAGTATCCTAGAATAAAGCAGGGTCATGGCTAAAACATTCAGGTACCTCAATGGAAGGAAATGCAGAATTTAAAGATGTAAAGACATGACTAAAGGGCAAGGCTAGGAGGTGATTGTTGATGTTCTTATCATGCATGTTTTTTCTGAGAATGCAGCATTAACTATAACGCTTAGTTTTTGTGGGAAGGTTGTGAATATGTATTTTAACAAGAGGGAGGAGCATAGGGTGACATACAAGAGTGGAGGGAGATGCACACAGGTGGATTATATCTTATGTAGAAGGGCCAGCCTGAAGGAGATTGGAGACTGCAAAGTGGTGGCAGTGGAAAGTATAGTTAGGCAGCATAGGATGGTGGTTTGTAGGATGACATTGGTGATCAAGAAGAGGAGGTGGAGTGTGAGGGCAGCACCAAGGATCAAATGGTGGAAATTGAAAAGGGTAATTGTGAGGTGGAGTTCAGGGATGAGTTAAGGCAGGCACTTGGTGGCAGTGAAGAGTTACTAAATAGCTGGGTAACTACAGCAGAGCTAGTAAGGGAGACGGCTAGAAAGGTGCTTGGTATGACATCTGGACAGAGGAATGAGGACAAGGAGACCTGGTGGTGGAATGAGGACGTATAGGAGTGTATACAGAGAAAGAGGCTGGCGAAGAAGAAGTGGGATTGTCAGAGAGATGAAGAAAGTAGACAGGAGTATAAGTAGATGAGGTGCATGGTAAAGAGAGAGGTGGCAAAGGCTAAGAATAAGGCGTATAGAGAGTTGTATGAAAGGTTGGACACTAAGGAGGGAGAAAAGGACCTGTACCGATTGGCTAGACAGAGGGACCGAGCTAGGAAGGATGTGCAGCAGGTAAAGGTGATCAAGGACAGTGAGGGAAACGTACTCACAAGTGAGGAGAGTGAGTTGAGGAGATGGAAAGAGTACTTTGAGGGGCTGATGAATGAAGAGAATGAGAGAGAGAGAAAGCTGGATGATGTGGGTATAGTGAATCAGGAAGTGCGATGGATTAGCAAGGCGGAAGTAAGGATAGCTGTCAAGAGGATGAAGAATGGAAAGGCTGTTGGTCCAGATGACATACCTGTGGAAGCTTGGAGGTGTTTAGGAGAAATGGCAGTGGGATTTTTAACCAGATTGTTTAATGAAATCTTGGAAAGTGAGAGGATGCCTGAGGAATGGAGAAAAAGTGTTTTGGTACCGATTTTTAAGAATAAGGGTGATGTGCAGAGCTGTAGTAACTACAGAGGGATAAAACTGATCAGTCACAGCATGAAATTATGGGAAAGAGTAGTGGAAGCTAGGTTAAGAAGGGAGGTGATGATTAGTGATCAGCAGTATGGTTTCATGCCAGGAAAGAGCACTACAGATGCAATGTTTGCTCTGAGAGTGTTGATGGAGAAGTACAGAGAAGGTCAGAAGGAGTTGCATTGTGTCTTTGTGGACTTAGAGAAAGCATATGACAGGGTGCCTAGACAGGAATTGTGTTATTGTATGAGGAAGTCGGGAGTGGCAGAGAAGTATGTAAGAGTGGTACAGGATATGTACAAGGGTAGTGTGACAGCAGTGAGATCTGCAGTGGGAGTGACAGATGCATTTAAGGTGAGGTGGGATTACATCAAGGATCAGCTCTGAGCCCTTTCTTATTTGCATTGGTGATGGACAGGTTGACAGACTAGATCAGACAGGAGTCCCCGTGGACTATGATGTTTGCAGATGAAATTGTGATATGTAGTGAGAGTAGGAAACAGGTTGAGGAGACCCTGGAGAGGTGGAGATATGCTCTAGAGAGGAGACGAATGAAGGTCAGCCGGACTAAGACAGAATATATGTGTGTGCATGAAAGGGAAGATAGAGGAATGGTGAGGATGCAGGGAGTAGAGTTGGCAAAGGTGGATGAGTTTAAATACTTGGGATCAACAGTTCAGAGCAATGGCGAGTGTGGAAGAGAGGTGAAGAAGAGAGTACAGGCAGGGTGGAGTGGGTGGAGAAGAGTGCCAGGAGTGATTTGTGACAGACGATTACCAGTAAGAGTGAAAGGACAGGCCTACAAAAGGGTAGTGAGACCATCTATGTTATATGGGTTGGAGACAGTAGCATTGACAAAAAGGCAGGAGTCAGAGCTGGATGTGGCAGAGTTAAAGATGTTAAGATTTGCACTGGGTGTGACAAGGGTAGACAGGATTAGGAATAAGTATATTAGAGGGTCAGCCCAGGTTGGACAGTTTGGAGACAAAGCCAGAGAGGCAAGATTGCATTGGTTTGGACATGTGCTGAGGAGGGATGCTGGGTATATTGGGAAAAGGATGCTAAGGGTGAAGCTGCCAGGTAAGAGGAAAAGAGGAAGGCCTAAGATAAGGTTTAGTTTATGGATGTGGTTAGAGAGGACATGCAGCTGGCTGGTGTGACAGAGCAAGATGCAGAGGACAGGAAGAAATGGAAACAGGTGATCCACTGTGACGACCCCTAACCGGGAAAAGCCGAAAGAAGAAGAAGAAGTTTTTGTGGGAAGGTTAGGTGCTGCACTCATAAAGCTAGTGGGCACATAATTCAGCTTTTATATTTTATTCACAGTCCAGACTACATCAAAAATTAACGGCATAACAAGCCAAGGCCAGATACGTAGCAATACTGTGACCACTGCAGAAACCAGTTAGATAGCTTCAACAGATCATGATATTCCCACATTACATTAGAACTATCCAGCTTGCTATGTCCCCATAACCATTTTCAGTCTATTAGCAGTAGCAACACAATCACTTAAGTTAAATTCCCCTTCCCAGCCCTTATAATCTTTCCATTTATGTTATTATTACCAGTATGCTCTCTGCCAAGCATGTTTGTTGCGGACATATTTGTCTTAATTAAATGCATGGCACTTACTACAATATTGCATTAATGGAAGGACATATGCCTGCTGGCAAGATGTCATAATAACCCAGCTCATCTATACAATTAGATTTCTGCCTTTTGTGAGTGAAGCTATTGCAAACCAACTGACGACAGCACTTTAATAACTCAAGAACATATAACACTGTGATGTTTCTTTTCTGACTTCTTCGAAAATAGGAGCCAAGCATTCAGCTAATGTAATCATTTAGCTTTTTGCTGGTACTTTAATCAAGCATATAAAATTAGCAAAATTTTTAAACAGATACATTGCCCACTTAAATGGATTGTTTAATTAAATAGTTTTATTATTTCAGAATTGAATTCAATAAAATATGCTTTCTATGCCATGTTTCCAAGCGGAGAGAGGGATATAAAAAATGTATGTGAATCAGTTCGTTCAGCAGATTATACTAAAACAGCACTGAATAAACTGTTTAGTTATCATGACACAGATAGGGTGGCATTATTAACTTATGTGAACTTTGCACGGAAATTAAACTTAATTTGATTATCAGTAAGGTTGACAAAGGGGAACTGCTGAATGCACTGTAACTTGACTTCAGCATGGCCTTTTTCTAGCATGTTTTAGAGGAAGTTAGAAGTCTAGAAGACATGGTAGGAAAGGTGACATATACAGGAAAATAGACAATTAAGAAGAATTAGGGAATAGCAATTAAAGAGAAGCAAGTGAGATACCAATAACCAGTATTGTGTTACAGTGTTTGTCTCTGGTTCCAGTTAAGTTAGCATATTTGAACCTGACATCATTCTATGGTTAATGAAAATAACAATCTGCTCACTGGGGATAACAAGAGAGGACAAGAGGATGGGAATAGTAACATGAGCCACAGCATGGCATTGTATGGTTTCTTCAGAGGCTATGAAGTATTGTACAGAGCTAATACTGCCTACTGGAGTCATGTCTCTTCATGCCAACAATTTCATAATGTGGACAGCTTCAAAGTCCCATTACAAGCCCAGTCTTCAGTGACCTCACTAATCAGACACCCTGTGCTATTATGCATATGAAACGAACCTTAAAAGCACTTGGGTTTTACAGTGGAATATTAACAAGGCTGTTGATAAAAGTCAGCTTGCATATCCAAGGGAAGAGATGACACTGAATTCTTGCATCTGAGGCCTGCACTCTTTGTCCAGACAGCTTATTTTAGTATATGTGCTGCATATGCATGCACGCATGAGATCAGTAGCAGCAACTTTGCCCATCAGTGAATCTAGTAAGATGGAATTTGCCCAAAAGTATGGGGCAAGGGTGGTGATCTAGGCTTGGAAACAAGCATGAACACCATTTGGACTGGTTGGGGTAAGGTCATTTTAAACATCTTTAGACTGTCCTCCTGTACATATAGGCAGAGATCCCTAAGGCCTAATATATAAAGGTACCTTTTTGGAGTGTAGCACACTGCGTATATGTAGACTTGCTTTTGGAGGGCAGAAAAAAATTACACAAATGTTTATCAGACATCCATTCTTAGTTACATCATCTTAAAATAGTGAGATGGAAGATGGTGAAGAAAAAGGCTTTTTTTCCTGGTCCTGCCAAGTTTGTCAACTTGTTAACTTAAGATTTCTGTAACATAATGTGATATATAAGTACTGCCCTATTATGCTTTTATTACTAACAGCCATAAATATTGCTTGATATGTTTTGCTTTCATTGCATTTTTCTATATATATAATTTTGGCCTATGGCCCCAGGTTGTGCCTCAAGAGGGTCCTTGGACCAATTTGGTTACCAAGTCAACAAATGGAGAAATAAATAAATAAGATTAAACCAAGCTCAATAGTTTTGGTTCTGAGATCTAGTGACATCACAAAGGCAAGTTCACATCTTCACAGACTTGCATCTTCATCAGGGCAGTTCAGTAAAGTTTACTACAGCTCATTGTTGTATAATACGTTGGAGAGTTGTGGTGAGTGTTCATAATTTCAGAGAAAGAACCCAACTACAGTAGCCAGAGAGCATAAAACATAATAAAATGTGTGTATATGTATGTATATATATATATATATATATATATATATATATATATATAAACTGTATTCTACATAAGCTTGAAATGTGAGACCGTAACTTGTATGTTAATACAATATGTTTGTGCATATGCTGTAACTTGCTTGTCTTTATCTGTTTGTAAGTTTGGAGCTTTTCTCCCCGGGCCTCTGCTGAAAATGGACATGTATCCAGTCGGACTATCTCAGCCAACAAATGTAAAATAAAAATTAAAAATAAAAATATATTTGTGTGTTAATTGAAGGTTTTCAGTAAAGTTTGATTCATTGGAGAGGATCCATCAATAAAGATCAGTGAAGGATATTCTTAATACAAAGTTCTGCAACCATGGAATAAAGTAAGAAAAGAGGAACGGGGGCAAAGTCTCCTACATGAGATGGGGTTTGTGGGGGGCTCACTTAATTCACGGTACGAGTTTTGATCCAGCTCAACTGACCACTTCTGATGAATTTAGACTGAGATATATGGCAAAAGATAAAACCATACTCATATAAGTATAACAGCAAAGGAGGAGGTGAAATGATAGCTGCCAAGATTGGGAAGAAAACACATTTGAAAATATATTAATACATATGGAAAATGTATTTGGTCAGGAAATATTACTGTTATTCATATGCAGCTACTTTTTCTTCCTTTGTCCCTGGTCCATTCAAGGTCATTTGCTGACCCACACTCCTTGTTTTTCTCCAATAATGTATTCTGTTGTGCTATAGCCCTCTGAGAAGCAAAATTTCTTGATGTCAGACTTGCATTTTCCTCTTTCAGTTATCAACCATGTTCCCATTTTTCTGCCTTCTCCCTTATCAGATGCATTTTACCCACCTGTACATTTTTAAAAGAGGAAACATTTGTGACATACATTTATATAAATGAAAACAAAACATACTGAAAATATTTTTAGTTGCAAACATCACTTATAATCTATCCAGTCATTGTCAGTGAAACATTACATAGCTCATTCAAATTTTGCCTTTTTTTACACCGCAGTCCTCCTCCAAAACATTATTTTGCATGTATTGCTCCCACAATTCCCGTTTTTTCTATGTAATTTGCTTCTACCCTTTTTTGACAATTCAATTTCCAGTTGTTTTATCTCTGTTACTATATTCACTTCTTCTTGTGCTGTTGGTTTAGACTTTGATTTCCATTTTTTAATAATTGCTTTTTTTGGCAGCCACTATAATTAGACACAGCAAGACCTTACTAGGTCAAGGCAATTCTGATTCTGTATCATAGGAAAAAGAACTATTTCCTTAGTTACAACAATTTGCTCACCCATCTGATAGAGTAGTCTGCAGGGAATTTTTAAAGTCTGCCAGCTCATTATACTCCCAAAAAATATATTCCAAATTATCTCTTTATTCTCCATCTCATCTCCAGCATTTGCAATCTTTCTGTGGAAAAATTCTTTGGAGTCTACTTGGGGTATAAAAATAACTGTGCAAACACTTCTAAGCAAAGATTCTAAATGTTGTAGACTTTGTTTTATATATGGGAGTCATACATATATCCCCTATTGTTTCTTGGTAAATTGCTTATCTAATCTCTCTTCCTAAGCCTTTCTAACCTCCTCTGATTGATTTTTAAAGTTATCATGCAACATTTTATATGCCCAACCAATTATCCAGGTTTTAACAGCAGCTTCTGTTCTACGTTCTACTAAAAACTCTACCAGTGCTGGTCATTTGCTTAGGATCCCCCTATTTCTTCCTATTTGCCTATACTCTGAGATCATTCCTTGATAGGGAAGGCAATCTCTAGCCTGCATCCCAAATAAATTATTGTTCTCTTCCCATTCTATTACCTGTACCTGTCTAATTATTTACTCCCAATACCTGCACTCCTTTGATAAATTTTCTCCAGTAAATTCCAGCCCCCTCTTGCCTGTTGTCTGTATCTCTAATTGCAGTCAACCCTATCGGCAGAATCTCCTTTCTCCATTCCCATGTTGGTTTAATTCTTAGAATAGTTTCTGCTACTTTATGAATATAATATTCTGTATGGTTATTGTTATTCTCCTTAAGGATCTGCATATAAAAATCACAGTGTCTCTTTGTTTCCTTAAGCCCTCCCCCGTTTCTTCATCACCCCTTTCCACTTTGAACTATTGCTTTCTGCTTGTGCTATGTATGAGAGCCTTAATTGTGTAACTCTGAAATACCCCCTTCAAATCAAGTAATCCCAAACCACCTTGTTCTGCTGGAAGGATCAGCTTATCCTGCTTGACTCTTGCCGTCATCCCCTCCCAGATAAAATTCTTCAGTTCTATTAATTGCTATACACAATTTCTCCTCTGGTTGATAAAAATATGCCCGACTTGTGTATAAAACTAAAGTGACTAAAAATAATTTTCACTACTTGTATCTTACTGTCCATATCCATAAAAGAGAGCTTCCAATTTCTCAGTTTTTGTATTATCTTTTTAGTCTCCTCCCAGATATCCTTAGCTGCCATAATATAATCCTTCTTAATCCACACTCTTAAGTATTTCATTTTATTATGTCCCCAAAAATATGGGTATTGCTGAACTAATTTGTCAGCACATAGTTTAAAGCTATTACTTTTGCTTTACTCTTCATTAATTTTGTATACCAAAAAGACTTGAAACTGTCTCAGAATGTTCCACAACACTGGAATGTCCTTTTCTGCTTTTATGAGGTATAAAATAATATCATCTGCAAATAAAGCCAGCTTTTCTTGACTATTATACCAATTATATTCTTGAATATTTAATTCCCTTATTTTCTTTGCTACTGTTTCTAAATATAATGCAAATAACAAAGGGGAAAGAGGACACCCCTGCCTGATTTCTCTACTCAAACAGAACTTAGAGAGGAACCCACCATTTTTAATTTTCACCTCTGATCCCTCAGATATCCTCATAATCAATCTTATAATTTTATCAGGGAAAGCAAATGCTTCCATTGCCCTACTCAAGAAATCCTAGCTTACTCTGTCAAATGTTTTCTCTACATCAAGAACCAACAACAACTGTGGTGTTTTCTTACATTCTGCTTCCTTTTGGTTCATGATTGTTCTATTAATGCTGTCAAATGTTTGCCTCCCTTCCACAAAACCACATTTGTCCATATCTATCACTTTTGGCATCACCTTTGCCATCCTTTAACCCATTATAGACATAAACACTTTACAGTCATGATTTAGAATTGCAATACACCTATGTGAACCTGGATCTGATTGGTCGCTACACTCTTTAGATATTACAGCCATCATCACTTTCTTCCAGGATGTTGGTGCTTCTCCTCCTCTTAAAATACTGTTAAACAAAACCTGCCAGATCTTTATCAGTTTCTTCCCTCCTAGGTTTCAAATTTCCACAGGAATACCATCTATTCCTGGGGACTTTCTTGTAAATTGGTTATACCTCACCATTTTTTCTCATCTCCTCCTATCCTAACTGTTAGTAATTGAGCCTCATTTACCTCTAACCTTGGCATATTTAATTCTTCCATAAACATTTCCATTTGTACCTTTTCTTGATTTCCATATTTCTCTGCTTTATTCAGATTTTCATAAAATTTCCAAAATATTTCTAGTACCGCTACAGGATCTCTGGTTATCTCCATTGTTCTAGCCTCCCTAAGCTTGGTGACAACCATTTCCACTTTCTGTTGCCTAAGTTGTGCTAAATGTTTTGTGCTGTAGAGTTATTATCAAAAAATAGTTGCTTAACAGCAGTCTTTCTGAACTCATGCATACTATCAAGGTAATCCTTTATTTTCTGTTTAGCATTCTGTTGTTGCTCCTCTTCTTGTTCTGTGAGATTCCCGCTATTCTGCAATACTTTAACATTTGTCATTCCCTCTAAATAACTCTTGTTACTTCTTAACCACATTTCCTTTCTTTTATTTTCACTCTATTTTTAAACTCCACTTGAATTTTATCCCACTCCCTAGCTATATTCTCATAAGAAATTTCTATCTTCCCTAATAACGCCCAAATAATTTTCAGAACCCATTCCTTAAATTCATCTCTTTTTAATACACACACACACACACACACACACACACACACACACACACACACACATATATATATATATTTGGCTTTCTGTCAATTTGTTGAATATTCATTCACTATGTGAAATGGTGAAACTACTTCCAGAAGTGATCAAAAGTATGTATTAGTGAGGCAACAGGTGTTGTAACAAATGTGATTGAATTTGTTTGGGTAATGTGTATGTCGGTTTGAAATGTTAATGCTGAAACTTTCAGATATTATGAAAGTTTCAGCATTAGGGTGGGAGTGTGTGTGTGTGTGTGTGTGTGTGTGTGTGTGTGTGTGTGTGTGTGTGTGTGTATGTGTGTGTGTGCGTGAGTGTTTGCAGGTTAGGGTTAGAGTTAGAGCAAAGTATGTAGATAGATTTGTGGGTTAGGTTAGAGAGAGAGAGAGTGTGTGTGTGTGTGTGTGTGTGTGTGTGTGTGTGTGTGTGTGTGTGTGTGTGTGTGTGTGTGTGTGTGTGTGTTTATTGTGCTTTATTGTGTACATATGCTATGTGTCAAACACTGGAAACAAGGTATCAGAATTAATGTTACTTTGGCACCAAATGCTTTCTTTTCATGTTGTGCCAAGTTTTAGAATCCCTCCGAGCTACACGCTCTAGGGACCTAAATCTTGTCACCACAATAAACAGAACATGCCGGAGGGATAGATTCCTGTCCCAGAGACTTCCCATACTCTGGAGTAAACTACCTATCTATATCAAACAAAACTCCTCATTAGCACTGTTCAAGAAAAATCTTGATGATTGGATGGGAAATGGGAAATTCACCTCGGGGATCACTTCTGTGGCTCTGATCGACAGTGGCACAGGAAAATAATTTTCTTGGGTGGCAAAAGCCAGGGTACCTTTTCGGCTGGGCTTGTATAGGCCCCAGGGCCGATAGCCTAGTACCTACCTATGAACCTATGAACCTATGAAACAGTTTTCTATATAATACAATTTCTCCTACAGTATCACAACCATGAGCAGTAACAAGGCAGTCCCATTTTTTTTCATTTTTCAGTACAAAAATGTTCTGTTCTGCTTTTGCATTAACATGAGTAACATTTTAAACTTTTAACTTAAAGTGATTTTCTCTATCTCATCTCTGGGTCTTGTAAACAATAAATTCATTTTTCATTTTTTTCACTCTGAGTGTTTTGCTTGGTTTGTCATTACTATAACCACCAACATCTTTAGAGCTTTATGGAGACTCATCTAAAAACTAGAAACTCTGGATTCAGACATGAGGTATATCTGATCGTAAGAGAGACAGATCTGTAGTTCCGAAAAAGAGGCTTTAAGCAAATTTTGAGTCAAAGAAGAATCTTCCACATGTAAGAAATTAATTTTTCATTAGAAATTAAAGGCTCCAAGAGTCATAAGATGCTTATTTGACTGAAATGAAAGACAGAGTGAAAGACTGAGCTTTGTGACTTGTGTGATTCACCAGTAAAAGACAGAATTGTCTGTGTGGAATCAAAATCGATCAAGTCAGAGGCAAAGTATAAAAGGAAGATTTGACTCTTGAGGCTCCAGACAAAAAACTAGATACGTGTTGCGTGGGTGAGCTTTTCAGTAGAGCTTAAAGGCATGAAAGAGGAACTGGAAATGTGCAAAAGAAAACCTGTGAGTAAAATGAGAGTGAATTGAAACTCAAAATGAATAAAAGAAATGCAAGAGATGCCACCATTTCATAAAGATTTATAAAAGATGAGTTTAAGTTTTGCTTGCGTGTGGCAGAATAAAAGGAACACAATAACACTCAAAGGTTTGTAGACAGAGTAGAGATGCATAGTAAGAATGTTATACAGAGTGGGAGCAGCAGTGCAGTACAAAATGATTTTAGATCAGAAAAGCCTGCAATGAAAAGCAAGAATATTACACTTAAGTATCATCCATTTTCTTGGACTTATCAAAAGCCTTTAACATGGTTAATCACAATATGCTCCTCAATGCTCTATCTAGTCTAAACATATGCTCCTCCACTATACTATGGTTCAATAGCTACCTATCAGAATTCCAACAAGCAGTCCTCTGGCAAGAAAAGTTGTTCCCCCTTTTACCAGTATCCATATGAGTCCCTCAATGATCAATCCTTGGCCCACTGTTGTTCTCTCTTTTCACTAATGACATCTCCTCTTCCCTGTCCACTGCCTCAGTAGTACAATATGCTGATGACACCACTATAATATGTGCTGCCCCCAGCATAATGGAACTACATACCCTTACCCAAAATAACTTTACTCTAGCTGAAACCTGGTTTTCTAACATACAACTACTTCTCAATCCCAAGAAAACAAAACTAATCCTATTTACCCCTGGCAGATCATCTAACTTAAACTATAGCCTCATCATAAACTCCAAAAATAATATTCAAATCACACCAACCAACCACACAAAACTACTAGGAGTAGAGATTGATAATCACCTGAAATTTGATATCCACATAGCGCAAACCATCAAAAAAGGTGAACAGAAAATTAGGACTCCTCTATAGAAACAAAAAGTTCATGACTAAACAGACCAAAGCCACTATTGCAAGAACCCACCTCCTCTCCATCCTTCTTTATGCCTCCCCTATCCTAATCTTCACCTTACTGAACTTCGCAAACTGGAATCATGTTACAACAAGATTGCCAAGTTTACTTCAGACTCCACAAATAGGTCCCATCATTGTCATTCCCTAATGCAACTCAAGTGGCTGGACCTTCCTCAGCTACTACGACTTAATCAAGCCATGGTAGCACATAAACTCTACTACTACCCTGAGAAAACACCTGCACTCCAGCTACTAATTCAGCCCCACAACACCACTAGAGTCCTAAGATCAAGCAGCCAAGACCTCATTCATGTAATTAGACATAAAAATGAAGCAGGAAAATCTCTCTTTGCCTGCACAATAGCCCAAAACCGGAACTCACTCCCAAGCCATATAACTACCACTACTTCTAGTACCCAATTCAAACACCTCCTGAAATCCCATTATTCAGACAATTGGCTCTGCTCTTGCTACTCCCCAGGGTAAACAATAACTATGCACAGTTGCAAGGATTCTGCTACTCTCTAACATTTTCCTTACATAGCCCTGCTAATATCCTTGCTTATTCCTCCAAACTCAGCATCAGTACAATAGGATAAAACATACTAACACCTGTACACTATAGTATTAAAATCTGTACCTGATAAAGGCTATAATCTGTATCTGAGAAAGGTATAAACCTTATCAGAGCTCTTTATAGTCTCATCTTGGTCTTACTTCAGTACCTATACTTTTGATGTGTGGGTGTGAGCATATATATATATATATATATATATATATATATATATATATATGGGTTCACTTCAATTCACTGAACTTTCAATTCACTGACTTTCATTTCACTGACACCATTTCACTGAAATTCATTTCACTGAAACTTCATTTCACTGAAAGTTCATTTCACTGACAACTATTATTACAAAGTAAATGGAATATGCCCCCTTCCCCACTGTAGTGCAACCCTGGAGTTAGAATATATAGTTAGGGGGGTGTGGGAGGCAGATCCCCCCACATCGGTGGGTGTGGGGGGGTGCAGCCCCCCACTTCATTTCATATGATATTCTTACGTTTTGATATAATATTGCTTAGTAAAAGAAAAGTAAGTGGGGGGCTGTGCCCCCCACACCCCCCGATGTGGGGGGCTCTGCCCCCCACCCCCTAACTATATATTCTAACTCCAGGGTCGCACTACAGTGGGGAAGGGGGAATATTCCATTTTATTGCTAATAATAGTTGTCAGTGAAATGAACTTTCAGTGAAATGAAGTTTCAGTGAAATGAATTTCAGTGAAATGGTGTCAGTGAAATGAAAGTCAGTGAATTGAAAGTTCAGTGAACTGAAGTGAACCCATATATATATATATATATATATATATATATATATATATATATATATATATATATATATATATATGTGTGTGTGTGTGTCTCTACAAATGTAAATGTATAAATGTATTGTGAATGAGAATGTATAAAAAAAAAAAAACTTTTTAATTTTCTACTAATTGTTCGTTTTACTAGATGCATCATATGCTGTGAAATTTTTCATTTTTGTACTACTTTAAATAATGTAACACCTAAATTTGTTCTTAAGAATTGCTTAGAATTTTATAAATGCTAATAGTGTAAAATGGAGCTTTTCTCCCCAGGCCTTCGCTGAAAATGGACCTGTGTCCAGTCGGACCCTCCCGGTTAACTAATATAAAATAAAAAAAATAAATAAAAAAAAATAAATAAGTTTAATATTGATCCCTAATAAAATATACTGTCATAACTTAGGAGCAGATCCAATAAAGTCTACATGGTACACTAAAACTGCTTGCACATCGTGGTGCGATGCACATCGTAGCATGCTGTTTTGTATTCAGTAAGTGGTTCTACATGCTGTGTACAGCCATATAAACACAGTAAACATCATGGCATGCTAATTACAGCATAAGCAGCTGAATTGTATGCTAATCAACCAATCCAAGATGGAGGAGCTATTCCACAAGCTATAAAGCAATCATGTAGACCCAGTGCAGGTTTTGGCTGCAAATTCCAAAACCTATTGGAATACAGCCATGGCAACTACTCTACATGGAAACAATGTTAGGGGCTGCTGTTGCTTTTATTCTTGTGTATGTGCAACAGGCCCAGGTCTATGCTGCTGCTACTGCTAATAGTTCTCGGCCAAGGAAAAGGTGTTTAGATCCAGTTTACTACAGGAACTCTGCAACCTCTGTTGTCCTCAACTGAGAGGAAGGGCAAACCGAGGGGAACCAATACCTGTAGCTACAGAAACATTCCAGAGACCAACATGAGATATGCTGGGGGTGTCAAAGGCATCAGCATCCAGGATCCTCCATCAATTCCTGAATGCTATGCTATAATATGCCAATGACTACATACATTTTCCCCATACACCTAAGAACAGAGCCACAGCTATGCAGGGTTCCTGCCCTCTAGCACACTACCCTGAAGTGCTGGGTGCCTTAGACTGCATGTATGTTGAAATCAAAGCACTGCCAAGGGAACAGAGAAAGGTGAACACAGACGGAAAGGGCTTCCAATCCATTAACTGCCAGGTCATGTGCAGTGTTAAGGAAATAATCCTGAATGTGTGTGCTGGCAACCCAGGCAGTTACCATAATTCACATATCTGGCAGTTACCATGATTCATATATCTGGCACAACTCTCAACTCTATCACATGTTTTCTGGGGGGGATGTCCCACAGGATCATTTACTGGGGGGTGCAGGTTATGCACTTGAACCAGGGGTGATGATGCTCATCAGAAATGCAAACACACACCAGCTGAAGGACGTTATAATGAGGTACATGCTCAAACAAGAAATATTATGAAGTTCGTGTTTGGGATGCTGAAGTCACAGTTCCAGTGCCTAGATAAATCTGGGGGAGCTATGCAGTACAACCCCTGTACTTGTGCTGAAATGTTCACTGTCTGTGCTGTCCTTCACAATATTATTCTGAGAAAATGGCTTCAGCAGAAACACTAAGGGGAAGGGGCACACATTCCACCATCATGGGCAAGGTCACCATAGCCGCATACAGGTGAGGAGTCAGAGAGGGAACCACCAGCTGCTGTGGGTGTAGGCAGACATAGGTGTGCACAATATGCACTTGCCCTGCCCAAGAGGCAACAGATAGTACACACGCTCACCACTTAAGGGGTAAAAACTTCATCCTCTGCACATGCATACAGTACTATTGATGCCAGGCAACACTCACAACTTTTACTTACCCATGTAATGGCTGTATACTGCTAGCATCACATAGAGTCAAGTGAATTAAAACTCTTGTAACTGCTGGACTTCCAAGGTAAGTGTTGAACCTGGAAGAGGAAAATAAATAGCTAAGAACACAAATGAATGGCATATCCTTGCATGCTGTTACTTGCTAATGTAAATAAGTAGAAGGTGGGTGATTTTTACATGACATCAGTATGTGACAGCACTGACTTATGTCAATAGATGTGTTCTCTGTCAACTAATAGACCTCATGCAATAAAGATACACACATTACAAAAACCTGAAAGAAAGCAGTAGAATTTTCAATAGAGCATCACAAACACATATATACTAAGTATTCAGTTAGCTATGCACCCTGGGCATCAGACAAAAGACTTGTGTATCCCTGAATCCAAAAAATAGAAAATCAAGGATATGGCACAGTTATCATTATTTGCACAGAGTGCTGTTTGGTGGAGGCCAAGAGACCAACGCTGACACTAAAGGTAGTGAGTGCGTGTGAGTAAGAAAGCTAGACAGTCAGAATTTTTGATAAAGTATGACATGGCCACTGAGACAGAATGACAGAATGAGCTGTAAGCCTCATGATTGACCCAGGTAACATTTAGCTGTGTGCATCTGTTTGGGGACTTAAGGTGAAACGTGTGTGTGAGTGTCTATAAAAAACACAGCCAAGCTCTGTGCTAGCAGTACATCCTGGTATGCTGTACAGGTGTGAGCCATGGACTGTAGAGGTGACAGTTGCACTGGCACATCCATACCCATGGTCAGATGCACTGCTGCTACCTGAACATGACTGTTGTCTGCTAGATGAGCTGTCCTCATGACTAAGCCCAGGACCACCACACCATCTGGGTGTGGACAGCTCAATCACTGATGCACAGTGGAAGTAGTGCCACTAGAGGAGTGTGATCAGGCAAGGCCATGTTGGCTAACCTCAGATGATGATGCTGACCTACATCCACATGAATGCCATCCTCCTCCCCGCAGATGTTCCCTCACAGGCACTGATCATTCCACCATGTCAATATCCAGTCCACTGAATCAGCAACACTACGGAGGCAGTCACACATGTCATCCTGTGCCACATCTACAACCCTAAGCATGTCTTCAGAGGCACTATTGGAATGTGCCTGCTCCTCCAAAATCGCCCTAAACATATGTTGAGTGGCACGTAAAGACACAACAGGATTAGGTGGAGGGTCAGTAGCAAACCTTCTATGAGAACCCCTAACACCTCTCTCATGCGGCACCTTGCCATACTTTGGCTATGGCCAGATTCAACCAGTACTGAAGTTGCATTAGCCACACTGTCCTGATCAAGCGTGTCACCCTTCACGTGTCCAATATTTGAGGGCTCACTGAAATAGCTATGCGTAGGCCTACTGCCTGTGTCTGATGGAAATACAGGGGATGGCTGAATGTCAACATCAGTGTCAGATTCATCCTCTGCACACACACCCCCCCCCAACTGTGCCTCTGTTTGGCCACCATCATTATCAGAGTCTGCTGATACTTTGACATCAGGTCATAAGAGTCCTACACTTCCACTGTCAGGATCACCTGTGATAATAACCAACAAACACAGGAATGAAATTAATACCTACACTACAATTTGATATATGATAACATACTAACACTGGTGCCACTATCACAGATAGTACAGAAATACACACTCACTCATGACACCCACCTCACACATATGGATAAATGCATAGTTCTGACAAATAGTCTTCAATAATCAAATAAAAATGTTTGGCTTACCATGTGCAGATGATTCCACACTTGCTATGGCAGATGGTCCTGGAAGCAGTTAAGCAAAAGGTAAGGACAGACACAGTCATCACAATTCCAGTAACTCAGGGGGACAGACTTTTTGCCTATATATCCATTAACAATACTTTTAACTGAAAGCTGCCTAACATATCCACACAAAGCCCACGTGTAATGGACAAAAATGTGTTGTTAACGGCATCAATTTATCAATAGGTTCATTAAAAAAATAAAATAAAATAAAACAACAGGCACTATTATAGAATATTTTACTATACAAGAAAATGCTATAAATGGACATATGTAAGCTTACCTGTAAGATCCTCTTGGCACATACATGTCCTCCCAGAAACATCAGCACCAACATCAATCACAAGTTGTACACTTTCCACTGAGCTTTCTGGATCTCTGACAGTGGACAGGCACTTTTCATTTGGTGTCAAGTGGTGGCTTTGTAACAGCACCCCCGTAATCAGCTGTTCACAGGAAACTGCAGCTGCTCTCCTCCGGACTGATGAAATCATATCAGTGGCCCTATGATGCACCTGATCATAAGGCCTGTTTTGAGCTCCTATGACATTTACATCATTGACTACCTGGTTCCAAATCTGCATTCTGTCAGCCATATCCCTATGTCCTCTCTCAAGCAAAAGGGACTCTGGCACCTGAATGCTTGCACGATTACATAATTTTCTGAAAGGGGGTTTACATGGATTGGTATGTTTGTGTGCGATACTCCTATGTGACATAAAACAGAGAAGGATACACCACATAAATATCACATAAAATTAAATTACTGCTTATATATGTGCACATATTTTCAACATTAACCACTGATGGCACACATGTCAGTTATTCAAATTTAAGGTTATGTGGTTGTACCATATCACACTGACACACAAACCAATTTGTTTGATCCAAAACAAGGAATAACAGTGGAGTAATGTATTGTTTATCACATAAAGAACTGGATGACTTCACAATTTCAGGAGCAAACCTCTTCAAAACAACTTTTGCTGTGGCAACACACAAGTGGTACTTGGCTCCCCCATCTGCAAAACAACTGGCAAATGACCTTTTGTACCAAACAAGGAATAACACATTAGTCTATTGTTATAAATGCTTTCTAAAAAAATTCTCCTACTATTTGCATGCATTTACATTAGAAAAGTCAATTTTATACAATTGCCAGTCACCTCTCCCTCTATCCAGCACTTCCCTGGAAATGTCTATGAGTCATGTTAGAAGCCTACCACACCTGCATCATTGACAATATATCTCAGCAAGTAAAATGCCTGACAAAAATGCCTGTGCTAACAGTGAACTTATAAGAAATGCATATAGATAAAAGTTCCATTTTCTAATGCATATATATATATATAACATGTGAACAAATGTAGCATGTACTTGAAAAACACAATCATACCTTAGCAAGATCAGAAGGCGTCTGTGCAGATAACTCTAAAGTAATAGCAATCTTCTTCTGTGTTCTCCACATACAAAACTCTTCTCACCTTCAAGTTCCCTAGCTATGTGTTTAACTTTTTTAGTGCAGATTCAGGCCTCTGAGCATGGTGAAGATGCAAATGAGGTATGAACTCATTAGAATTGCTGAATGCCAAACTTTTGACATCACATAACAGGTATAAACATAGTGTAGACACTACCTTGGTGTTAGTTGCTGATGGATTGCAACTGTGAATGATTAGTAGTAGGGAGAAAGAAGACACAGCATCAATTCAGACTACCTTACCTACAGTGGGTGTGTCACAAAAGATACACTTACAAAATGTAGAATTAACTCTAGCAAGCTTTTAAATGGAAGTGAACAGCACACATTTCTAATTTTGTTCACTAATGGCCAAACTATTCTGCCTTTGCTGAAAACTGTTTGTATTTTACTGTCATGTAATTTTATCATACATTTTAATGACAATAATACAAAATGCCATGTAGACTGCATGTCTGTGAGTACAGCACAGATAAGGGAAGAATGAACACAATACAAAGAGAATACAAAGCTACATTTGTGCAAACAATATTCATAACTGCTTGTATGATCACTCATTGCACTAAATATGAAAGTAGCACATGCACAGGCAAGTGAGACTGTACAAGTGTGTATGTCTTCTTAATGCTGTGGAAGAAATGGAACTTGCTTGTATGCACAATAATTTGCATTCCTGCTGCAAACTTGTTTCTGCGGCAAAGACAGATAAGATACCCCAGTCTGTTTTGTAGTTTCATTATTCTGATTTGTATAAAAACCTGTAAAGTATGGTGAAAAAGTATTTGTAATGTTATTTTTGTTTTCTTTTATATTTTTTTATTTGTTCCTTTTTATTTAATATTACTATGTGCATGATGTGTACTACTGCGGTGGTGGTGCTGCGGTAGCGTTGTCGCCTCATAGCAAGATGTTGTCCCGTTTAATTCTCAGCTAGAGTGTCTTCTGTGTGGAGGCATACGTGAATGGGGCGTGCCTTCGTTGAAGGTTGTGCGTCAGGGCTGGTAACCCGGTACGTAAAAATCCACTACCAATCATTAGCGGACCGGAGTTCCGCTGTGGCGACCAACCGGGAAAAGCCGAAAGACACAAACAAACAAACTATATGCATGATGTCCAGCTTAGTGTAAATATGGTGAAATAATTAAAAATTTATGGAAGCTGCT
Source organism: Protopterus annectens (assembly GCF_019279795.1). NCBI lineage: Eukaryota > Metazoa > Chordata > Ceratodontiformes > Protopteridae > Protopterus > Protopterus annectens. Next base: position 883,845,766 of record NC_056730.1, on the reverse strand, counting down.
TCTATGATAAAGACAGCATAAATTAAAGCTGTGAATCCAGTGTGTGTGTAGGACATCTTTTACTGATAAAAATTAATAAATATTTTTTACAATAAATATTTATGTTAGACTCTGCTAATCTCATTTGCATGTTGCTCACTTCTGTGCAAACACAGTGTAATGACCCAGATAACAAGTAGACATTGTTAATTTCAAAAAGGATAGGATACATTGTTGCAACTTTTAGGTTCCATTGCGCAAACATGCTGAGTAGTGTTGCACAATGGTCAGCAACCTTTCACAGCAGCTGCAGGTCTAGAACGCCTGCAGACAACAAGTAGACATTTGTCAATTTCAAAATGAATACATTCTATCATGTATGGTTTGCCACCACCCAAACACGCTATGCTGCATTGCTGGGTAGTCAGCACACATACATAGTAATGAATGTGAAAATATACAGCTGCTGACCAGTTGTTTCTGTGACAACAGGTGTAAGTTAAGGGCTACAATACAGTAAAGTCCAAAGTTTAATTGCTGCTGTTCCACTTTGCTTTTTATAAAAATTAACATTAGAAAAATAATTACACATAGAAATAACTGTCTATAGCAGGTGCATTGACCATACACAGGGTATCTGTGATATATTACATGTGTAACTGTGGGTATTAGTAGAATTATGGTTCTACAATTAAACATTTATTTTCTGAGGTTTCATGTCACACACATACATGGTTAACACTCAACTCTTTAATTTAAATGTATACCTAATAAGCAAGTCTGACAAGCAAGGTCTCATTTGCAATGAACACGCTGTACAGTAATGACTGTAACAAATATGCTTGTAGCCCAGCCTTTCCTGTAGCAACTGGTATAAGTCAATTCTCAGAATACAGGTGAGCCAGTGTTCTAATCTAGCACACTCCAAATGTTGTTAATGCTTGTCCACTCAATTATAAAAAATAAAGAACAAAGTAAATATAATTATAAATAACAATAACTATGTATAGCACTGGAGCTCATATGAATTATATGTGTGACTGAGGGTATACTAACAATTATGTTTCTGTACTTAAAATTGTCTGTTTCTGGCCTTGGATGGATTTCATACTTCAATGATAGTCATTTACACATGAATTTATAAACTAGGACCTTGTCAGCTCACATATATACACGGTTAATTCTTCACTGTGTCCTGTGTATATAAAATTAATCCTTCACTCTGTCATGTGTATATAAAATTAATGAGCATGTCTGACAAGCACTTCTTCTGTGACAAGGATGAAAAAACACCTATGCTGAAGAATATGTTTTGTCTGTTTTACATAGATTTGAATTCCACATTGTACAAATTACTTTTATCAGTGTGTAAAGACACAAAAATGTGTCAGGTCATAAAATTTATACACCCAATACATGTCTGCAAAGTTAAAGCAACTAACAGGTACAGTAGCAACCAACCCATAAACAAATGGCAACTGTCGCATTACCCTCCCTGTTTCATATACTGCCTTATTCTCTGTTTGGCACTGTTGTTCTCAGCTTAACATTGTACAAACACAGTTGGCATGGTTGTTTGGCTTTATGCACTAACTATAAAGCACAATATCTTGAACTGGTGGGAAAACACTCTAACTGTTGCTGTTTCACCAGTACAGACATGGCAGTAGCAACAAGGGAAGGTGCCCAATTTAGGTTTGTAAGATGGGGTGTAGAGGAGTCCAGAATATTCACTGGAGTCCTTGTAAAGCATCACAGCCATAGGTTACTGCAGGGGTACTATACCGGTTCTCAATATAAATCAGAGGCTTGGTATAGTCTAACCAAGGCTATCTCCAGTGCGACTGGCATTTCACACACTGGAGAGCAATGCAGGCACCACTCTAATGACCTAAAAGGCACAAGCAGGAAGAACTCAACCAGTGGCTGGATGAGTTTAGGACTGCTGACATCCTAGAGTTGTGTGAGTATACAGATAAAGATACTTTAAATTAAAATTAGATAGAGAGATGGATATAGCCAAGATTGGTATGCATAATGTTCTTCTCTTTTTCTCCCCTTTTTGATTTACAACAGCCCAGATGATAGCAGTAAACAGGGATGTCCATGCTGAGCATTTGGAAAGACTTAGAGAAGCAATTAGTATATATGCAGCACAAAAGAATATTAGTTTATTTAAAGTATATCACTTATAGACCTTATTAGCAAATTAAACATGCATATTTTAAGTGTAAAATCAAGCATGCATGCTTCAGTTTGTAGCTTAAGCCAACTGTAGGAGTTAGTTGTAATAGTGTATTGAAATGTTGTGGGTTCATATCCAACAGGTAACAAATATATCATAAAATAATTTAAAAATATATAATAATGTCAACAAAATTAGTGTACATGCCATGCTGTTAACTTAATCTGTGTTATTTGATCAAGCATATGTGCAATATATGCTGTTGTAAGAATTACATGGAACAATTATCAATGGTACTTTGCAGTTGTTAAAAAGTGTACTTAATGTAAAAATAAAAGTATTATTTATATTGTAGTAATTTATTGAATGTCATATATGATGGTACCAATTATCTTCTTTTTTGTCTCTTACCCCACCCCTTATCTCTCTTTTTTTATGTGTGTGGTCCCAATATTCTGATGTCATCAATTTCTGCAACTCACTAAATGATTTACAGCACAGGGAGGTAGGTCAGCCAGTGTGGCTTATCCTGTTACCTCTCCTACAGCTGCCACACTGACGGTAAGAACATCTGCAATCCAAATTGCCAGTACTGCCTCTGCAACCCCTACACTACCTGGATCCTCCACATCTGGTAGCATTACCCTGGTAGCTATAACTCTCAACTGTCCAGATTTTCACAGAATGTCCAGATTTTTGCATTATATTTTTGGTCTGTTCCTCGTAAAATCTGTGATTTTCTGGCAAATCACTGGGATGATCTGAGGACTGAAGTCACTAAATAATGATATATATTTGAGTTTCAGAATTCATATCCTTCAAAAATGCATGTTAAGTCAAATCCTGTTATTCTAGCAGCTTTCAAAGTTGATAAGAGCAACATTTAAAATATGTCCCTAGTTTTGGGCCTTTGTCCCCCCATTCTGCCAGGCTTTTTCCAGATTTTTTTGTGGTAAGAGATTGAGAGGTATGCTGGCAGGTGGTGCAGTGGTACCTTCCAGAAGTATTAGCAGAGGTGGTGATTTTGTCACTGCCAAGGAGATGCCAGGCATGGTGCATGAGGTCATGGAAAGTACCATTGGTGCACGTCTCAGCTAGATGGAGAAGATGCTCACTGGAATGTTGGGCAAAAGAAAATGTCAAGCACTCCAACAACAAGCTGAGGAGGGGGATGGTGACAGTTCTTAGGGTGAGGACTAGAGTCTCACTTTCCCCATTTTTCACAGGCATGGGCGTCCAATGTCCCTTCCCTATCCCCAATCATGGTGTCCCCAAACCTGTTATGCCCCCTCACCATCCCTGTAACTTGTCTTGTTGGTCCTATTTGTCTGCACCCTCTTCCTTACCTACCCTACTTACCTGACTATGACATACCTACATCCCCTACCCAGCATTCTTCTCTTACTGAGGTAAAAACACAAAAATGGGCACCTGTCCCAAAAAAAAAAAAATAAAATAAAATAGTCCTATACATAGATCTCCACTTTGCACGTGTGTCTTCTTGACACACTTGATTCGGTCTATTTGGCTATATAACTTTATTGCATTGTTGTCACCCATCTTTGTTGAGGTGATAGTCCAAATTCATCCAATATTCTATCCATGTTCACTTTACACTGCTGAAGAAGTGGATAGCTATGACTCTTTCCTAATTCCCTCCTGCACATTCCAATATTGCTTCCCCTTTGTTCTTCTCCTTGCTTGCCCCCCATTTCACCAGTTTCCTATCTACCTCATTTTCACACCTTTAATCTGGCTGAAAAATAGAATCACATACCACACACATAAGTAATAAATCCCCATTGAAGCCCTTCACTTTTTGTCCTCTGCATTTGGGCAGAGTTTGGCATCGTGTACCAATGCCGAGAGACTGTGAATGGCTTTTTACTTTTAATGGCATGGTACATTTACCTCCTTGTAATGCTGTTTAAACCCACTGAACTAAGGAATCACACAGTTAAAGCAGAATAAAGGCACTTATATTAAAAATGTATATAATTATTTGTTTAGACTGATGACTGTATAAATATGTAAATCCATATGTGTACTGTTGACATAAATCAATTGAGTACTGTTTGTTGTTACACAGTACTTCACTGCAGTCAGTCCCTCTTACACTTCCAATAATTATCAGATGTAATTATTCACTTACATCATGAATACATATGTAAAAAAATTGATAGATCTGGATTTGAACCCAGTATCATCTGTGCTTAAAATAACAGCTCACTGCTATTACACCTGCTGTCACAGAGTCAGCTAAGTAGCAGGTGTTTTCCTTCCATTCAGTACTATTCAAAGTACTGACTGCCATGCCTTTCCGCTTAGAGAGTTTGTAAGGAGGAAAGCGAACCAATGAAACTCTCATAAGTGTCTCACTGAAGCAGCTACTTGCATTTCCTCATTGATTAACTATGTGCAAATGGGGAAAACAGTATAAATACTTTTTAAGGTTATACAATTTATGGACACCATAGCATCTGTTAGCTGTGTCTGCTGTAGCCAGTATGGATAAGTACTTCTCATCTTCAAGTAGGAGTCTTTATCTGTGCATCTCGCATGAGCAAACACTTTGCCATTGATTATGCAAACCAGCTGCTTGGTGGGGTACTACAGAAAGTGCGTATTAGCATGTATTACTAATGTTTACTGCACAGTTAGTCTTCATCCCATTAAAATCCACGTAAAAACACAATCAAAGGGAAAGCACTTTTTAATGCCTGAACACATATTTTCACCCAGTCATGTGTTACCTGTACCCATGCACTTGAAACTAGTTCCCAAATGTCAACTACACTACAGAAGTAAATAGCAAAACTGCATTGTTACATACCATGTACATCTTTATAATGACAATAGATATTTAGATTGTCTTATGCATGTATTATTGTGGACAGCAAATCTTTACAAATATGAACACATGTACATACACAGTTACATCCATGTTAATCACAAAAACATGTGTGTGTCTGTATGTGACAATAAGTGGCTAATGTATACAACATACTGGGAAACAGCTACATATGTCTCATTTATGCTGCATACATTCTTGACAGCTTTTTGCAACTAGTTTCACAAGCTGCCTCTTAAAGTATACCTGCACACTGGAAACACAAGAGGAAATAGTACATCCACACTTTGCACACTACTCTCATAACAGGATATGTTAACCACGTCATATAATGATGATGGCATCATCTATAAAGACCACTATGACAAGGCAAAAACATACTTCAATGGTGTTGCAAACATTAAATACTGTGTTTTGCAGATGGGAACAAAATACTTACATGTGTGTTAAATTAGCACAGCAGCCACATTATGTCTGTTTCTCTATGTATGTTTAAGTGTGTGCATAGTCAGGGGGACACCAGCCTGCATCCTGCTATCATCAATCTGGTCCCATGCAGAACTAATATCTTGACAATAGTACATGGCTACCCATCCATTTATTACATGTCTCCCACCAACTTCTCCCAAACATCCAGTGATGATATCATCCACTATAAATTGTTCAGCAGTAGTGGAAAAGTCAGACTTGTGCCATGGATCCTGCATTAAGTGCAAAATCTTCTAGCTGATGTCCCTAGTTGGGTAGGTGTTCTAATCTCACTGCAGTCAGCTGGTGTGTGTCTCATCAAAGAATCGTAAGTGTGTAGCCTACTGCCAGCAATACAGTCCCATGGAATACAAATATTTTGACAGTCATACATGGCTACTCATCCATTTCATACAGGTCTCCCAGCATCATTTCTCAAACATGCAATGATGATGTTGTCCACTATAAATTGTCCAGCAGCATTGTAAAAGTCAGACTTGTCCTGTGGAGCTTGCATTAATTATTGAGTTCTCTAGCTTGTGTACCTAGTTAGGTAGGAGGTCTAATCTTAATGCACTCAACTGGTGTGTGTGTAGTCAGAAAAGTGAAACTGTGTATCCTACTGTTAGCAATACAGTCCCATGGAGTACAAAAATTCTGTCAATCATACATGCCTACACATCCATGTCCTACAGGACCTCAACATCTTCTCTCAAACATCCAGTGAATATGTCATCCACTATAAATTGTCCAGCAGCAGTGTAAAAGTCAGACTTGTGTCATGGAGCTTGTACTAAGTACTGAGTTCTCTAGCTTGTGTACCTAGTTAGGTAGGTGCTCTAATCTCACTGCAGTCAACTGGTGTGTGTGTGTGTGTGTGTGTGTGTGTGTGTGTGTGTGTGTGTGTGTGTGTATTTGTGTTCATTTTGTTCACATTCAAGAGACCATTTTAGAACAGCATGGGAGTCAGTCCTACCACCTTCCTCTTCTCACCAGACACTGCTGATGTCATCAGCTATAAAGTGTTTTCTGACACTATAAAATTCAGACTTCTGCTGTGGCACTTGAATTAAATACTGTGCTCTGTAGATAGTTAGGTAGGTATTCTACTCTTGCTGCAGTCAGCTGCTGTGTATGTGTTTCTGTTTAGTTGATTCACATTCAGGAGAACATTTTAGAACAGCATGAAAGACAGTCCTACTACCATCTTCTCACCAGACACTGCTGATGTAATCAGCTCTAAAGTGTTGTCTAAAACTATAAAACCCAGACTTGTGCTGTGGCACTTGAGTTAAGTACTGTGCTCTGTAGATAAATAAGGGTTCTACCCTCACTGCGGTCAACTGGTATGTGTGTGCATTCAACAATCAGTATGCAGACAATTTTAGAATGACATGTGAGTCCACAGCTATCAGGCACTCCTCATAACATCTTGTAACATACACAGATTATGTTATTTTGTATAACATGCACTTTGACATCATCCAAGACAAACTTGTGCTGTGGCAGTAACATTAAGTGGTGTGTTCTCAGGCTTCTGTATTTATATATATATATATATATATATATATATATATATATATATATATATATATATAAGGATTCTAATCTGACAGCAGGTAACTTTAGTATGTATACACTGAAATATTATTTTGAGACAATTGTACACAGAGATGTGACTCCCCATCCATATCAAACACTCCTCCCAACATATTCTTCTCAGCATACAATGATGCTATCATACTTCATAAAGTGCAATGTGACAGTGTTAAAATCAGACATATGTAGTGGTGCTAGTGTTACATTGCATGGCATTCATCTTCTATACCTATGCAGGTGTAATGTTCAAATCAGACCCAGTGCACTGCTGTGTGTGTGGTTGCTGGTAAGTTAGGGCCATTGTAGGACCTTTCAAATTGCTCTTCATTTCACTACTACCCAGGAAAACCTTTAATGTAGCCCCATGCAGCCACCATCCTCTTTTTTTCCTTTGGCCACATTACATCCTTCCTGCAGAGGAGTGGAGGATGTCCTCATGTCAAATATGCATACCCATATCATGAAGCCTCAGCAAGCCATCTCCAGACCACTGCATGTGTCATTGCTAATTCTGCCATGGTGTGGTACACATGTCCCATATGGACAGTAGCAGTATGTAGTTATGTAGTGCAATTCAACAAATACTCACATATGCACAATATCTTACAGTCTTCCATCATATATATATATAGGGAGTTTGTTTTAAATGATATGATAATGGCTATGATTTTATGTGATGTTGCTTGTTACCTTAATAATGTCCTATGACTTTATAAACATTTGACATATCAGTGTTGCTGTCATTGACATGTGCTATGTTGAGGTGTGGATGTACAGTATGCCTACAAGAAGGTCTTACAATCTGTGATGTGAGCTACTGTATTGATAGCAACTGCTGCCATTTCATTACATGCTCCTTCTATAACAGCTATAGTTATATGCCTCCTGAGGACTGTTGACATGGTATGATAAACTTTTATGTGTATTGTTGGCTTATTAAGACATGTTGCAGTGGAACAGATTAACATTCTACACAGTTCTCATTCCACCATCACAGGAGACACTTGCAGAATGGCACAGGTGTGCATATGCCTACCAACCATTATTAAATGCTCTGTGATGGACATCAATATAAATCCATATTGATTACATGGGCACATACGTCTTGTTTCAGCCACATGTAATGCTGTGATATAAACAGAAACATCATGTTTTTATTAAATTGCAACCTTGTGGAATGCATTGTATGTGCAGTTGTGTTGCAATTGCCAAGGATTGTTGATGTGTTCAGCAGCACCATTGTGTGACTAGTAGCATTCATAGGTTCATAGGTTCATAGGTTGGTACTAGGCTATCAGCCCTAGGCCCTATACAAGCCTAGCCATAACAATTCCCTGGCTATTTCTTCCCACAATATTTATTTCCCTGGACCCCTGTCTAGCAGGGTGACTGATGTGATCCCCAGGGTAAATTTCCTATCTCCCATCCAGTCGTCAAGGTTTCTTTTGAAGAGGGGCAAGGAGGCACTCTGCTTGACATGTATGAGCAGTCTGTTCCAGAGTATGGGGAGTCTCTGGGTCAGGAACCTATCCCTCCAGCATGTTTTGTTCATTGTGATGACAAGATTTAGGTCCCTGGAGCTTGTGGCTCTGATTGATTCGGATTTCTTTAAGTACAGCATGTCCAACAGTTTTGGGTTTGACATGGCCTTGTATGTTAAGCAGTGATCACCTCTGAAAAGATGATATGCGACAGAGATAGCTGGATTTTTTTTTATTGGTCAGTGTAGGGCATCTGCTTTAGGCCTGTGATTCTTTTAGTGAGGTGTTTTTGTGTTTTCAGTTGTTGCAGATGTCTTGTGAGGTACATACCAAATGGGGCATTGCACTCTATGATGGGTCTAATGAGGGATGAGTACAGTGGGGCGATGACCTCCTTTTTTCTGGATGAAAAGCCCTTAGTGATGAGGTGTGCCACATAGAAGGATTTCCTGACTGTTGTGGCAATGTGGTTATTGAAGGTGAGACCACAGTCCACCTGAGTTCCTAAGTCTCTTATCACACTTTCGGTGTTTAGTGTACTGCCACCTATGTGGTAATTCATGGGTACATGGTTTTTCCCAAAGGGGATAACTATACATTTCTTGTCATTGAGCTTGAGCTCATGGCTCTGCCACCAAGCATCTGTTTCCGAAAGGCCCTTTTGTAGAATATCCACATCATTTGGGGATTCAGTAATGGCTCCCAGTTTGCAATCATCTGCAAACTTTGTTAGCCAGAGTCCCTTAGTGTTGGCCTGTACTTAAGAGAAGTAGATGCCAAACAAGAGCGGTCCCAGGACTGAACCATGAGGTACTCCACTTGTCATTTGTTTTGAGCTGGATTTGGTGTAGGCTACTTTTACAGTGTGGGTTCTGTCAGAAAGCCAGTTGGCAACCCATCGAGTGACATAGGGATTTATGCTCAGCTTATTAAGTTTATCTATGATTCCAGAGTGGGGGATGGTGTTGAAGGCCTTGGTTAGGTCCAGATAGGCTGTGTGGACTGCCTTACCCTTGGTCACAGCTCTGGAGACTGATTCAAAGAAGTCAATCGGGTTCACGAGACACGATCGCCCCTTCACAAACCCAAACTGGGTGGGGTCCAGTGTTTGAAGGTTGCCAATGTCTTTGTTTATAAGTTCCATGATAATACATTCTATGGCCTTGCAGATCAGGCTCGTCAGGCTGATGGGACAGTAGTCCCTAGGATCCAAGGTGGATCCCCCCTTGTGGAGTGGGATAACTGTAGCTGTGCGCCACTCAGTGGGCACGAAACCTGAGGTGAGGCTATGATTAAACATGACACTTAGGTGAGGTGTCAGTTCATTTTGTAGTTTATGAAGTATACAGCCTGGGATGTCATCTGGTCCCATGGATACTGTATTCTTAGCTTTGGAGAGTGCGTTTTTTACCTGTGTGGCCATGATTACTGGAATTTGGCAATCTTTTGGTATTGAGATGGGGCTTTTAGGGGGTGAGAGGGGGGTGAAGTTGGCACTGAATCAATCTGCCAGGATATTGGCAATGTCCTTGGGATCAGTATATTTAATGCCATTCTGTTGTAGGTCAGAGCAGATCTGAGCATTGCCATTTAGATTCTTGACATAGCTATAAAATGCCTTGTGGTTGTCTTTGGAATCTTTGGCAATTTTACTTTCATAACTAGCTTTGGAGAATTTTATGAGGGATCTCAGCTTCTTACTGAGGCTGGTAAGGGAGTTTTTTGCATCCTGGGATTTTCCTCTTTCCTGCAACAATTTCTTCCTTCTGTTGTATAGTTTGTTTATGACAGGGGACCACCAGATTGGCTTCCTTTTTTTGGAGGAGAGCATCTTGGTTCTATTTGGGATGGCACGATGCATGCACGAGTGGATGTGCTCGTACAGTGCTTTAGTGTAGGATTCGGCAGTCAAGCTTTCAGTTCCTGTCTGCATGGGTGTCATGAAGTTTGTCAGTTCTGACTTGAGTAGCATGAAGTTGGCCTTGGAGAAGTTTTTTTATGGATGTTTCCTTACTGGGTGGTGGGATGTGGATATCAAAGGTGATTAGCTTATGGTCAGATCTAACCAACGAGGGGGTGACCACTGGTGTTGAGCATCAATTTCCCATGTTGGTAATGACCAGGTCCAGGATATTGGAGCCCCCAGGGTGTTGGAATTTATAAATTCCAAGAACCGTTGGGAAAGGTGTTGGTGCACGAGTAATTTTCCCAGTTAATGGCAGGGTAGTTGAAATCACCCAGTATTAGGGTGTTTGATTGTATCTTAATATTTCCAGCATGTTCAGAAAGGTGTAGTGAGAATCTTGGGGCATGGTGGGAGATCTGTAGCAAGCTACAATTTGGACTGCAGTCTTACCTAGTGTTAGATGCACTTGGAGAATTTCGGATGCATTGTGTTGGGCAACTAGCCTGGAGGTGTGAATATCCTTGGTGAGTATGGACACTCCTCCACCTTTAGTGTTTCGGTCCTGGTTTGGTGGTTGGAAAGTGTGGTAAGAGTTGTAGCCTGTTATTGCAGGGGTGCTCTCTGGAGCCTTGAACCAGGTCTCAGTTACTGCGCAGATATTGATGTTCTCCATTTTTAGGAGTGCCTTGAGAGAGTGCATTTTGAGGTTTAGACTTCTAGCTTTGAGTAGAATTACCTTCAGATTTTGCATACTTGTACCTGTTAGGGTGGTGGTTTTGTCCTTTGAGCCTTGCTTAAAAAAGGCACCATAGGGGTGGCAAGAGCCTTAGCCAGTAACCTGAATCCCAGCGGTGACAGGTGCAGACCATCTCTGGCAAAGCATCATGGTTTGTCGATCAAGTTGTCCTAGGCAGACAGATACTTTATCCCCTTTGAATGACACCAGAAGCTTAGCCAATTGTTGAAGTCAATCATTTTGTCCTTATACTGTGGTATCATTCTGGGTGAAGGCAGGATGCTACTCAGGCTAAGGTCATACCTGCCTGGGCCACATGATCCGAGAGCTCTTCCATGTCTCTTTTCATGTACTCCAGGGAGGTATGTCTCAAGTCATTCACTCCAACATGGACAACATGGACAATGACAGAGTCATATTTGTACTTGTTGTAGAGTGACTTGAGTGCATGCATTATGTGGTGGATCCTGGCACCTGACAGGCAGCTGACTGTAATTTACTCCTTGTTCAGCCTGGTGAGTGGGACATCAGTCTGCCTGACTATAGAGTCACCTATGACTAAAGTGTTAGGTATGCTGTCTTGCCTTAGGGGCTGTTGTTGGGTGGCACACTGGTGTTGTGAGCTGTGTGATACTTTGGTTGTGATTGTTGTTTGTGTCAAGTCAAGAAATGTTCTGCATGAGCCACAAACAGCTGATTTGTAATGTGTTATAATTAACATTAGGTCACTCAAACACAGCTTTCCCATGAAACACATATAGGCATGTGTTGTGCAATTTGTCTGATCTGGGGGAACACCAGTTGATACATGGCTTTATAGACCCATACACCTGGCTCTCCTCATAATCTGCCGACTGTGTACCACGCCCAGTTTTCATTTGTTAAGGCTACATCATGTATGTTACATCTGTCTGACGTCTTCAAGAAGGTCATGAAGGGCATGCATGAGGAAAAAACTCTCATTCTTTTTAACTTGACCTGGCCAAGGCATTTGACAAAAATCCACACTTAGGCATTGCAGAGAAACTATATCAAGTGGGCATAAACACCTATGTCACTAGGTGGGTAGGCAAATGGATCACATACATGACAGACAATGTCAAAGTATGTGAAGTCACCTCTATCTTGAGTCCAGTGGCCAGGTCCGCACCTCAGGATTCTATAATAGGTTCTTTCCTGTTCATTATTTAAGTCTCAAAAGTCAAGAATAACTTACTTATTCTTTGTCTAACCAGTTCTGTAGAGAACTGCAAATTGTGGACAATAATTGAATCCAAGATTTGTATTGGTATAATACAGACAGCATTAACACATTTAAAGGATTGTTGCCAGAGGATGGAAACACAGTAGATGAACAAAAATCAAGGGGTAATTAGTTCCATTATAACAGCAAATACACATGCTAATTACAATACAGACAGCACATCCCTATGAGCAGAACAAGTGGTATGTGAACTGTGTACTCAGGTAGATGGTATGCGGAATGTCCACCAGCATGTGCCCAATGTGATGATTAATCCCTTGCATGTAGCACAACTCCTGAATATGTGCAGGACATCCACATCAGAGGGCATTATGGTCACATTGTTCTCAGCCCACATAACACCAATAATTGAGTACTAAGCACCTTTCTGCATGTACTTTCCAGCACATCTTCCAGGGATGATTTACTCAAGTGTATCACTTTTGCCATAGTGAGCTCCCACACATCTTATCGGTCATATATAAGTATTCTTTTTGCTGCATAAACATTAGGATTTGAAAGTGCAGAACTCCCTTGAAAATGTTACATAAGATGCATGTGTAATATGTGTTCCTGGGATGCACCCAGTAAATACACAGCTCATTGACAACATTGCTGTCATGGGTTACATTCGTGTAAGTATGGATTATGGAATATATATGCCATGCAAACCTGTCAACTAGCCAGAAAAGATTGTAACTTAAACTACAGGTGTACCAGTGTCCCTCTTAACACCTGTAAAGGGTGTTATTTTTTTTCAGGAAGGTGTGCTTTATTCCCCTAATGGATAAATGAGAAATCTTTATGGTTGTACAACTGTGTTTATGCAGATCATGTATACTAACTCACAACTGCATATTTAATGTCAATGACACAGATGAGTGGTGTTCTTATTCTGATATTGTCCATGATTGTGCATGCTTCTGTCTGTGAGCCTGTTGCTATTTGTGCCACTTTGTTGAAATCTATGCTGGCATTAAATTCATATTCAAGCAAGTCATTTTGCAGTCCTCAGAATATGCACATACCCCCTAGTGTATATACCATCCTTGATAAATGTTCTCTTCAATGATCATGTCAGGATGCTTATATGACAAATCTTCTCCCCTGACATGTCATCTAGTGTGACAATCACATAATTTACAATAACTGCTAGATGATATGACCGCACCCACACAGGAGGTGTAAACAGCAGTACGTACTGCATTATATAGATATGTGATTACTGCTCATGCTGCAACTGTCTTGTCTTTGTGGTGTACGTACATTGGGGTCCACTATGTAATCTCAAAATACTGAAATCCCGAATTTCAGTATTTCGAAATTACATAGCCAAAAACTCAAAGTTCCAAAACCAGCAGAAGTGCGAAATTCAAAATCCCGAAGCATGGGGATGTTGAATTTCCGCTTCCGCTGGTGCAGTGTGTGCATGGATGGGTGGAAGTTTAGGTAAGTATGTATGTGTAAGTGCATTGGTTAGGGGCTTTAGTGTGTGTAAGTGTGTGTTGTGACTGTGATGTGTGTGTGAGGGACTGTGAAATGTGTGGGTGTGAGTTTCGTTTGTGTGTCTGTTTGTGCGATCTCGGAGTTAGAATATATAAGTAGAGGGATGTTCGGGGCACAGCCCCCAATATGGGGGTGCAGGGGGCACCCCTATTTATCTGTAGTGTAGAATCATTTATTTGATTGTGGGGGGGGGGTTGTGTGTGTGTTTATGTGTGTGCTGTGTGTGCTGTATGTGTAGTGTACCTTCGGGATTTTGAATTTCGCGATTATGTGGTTTCGGAATTGTGTGTTGTGGTTGGGTTTTCGGCTATGTAATTTTGAAAAACTGAAATTCGGGATTTCAGTATTTTGAGATTACATAGTGGACGATATAACGCTTTATACTGCGATATAACCTTGATGTGCTATATAATGTAAGACAGTAAGTAACCAGAAAATGGGTCTAAAGTTGACATGCAGTGTGGGGGATGCTGCTACAAACAAGGATGCTATGGAAAGAAAGCATGGGCATGAAAGTAGACATAAAAGTCATGAGAAGAGCCATGTGGACACTTGTAAATGGGGAGATACAGTTGATTAAGGGCGATAAGTTAAGGGTATATTAGTTTAAAAATGAACAACTCAATGTGACAAGGAGAGGACAATAGCTTATCAACAGCGTGTAAAGATAATTCAAATGTGCACTTGTTGTGGGGTAAATGATACAGCTCTAAAACATAAAGGATTAAAATATTGAGAAACTGCTTATAATTGTTGAATGTTCTGGTAAATTGTAAATACCAGCTTGGATATGGACTGAATGTTATAATCAATAAGTTTTAATTTAAACATCTATGTTAATAAGAAATAGTCTGGTTGCTGTGGGACATAAGTGCACCATGCATGAGGTTTTCAGTACTGCATGTATTTTAATTATTTATTTTTATTTTATTTAACATTTGTTCACCGGGAAAGTCTGACTTGGAATGAAGCCAATTTTTAGCGGAGGCCCAGGGAGAAATGCTCCAGACGCATGTCTTTGTAACATGGGAGGAAACCGGAGTACCTGGAGTAAACCCACATGAATGCAGGGAGGACATGCAGACTCCACACAGAAGGCACGCCAGCTGAGAATCAAACTGGAGAACCTCTTCCTGTGAGGCGACAATGGTACAGCTGCACCACTGCGCCATTCAAGTGTTTTGAATAAAAAATATCTTTTTCTTGTGCCAAAAAAAAAAAAAAACAGGTCCTACCAATCCTCTTTGATACAAATTTGACTGGGTCACAGCCTAAGTATACATTTGTGAAGGCAAATCAGTGCACACAGCATATTTGGATCTCGCAAAGGTGTTTGACATCATCCCACATTTAGGAATCGTAGATAAACTCTCACAGTTAAATGTAAACCTTTATGTAAGTTATGGGATAGTAACTTGACTCACAAATAAAAAAACAATAAATTAGGGTTGGTGGGTATGCCTCCTCCGAAAGACCTGCTACTAGCAGTTTACTCCACGGTTAAGTCTTTGGGCTACTCCTCTTTGACAATACTTCTTGTAGATCAAAGCAAATATTAAGGGGTTTAAGTTTGCAGATGACTGCAAACTTGGCGCCATCATAAACTCCCAAGAGGATACAAAGATCTTCCAAGAGGGCATTTCTCCAACAAATATTTGATGTCAAAACTGTGATCCAAAACTTACTGCCAAGAAATATAACAGTATCCTTTAGCAAGCATGATGACCCTTGTAACTATCACATGGAGAACACACCCTTGAAAGTTGATCCTGTAGTCAGGGATCTGGAACCTATGTCAACAATTAACTTTAATCACTCCCTGTTCACTATTTAAGGAAGTACTTGTTCATTTACAAAGCTTATATCTAAAGCTATGGAATCCTGGTCCAGGGATGTAATCATTCTACTGTAATTGGCTCTCAATATATTGATCATTGAATAAAATGTCCCTTTCAGTATGTATCTGTTCATAAATTTAGCACATTTGGAATGATCACAATACATTCTCATGAAAAAAAAATCAAGGACCTAAATCATAAAAACTATGCAGGTTGTATCAAAGTTTTGTCCCTCTTCTTGGTGTCCTACAGGCTATTAAGAGATAACCTCTGCCTTGTATATAGAGCCTCAACAGATGATCTTTTCCAATCTCTTACATATTGGCAAGTCCATTGGTAACATAAACACTCAGTCAAGTGATCTCAATTTCTTTTGCAACATAAATAGGATATGCTTCAAGGACTGATGCCTGTCACAGAGAATGCCACTCCTGTGCAGTCATCTTCCACTCTGCGTACAGCAAAATACTCCTCTTATGCTGTTCAAATGAAATTTGGATGACTGGGTGGGAAACTAAAAGTTAACCTTGGTTAGCATCTCTCTCTCTCTTACAGAAAGGGACAACAAGTAAATGTCCCAGTGTATCCTGTATCCTTCTTCAGCTTATCCCTGGGTTATTCATATACTAAATGTAAGGGTTAAAAAAACTTCCATGGGAATGAAAGGCTAGGCTTCTTAACATCCTCACAGATCAGTAGTCTAGTAAGTACCTATGAACCTATTTATATATATATATATATATATATATATATATATATATATATATATATATATGTATGTATATATATATATATATATATATATATATATATATATATATATATATATATATATATATATATATATATATATATATACATGCATATATGTATGTGTATGGTTATGGTTCATTTTATTTAAAGTTCATTTGATCTAAAAAGAAAACAGTGATCCATTGATATAAATCACATTTGATTTAAAACTATGTTAACTTGTAGAAAATGTCTGTTGCTTTGGTTTTGAAGGACAGGATTGTAATACAAGTAGAGTTAATCATTATTAGTTCCTTGCTAATGCCCACTGTTAAGTTGTACCGCTATGTCTAGAAGTTTGTGTTTCTGCTCCAACAGTGATTCAGTGTATTAAGAGTATTCTCTTTTCTCTGCGATTGTGCGACTGTGGAGGGCTTGCCCACTGCAAAAAAAAACTTTGGGGAGATATATTTAGTGTATGATGAGACATTTTCAGTGAAATGAGATACAGTCTGTTGTGGTTTACATCAAATGAGTTTTCAATCAAATAAATTATATATATATATATATATATATATATATATATATATATATATATATATATATATCTATGGCCCTACTTCACAAATGGTCAAGATCATAAGATCAAAGTTCTGAACCTTCGAAACTGAAATAAAAAATATAAAAGCAACATTTTTTTTTACATTTGTGCAGGGGTGCAAGCCCCACTGCACCCCCACACCCCCTGCTAAATAAATATACTAACTCTGAGATTGCACTACAGTGAAGAAAACAGTAAATTTCCCATTCCATGCTGTACAGCGATCTCCATTTGAAATGTTAGAAGTTTCAAAACTTCAATCTTATGGTCTCGATCATTTGCAGTTTGAAGTTTTGAAACTTTGAGTTTGTGAAGGGAATCCATATATATAT
Source organism: Protopterus annectens (assembly GCF_019279795.1). Lineage (NCBI taxonomy): Eukaryota > Metazoa > Chordata > Ceratodontiformes > Protopteridae > Protopterus > Protopterus annectens. The sequence goes on along the minus strand of NC_056730.1, from coordinate 883,828,309 downwards.
ATATATATATATATATATATATAGGTTTACTATCATTTTTGCGAATGACATGCTGTCGGCAGTTATGCTGTCGAAAATCAGAATGTCATTCACAGAATGTAAAGTGAGTTGGATAGTCAAACACACTTATGCGAATGCTGTAGTGCATTTGCATAAGTGTGTTCGACTATATGTATGAGATCACGGTACAATGGGGATAGAAATTTCATCCATATCCCCACTGTAGTGTGATCTCGGAACTGGAATAAATTAGTAGCAGGGGGTGTGGGGGGTACAGTGGGGGGCTTGCCCCCCTGCAAAAACGTGATATGTCATATAGGAGTTTGATTTACATCAGCTCCTATATGGCTATAACGTCACATTTTCTGTGACAATGTCGACTCAAATGTGTTGATTATTTGGGGCAACATTGTGTATGCTCGAAATTGTCTGTTTCGGTTTAACTTTTCGTTATTTCAAACGCAAATGTTTTGCTGTTCAAAATAATGATAGTAATCCATATATATATATATATATATATATATATATTTATATATATATATATATATATATATATTTATATGTATTTTTACTTATTTTATTTGTACATTGTTAGTCCTACTTGGCCAGCGACCTACAGACTATGGGAAACTTGGCCAGAGGACCAGTCATATTACTCGAGTATTTTCAGCAAGTGTTTTGGGATCTTTTACATTCACCCAAGCTACCACTAATTGAGGCAGATGATATCTTGGTTTAATGTCTCATCTGACTGCATTGTTAGTTTTTGGAAAATAAATGCAAGCACCAGGCAAACCACAGTCTTCTGATCTTTCAGTGCTAAAGGTGAGTGTGCCGCTTGCTGAGTTACAGACACTGCATATGGGATGTCAATGGATATCATTCACTTGGACTTCAGGAAGGCCTTTCATGCTGTTCCATATAGAAGGCAGATGGAGAAACTAATGAGTGCAGAGAATAGAAAACCAGGATACAAGGTGAATAAGTGACTGATCTGTCAAGCAGGAAACAGTCTGTCAAACAGAAAAATGTCAGTGATCATGGAGAACTGTAAAGTGAGACTCCACAAACCAGTCCAGCAATGAATGAGTTAATATTAAGACCATTGAATTTAGCATATGGTGTCTGATGTAACCAGAATAGCAAACAGCAAAACCTGCCTGGCTACTGGTGGCACCAAAACTGACATAGCTCTGAAGAATGGAGTGGTGACAGCCACCAAAGGCAGATGAAACGATATCACAGAGTACAAGAATGCAATGAACTGTAAATGTTTTTGCATAGATGACTTTAAATATTTTCATCAGTTTTATTCCAAGGAAAGATCTAAACTATCTTCTCAGTTGTATGGCATAGGTCTTCTAAAACAGAAAATGAAATTAAAACCTCAACCACAATATCATTTGGTCTCACAGGTCTATCTCAGACAACCGTAGGACACACTGCTGTTTAGTACATTGATTTATAGCACATCTTAGGTGCTCAAACAAGCTAATGTAATTTCTTGCGAAAACAGAAGGAAATATTTAAAAATATCCAAAACAAAAAAAACTATCTGCTTATTAAAACAGTATTAACTGAGTTAAGATTCCTGCAGAAAATGAAAACTATGGAATGAGCAAACTGATGCAGAACTGAGACCATGAAACTGGCAAAACTGCATTTTCTTTACTAATAATAGTATAACCAAAATAAGATATGAAAAAGCAAGCATAACCTTGGTAAAAACTAAAAATTCTATATACCAGAAAGAGATAAGTAAAAAGTGGGATGCATTGAAACACTAGAAAATAATATGAGAGAAAATCACTTTGGAATCTGGCCATTACATGAAGTATTTAATATAAAAATTATAATCGTTTAGCTTCAGCTATATAAATGTATTTCCTTCTATAATAATGTTTTTTGCTGTTTGACATATCACAGTGGCACGAAATGCAGGAATACACCACCTTTAATCTGCAGTTTTCAGAGTGTTACAGCAGTTTCTCAGGTTTACTAGGAATAATTCAGTCTACTTTAACTGATAGAGTCCCAGCTGCTTGCAGACCAGTCTTGCAGCCAGGATGATGGGTTTCAAGATCAGGCAGATTGCATGGCTGGCTGCTGGTTGCACTCAGAGCTGATGTTTGATGTTCAATGAAGTTACAAAAGCTGAGGGGATGGAGTGAAGCTGCTGCTAAAACACAATAAGGTAAATGCGGCAGCCATGGGGTGAGACACGGCATTTGGTGTTAACATTAACAGGATAACTGGGAAATTTAGGATTAGCGTTAATGAATGGAGTTTGTGATTAGGGTTAGGGAGTGATCAGCAAATTTAGGGTTAAGGATCAATTGGAGAACTTAGGTTTAGCAAGTCAACAGGGAATTTAGCTTTAGGGAATGGGGTTTGTGAGTAGGGTGAGGGAGCAAGATGGAGTTTTAGGTTTAATATCAGGGAGTGAGATAAGGTTAAGGAAGTTTTAGAGTTAGAGTTAGGGATTTAGGAGTGCAATCTGCAAGGTTACTAGGATTGAACTAGTGGGGGTAAGGCACTTGCCATCAATTTAAGTAGCAGTGAGCGCGTCAGCAGCAAGCTAATGGTATGCAAATACTTGCAGGAAAGCCTAAGTAATTGCATCCCATTTAACTGACATCAAAATAGTTGCAGTTAAGACATCTAAACAAATACAAAATTATATCTCCAGAAAAATAAAATAATATGATTATGAAACTCTGCCAAACAATTGGTTTTGCAGGGAAGCAAGCTCCCTTGCTGTCCCAGATGTGGAATCTCTGCCCTCACAGCCCTAATATTTCTCTCAGGAAAAATGAGTAAACCAAACATAAAACTCAAAAACAAACATAAAACTCATAATGTGAAGTTGTTCTATTAGGCCATTCATTCTTACAGATGGGTATAGAGCCAATCCTTGGCTCCGAGTCGGCCAACTACAAAGCTCAAAGTCTTCAGACAGCTCAAGGCCAAGCCCCTATCCCATGATGCTCCTTGTGTTACCTCAGATCTACTTTGCTGCTGCAACAGATCGGAGGTTTCCTCACAGCTTGGGCCTGTATAGTTTTTTTCTTCTATAGATATTTCCTGTATTTTACATCATTGTAGTTTAGGTTTTCTTCATATTTTTCACAATATTTAAATATTATATATTGTTTAGCTTTCTCTAGCTCTTTATAGCATTTTAAAGCCATTTTTAGTTAGGCCTTTACTATGTCCCTTCCTTTTCTGGTGTGCCTTTTTGGTAGAATAGAAGTAATTATAGTTATAACAAAGTGTTATTAGTGCTAATAGAGTTTATAGAGCCCATTTTGTTTTAGGGCTAATTACTGTTTAACTTAGTGGTGTGCTAATTGAGATTTTTCAATTCTTACAATTAGACTCTTTTTGTCTTTACAGAGTCTGTGTGTTTTAAGGGCTAATTACAGTTCAATACTTGTGTGTGTGTTGACTTTGATAGTTTTTTTTTCACTTGTGTGTATAGTTGTGACGTTGTTCTATCTTCACTTGTGTGATATTTTTACAGCAAAGTTTATTGTGTGCATCTCCATTATGGCTGATGAGAATAAGGAAAAACAACTCAAGTCTGGGTTTAAAAAATGTCCAAAGTGTGGACAAAAAATGTCTGTGACTGATAGTTATGTCAATTGCTTTGCATTTGCAAGACAGCTGCTCCATCTGACATTCTTTCAGTCGTCATGTCCTACATGAAAGAAAAAGAAAGTTAATTGACAGAGGACTTTTAAAATCATCCTTCCAAGAAGCTTTGGGTGACCATGACAAAACTAGTAAACCCCCAAAATCTTCTAAATCTTCTAAGTCTTCTTCTTTGGAGCAGAGAGCCTTGGATCCATCATCATCAAAAAAATTATTGACGTTGGCTCCACAGTCTTCGTAGTTGAGCATCTTTTCATTTTGGAGCTGGTCCCCAGTCTTGGAACCGGTCTCTGCAGTACTAAAGTCACCGATCCTACAGTTGGTTCCACCCTCGATTCATTCTTCTTGGTCCTCGATAAGCCTGTCGGATTTGGATGTGGATCGTGTGGTGCAGAAGATGTTACAGGCACCAGCATTTGCCAAATTTTTATTGGCTCCGACCCAAGTGGTTTCGGAACTGAAAACCGTTCCCCCTTCTACTTCTTTTCCTCCTCCGAGCCATACCGGTCCTTTGGAGCAGAAGAAGTTGGAACTGATGATTGTGGAACCTTCGGGGCTGATGCCTGTTCCACTGCCATTGGTTCTGATTACTCAGACTTCCTCGATGCCCATCGAGGAGTCTAGGAGTTGACACTCTCCACTCAGGTTGGGGGAGGATAGTCAGACCAATCTTTCGGTTCTGACTTTGCCTCTTGGGGGTTTCGGCTCAGATGAGTTCGGCTCCTACCTCTGCATTGGAGCCCACTGTTCTGGTGCCAAGGGAATCATCTGTTTCTTCGGATCCGGAGGTTCCCTCCCACCAGAGCAGGGCTGCGTTTGAGGCCATGAGGACAGTAATGTCCCCCAGGACATCCACAACTTCAGGACCAACTACCTCTTCCCTAAAAGCACCTGTGTCTACCTCTGCCTCACAGATCCCTTTGAAGCATAGAGACCCTGAGCCTCAGGAAGCCCCACTGGGTGGTCCCTGCTCTTCCAAGACCTCACCAGAAGCTCCCACTGATGAGGCAGAGAATTTGCAAGAGGAAGCATCTAGACTCCCCGCAGGAGTCTATCACATCTGACACCGACTTGGATGAATCAGAAGGGTCCCTACAGTCCCCCTCTGAAGATATCTCATTTGCAGATATCTTGGAAATCCTAAAGCAGAGGGGTGGCTGGAAGCCCACCAACCCTAATGAGGATGAGTCAGTCCTCCTAAAAGCTTTTAGGTCTCAACCCGCCACCTCTTGGGTGTCTCCGCCCTTCGATGAGCTGATGGAGCTGGTCTCATGAAGGGCGTGGGAGTCTCCGGACACCATGGAGCCTGTCCCTAGGAGGCCCAATAAATTTATTTCTGCCCCTCATGATAAGACCTTTCTCACAAAGGGAGTGCCTATTGAGGCCATGGGGGTGGTGGCAGCCACCAAAAAGGAGACGTCAGATACTTCTTCCTTTGTCCATCCTCCTAACAAAGACTCTAGGATCATGGATAGATACGGAAAGCGCATGTTTAGTTCAGCGACTTTTGCCATGCATTCACTGAACTACCTCACACATTTCACAAGACTGCAAAAAGACCTCCTAAAAGAGCTTGGAGATACTCTACAGGGTAAGGTAGCTGAGGGAGCTACAGACAAGGTTGCATCCCAGCTTGATACTCTTAATTCTATAGTGAACTCTTCCATGCGTCTGATTTCATATGCAGCTGATGGAATGAATAGGGCAGTGGGTACAGGAATTGCTCTTAGGAGGCACTCCTGGATGCGCTTATGTTCCTTTGCAGAGCCCTTTATGTCATCCTTTGTCAATACCCTTTTTGATGGCTCGTCTCTTTTCGGGCCCAAAGTTAAGGAAACTCTGACCAGGTGTGAGCAGGAAGAAAAGACTCTGTCTGCCATCGGAGTCTGTTTTTCCACTCCTACTAGACCCTACCTCAAGGGTCAAAAGGGAGGAAAGATGTGGTTCCAAAAAGCCCAAGGAGCCTTTCTGGACACACGTGGTGAACCCCCCCTCCAGGGGCAGAGGAGGGGGCAATAATGGAAGACGCCACCCTCGCGGCAGAGGGGGTCCACAAAATCAGGGTGACAGAGACCAGTTCATTGGGAAGCTCTACCAGCACTCCTGAAAAGAGGCCCAACTATCCTACTCTGGAGGCAGTTGGGGGTTGCTTATCTTAGTATCCAGACGCCTGGCAAAAAATAACAAATGAAAACTGGGTTCAAAGCATAATTTCCAGAGGATATTTTATTCCCTTCACCACTCCTCCCCCCTTGATAGCAAAAATCCCGGATGTTCCACCCAGTTACAGGGAACAAGCAACAATAGATGTCCAAAGGCTGCTAGAAAAAAAGAGTCATCCAACCAGTTCCAGCAGACCAGACAGGATCTGGAACTTACTCAAGATTCTTTTTAGTTCCAAAAAAGACAGGGGACTGGAGACCTATTTTGGACCTCAGCAGACTAAACAGATCTGTCAAGAAGGAGAAGTTCCAGATGTTCATGCTACAGTCGATACTTCCCTTCTTAGGGAAAGACAATTGGATGTGCTTGATAGATCTCCAGGATGCGTACTACCACATAAAAATGACCAGACCATGCAAGGATCATCTGCGCTTCCAGCTGGGAGCCAATCACTACCAGTTTCAAGCCCTGCCCTTTGGTCTCACTAGAGCCCCCAGAGTGTTGACCAAATGTATGGTAGTGGTCACGGCTCACCTGAGGCGTTTGGGATCCCAGATGTTTTCGTACTTAGACGATTGGCTCCTCACCGCCACCACCAGGTATCAGCTTATACAAGCCAGGGACACCACACTTACTCTTTGAAACCATCTGGGGATTACCGTAAACTCAGAAAAATCTGCCTTGTCGCCATCGCAACATATAATTTTTATCGGAGCAGAAATGGACACCGCCACATTAAAACTTCCATCAAAAAGGATATCAGTACTTCATCAGCAAATTCTGTATGTCATATCCAAAGACAAGGTGCCAGCCTCAGAAGTGCTAAAGTTCTTGGGAACAATGGCAGCTGCAATAATAGCAATTCCATTGGGTCGTATGCATATGCGGATTCTACAATGGCTCCTGTTCACGCAATGGTCGTATCAAGAACTTCCAATGTCATCTCATCATTCTAACAAACTCTTGCAAAATGGATCTGCAGTGGTGGTTGACCTCTCTCCAAGTAATGATAGGTTGTCCTTTTATCCTACCCTCACCATCGGCTACTGTGACCACGGACGCTTCTCTGATCGGGTGGGGGGGCATTTTCAGGGAAGAACAGCCCAAGGCACATGGACCAAACAAGAGACACATCTGCATATCAATGTCCTGGAGATGAGAGCGGTACTCTTGGCATTGCAGTAGTTTCAGGACTCTCTCCCTCTGGGGACAGTTGCAATTCAGACGGACGACATGTCAGTGGTCTGGTATATAAACAAACAAGGAGGAACCAGGTCCTATCCCCTTTGTCGAGAGGCCCTAAGAGTGTGGCAGTGGGCTACCTCCACCCAGTGCTTTCTGATAGCAATGCACATTCTGGGGAAATCCAACATGATAGCAGACAAACTGAGCAGGGCAATCTTGTTGCCTCACAAGTGGTCCCTCAAAAAAGAAATAGCGGAAAGAATATTCCACAAATGGGGTCAGCCTTGCTGCGATCTCTTTTCATCCCCCATGAGCACAAACTGCAGAAGCTACTTTACCCTGATTCCCCCTCCGGGAGATTCCCCAAGGGATGCACTCATACACAATTGGCCACCGGGTCTCCTTTATGCACTTCCACCAATTCCCTAATACCCAAAGTATTACAGAAAGCCAAAGCCCTGAGAAGGACCATCATTCTAATAGGCCCTCAATGGCCTCATCAGATATGGTTCCCCTTCCTTCGACCTCATCTGTTGGAAGAGCCTTGGATTCTAGACCCAGTTCCGGACCTTCTGATGCACTCATTGGGGGCTCTTCATCCTTCCCTTCCATCCCTAAAATTGACAGCTTGGCTGCTCCAATTCCCAACATAGCCAGGTTATATAACCTCTCAAACGAAACACAAGATATCTTAATATCATCTCATAAATCCTCAGCAAATGGAAGATATTTTCCATATGGGCTTCTCAGTATAATATTGCCCCTTACCAAGCTTCTATTTCCTCTATATTAGAATTTTTGACTATGCTTTTCAACAAAGGAGTGGCGGCAGCTACAATTTGTGTGCAGCTTGCTGCCATCTCTAATTTTCATCTTGGTACTGAATGCTTTAACATAATGTCACACAAGCTATCCAAAGCCTTTCTCAAAGGGACTTTCCACCTTTGACTTCCAGTTAAATCCACTTCTACCCCCTGGAACCTAAATTTTATGCTCTCATGTACTATTCTCCCACCATTTGAGCCAGCCTCTTCATGCATTTTGAAATTTTTGTCTTGGAAGACTATCTTTTTAGTAGCCATCATGTCTGCTCGAAGAGTCTCAGAATTACAAGCCTTGTCCATAAAACCTCCGTATTTGGTTTTTCATGATGACAGAGTTTCACTGTGAACAAATCCTTCATTCTTACCTAAAGTTTGTACTGAAGCTAACCTTAACCAAACTATAGATTTACCAGTGTTTTTCTCTAAACACACCAACAATTTGGAGTATATGCTGCACAAACTTGATGTTCACAGACAGCTCAGATTTTACCTAGATAGAACCAAAGAATTCAGAAGATCTGAACAACTTTTTGTTTCCTTTTCAGATTTTAGAAAAGGTAGGCCTGTGGCAAAAACAACTCTATCAAAATGGTTATCTGATTGCATCACTTTCACTTACTCAGCTTCCAATTTACCTATACAATACAAAATTAAGGCTCATTCCACCAGAGCTGTGTCCACATCTTCTGCATTTTCAGCTAGGCTACCAATAGACAATATTTGTGCAGCAGCCACTTGGTCAACGCCTCATACCTTTATCACTCATTACAAAGTCGATAAGGCCTCCAGGGACAGGGCCTCCTTTGGTTCTACTGTCCTGAGAAACATACTCCCGTGAGCCACCCGAGAAAGATAGTGCTTGGGACGCTATCCATCTATAAGAATGAACGACACAATAGAACAACTTCAGATAAAGAAGTTATGTACTCACCATAACGTTCCATGTGAATTGTTCATCTTGCCTTCATTCTTACTTCCCACCATCCTACCCTCTCCAGGCTTTTTCGAAGACTGAGATTCATGTTTTATCATGGTTGCTTTGTCTTTCCAATGCTTTTTACCTTAAAAAGTGACAGAATGGCATATGGTATTATTAGAGGCAGCGAACAAGATCTGAGGTAACTCAAGGTGCATCATGGGATAGGGACTTGTCCTCGAGTTGTCTGAAGACCTCGAGCTTTGTAGTTGGCTGACTCAGAGCCTAGGATCTGCTCCGAACCTATCTGTAAGAATGAAGGCGAGATGAACAACTCACATGGAAGGTTATAGTGAATACATAACTTCTTTTTTTCCCCTTTCTCTGAATATCATGACCAAACAGAAACCTCAGCATCTTCAACTAAGCAAGCACCTATGTAACCAAACCTCAACAGCATAAGTATGTGATCTTTTTTTCTGTGATGTTTTGTGAGACAATAACACACTACAAGATAAACTGTAATTCTCTTCATTGTATCAATGATCTTTGTTACTAGATTTATTCATTATTCATCCCATTTTAAATAAAATTTGTTTTTCTAGTGTATGAGAGGCTGTGACTTGCTCACCCCCTGGTAATCAAAATCACTATCTCTTCTATATTTTTTTAAAACAACAAATATCTTTATTAAATTATCACATATGACATAGGCAATCAGAAATTTATATAAATGAAAACAAACCATATTGACATCATTTTAGTTGCAAACATACATCACAAACCATATCGACATAATTTTTGCTGCATACATTATACATCATTTATAATCTCAAACATTACATAGCTTATTCAAATCCTACTTTCTTTTAAACCTCATTTCTCCTCTTCATGTATTGTTCAATCAGTTCCCATTTTTTTCTATGTAATTTTCTCTTTCCATTTTCTAAAGATCCCAATCCAAGTTGTTTTATTTATTTATTTATCTATTTAACATTTATTTACCTGGAAAGTCTGATTTGGAACAAAGCCAATTTTCAGCAGAGGCCCTGGGAGAAATGCTCCAGATGCATGTCTTTGTAACATGGGAGGAAACTGGAACACCCAGAGGAAATCCACACAAATGCAGGGAGGACATGCAGACTTCGTGAAGAAGGTACTTCAGCCGAGAATTGAACTGGAGAACCTCTTGCTGTGAGACAACAATGCCTACCGCTGCACCACTGCACCATCTTTCTATCTGTGTTACTATTTTCACTACTTCTAGTACAGTTGGTTTAGACTTTGATTTCCATTTTCTAGCAATTGCTTTTCTGGCAGCCAGCATAATTAGACTCAGCAAGACCTTACTATGTCTAGGCTAATCTGATTCTATTTCATAGATAAAAAAAAATTATTTCCTTAGTTACACCAATTTGCACACACAGTATAAATGACAGAGTTGTCTGCATGGAATCTGTAAAGTCTGACAACTCATTACACTCCCAGAAAATATGTTCCCAATTACATCTTTCTTCTCCATCACACTTTCAACATTTGCTGTCTACCTAAGGAAAAATTATTTGGCGTCTACTTGGGGTATAAAAATACCTATGTAAACACTTCCAAGGAAAGATCCTAAATCTTCTAGACTTTGTTACATATTTGAGAGACATACATATATCCCCCATTGTTTCTTTGTGAATTGCTTATCCAATCTGTCTCTTCCAAATCCTTTCTAACCTCCTCTGATTGATTCTTATAGTTATCATGCAATATTTTATATGCTATAGTAATTATTCCTTTTTTAACAGCAGCTTCTGTTCTAGATTCTACTAAAACCTCTGCCACTGCTGGTCTTTCACTGAGGATCCCCCTATTTCTTTCTCTTTGCCTATATTCTGATATCAATCCTTGATAGGGAAGGCAATATCTAGCCTGCAGTCCAAATAAATTCTTGGCCTCTTCCCATTCTATTACCTTTCCCCTCTCTAATTATTTACTCCCAATATCTTGGCTCTTTCACAAGTTTTCTCCAATAAATTCCATTCCCATATTGCCTGTTGTTGTTTCCCCAATTGCAGTCTTCCCTATTGGAAGAATCTCCTTTCTCCATTCCCATGTTGGCTTAGTTCTTAACATACTTTCTGTTACATTATGAATATAATATTCTGTATGGTTATTGCTATGCTCTTTAAGGATCTGCACCCAAAATCCCAGTCTCTCCTTGTTTCTTGATCTTCTTCCTTGTTTCATCATCATCCCTTTCCACTTTGAATTATAGGTTTCTGCTTGTGCTATGTATAGGAGCCTTAACTGTGTAGCTTTGAAATACCCTTCAGATCAGGTAATCCCAAAATACCTTGTTCTATTGGAAGAATCAACTTATCCCACTTGATTCTTGCTGTCTTCCCTTCCCAGATAAAATCATTCAGCTCTTTTTTTATTGCTAGCCACAAGTTCTCCTCTGGTTGATAAAAGTATGCCTGACCTATGTTTAAAACTAAAGGGACTAAAAATATTTAACTGCTTGTATCTTGCTATCCATATTCATATAACAGAGCTTCCAATTTCTCAGGTTTTTGTATTACTTTTGCTTAGTTTCTTCCTACATATCCTTAGCAGCTACACCAGAATCTTTTTCATTCCATTCTCCTAAATACTTCATTTTTGCATGTCCCCATAAATGTGGGTATTGCTGAACCAATTCATGTGTAGGTACCTAATTTACAGCTATTGCATTTGTTTAGCCTCATTAATTTTGTATCCTGAAAAGATGTGAAACTGCCTCAAAATGTTAACCAAATAACAACACCGCTGGACTGGGTAAGAAAAAAATGTAAAACAACCACCATATGGGTGCAGCTGTAATCTTGCAACTGTCAGCAGGACAAAAAACTATAACATGTTTTAACACTTTCATTCCTTTATTTATATGTAATGGAACTTTATCAGAAAATAAGCACTCTAATTGTTCATCTTCTTTTAAGTAACCTTAGGCACCAAATACATTCAGATCCAACCTATCACCGTATTTCAAGTAATCACATGTTAAACTAATCAAAATTGAATTACTGTATACATCTTAAACTTAAATACTACTAATAATATTACATATATTTAAATCTAAATACATTAAACTTGACTATTTTATTTTGTTTTTAAGAAGACACTTAATATTAATAGATTCATTTAAGCCGGGGGGGCTGATCGGCTCTAAGAAAAATTTGCCAGTTCAGCTTCCTTGCTTCTAATACATCATTGCAGCCATCAACAAACCCTATACTATTAACTTCCTCAAGTACTGTGAAGTGAAATTTCCTAAAAGCTGGACATTTAACATTGTGTTTATATAAAGTATTATTTTCATAATTCTAATTGCCCTAAGGTATTCCCTAATCCTATATCTAAGCTGTGTAATGGTTTTCCCAACATAATAATGTGGGCATGAACCGCAGACAGCCAGATATACAACATTCAAACTATTACAAGTGTATCTGTGCTGATTTTAAATAAATAGGTTCAAATGTGAAAATTCAACACTACTCAGTCTGCTTATTGTTTGCATTTTTTACAACTAAAGATACCAGCTTTACACCTATAGTAAAGGTTCCCACAAATATCTCTTTTTAACAATTTCTTAATGTTTCTGATCCTCTTGTAAATAAACTGTGGAGATTCACCTAAAATTTTACTCAGCTCCATGTTTCCTCTAATAATTTGCCAATTATTTTTTATAACCTTTTTAATCTCTTGACTATCAATAGACATAACTACAGGAAATGATAATGTTCTCTCTAGATCAGAAGAACTGGAAAATCTTAAATCTGTGTTTAATAACAGGGGGAAATTTGGCATATCTCTGTTCATTAACCTTCAAACTAATGTTGTTTTACTCTTTTTTTAAGATATCCAAGTTCTAAAAACAAATCTGTAATATATTTCACTTCTTTCAAAAAATCTTTGTCATTATTTATAATTCTACTGGCTCTAATAATTTGCTCTCGAAAAATATTTAGTTTCATACATCTGGGGTGGTTACTAGAAAAATTAACATAGCTATTAAGTATTTTTTTATATATTTTACTGTCAAATACATGTTCTTTAATGTTCATGCCAACCTCTATGTCCAAATATGTAACCTTAGTCCCAAAGTTATTCAAAAGAAACCAAAGCCAAGGTACACTGACATTCATTGCTTTCAAAAATTCAGCAACATTTTTTCATCTCCATCCCAAATGAAGAAAAGATCATCTATATATTGTTCATAAATTAAAATGTATTGATATAATGCAAATTAATTAAATAAGTACTTTCCCACCAACAGAGAACAAGGTTAGCAAATGCAGGGGCTACCTCAGCACCCATTGCTACACCTGTCCTCTGTTGGTATATTCTCCCATTAAACTCAAAACATTATTTCTCAACATTAAATCTAAACAAACAATTATCTTATTAATTTCTGTTTATCAAAATTTTCATTCTGCTCTAAATTTAATTTTACAAATGCCAGTCTTTCAATCTGATCTATACTGGTATAAAGAGATTTAATATATACCTTTACCATGATTTTTGGAACCAATAAATTTATATTCCCTTAATGAATTCAAAAAAATCCCATGACTCCTTTATAAAAAACTTACTTTTCTATACAATAGGGTTTAAAATGGAATCCAGATAACTAGAAATAGTTAATGTTTTGTTCTTAGGGTTTAAAACTATAGGTCTAAAACCTTGGTCTTGTAAATTCTGATGTATTTTCAGAATTCCAAATAATTTACCTATTTCAGGTTGCTCTATACTCAAAAAATCAAACAATCCAACATCCTAATAACCCCTATTAAACATTTCAAACAGTGTATCATCTATTATTTGATGACATCTTCTAACAAATTATTTGCCAACTAAACCATAACTGTCTGTGTTCAACATACTTGTAATCTTATTAATATAAGTCCATTCTGCCCAGACTATAAGGTAGTTATCACTGCCACCAGTCACTAAAAGCCAGCTACCTAAGGCTCTTGTAAGGGTACCCAATTATACTGAGTGAAATTAATATTGATACAAATGGTAATGTTGACAAGGCTTTCAGGAGTGGCAACAGTTACCACCAAATAAATAAATGCAAATACTTTCAAAGCTTAAATATTTTCTAAAAAGGACCAGCCATAATGAAAAGTTTAAATATATTTAATAAATAATTAAAAGAACATGAAAATACTAAGTATCTATTTACAGTATACACCAGAGTTTCAGTCACAGGAAATATTAAAAATTACCCAGCTGGAAAGATCCACACAGTTACAGAAAAACAATACTTAACTATTCTCACTATATTTTCCTAACTGATTTAGAGAATTACTATCCCTGGTCACTTTCTAATGTATGGCAAGATGAAGTGGGTGAGTGGCCTTCCTCCCTTGTTAGGTTCCAAGAACAGACTACAGAATACTGAGAGCAATCTTCTCCTAGTTTCTAAATATTATTTCTGGCTTACAGAATGGCATCACACACATCTGGTCGTCTGACTTTGTTTCCCACACTATCCCCACCACTAGAAGCTGCCAGGACTTTAGCACATACATTTCAATAATACACACACAAGAGCATTGCTCAGATCTGGTGCTGCTCCTGGAAGTAATCCAACCATTTTAACACTTCTACTCTTCCTACAGACCTACTAAGCCAGGCTTCTTACAGGCATTATGTCTCTGGCTTCATTCAAAACTGTGAGATAACATATTTGTGGCCTAATTTAATATCAGCTATTTTTCACATTTTGCTGCAGCTGGATTGTGATTAACCTCTGTTCTTCCAGTATTCTTTGCCGAAACATATATATTTAATTCAGTTAAAATAATGCATGTACATTTCTTTTCTTTCCAGCAGGGCACACTGTGATACATTTTAACACAAGCAGCTTTACAAATATATTTTTAAACACAAACATCTGTACAAATCAATTTGATACACAAATGACATATAATTCTTTATTAAATTCCAACTAGCTGTGCTGGCATATGTTACACATCCACTGCTCTACTTCTCCTGGCATGGCTGGCAGTACCTCCTACCATCACACTACATATAATGCAAATAAAGGGGAAAGAGGATATCTCTGCCTGGTTCCTCTGCTCAAGCAGAAATTATCAGGGAGGAACCCACCTGCTTTAATTTTTGCCTCTAATCCCTCATATATCCTCCTAATCCACCTTATAATTTTATCAGGGAATGCAAATTCCTCTATTGCCCTGCTCATAAAGTCCTAACTTATTCTCTAAAATGCTTTTTCTGCATCAAGACCCACCAACAACTATCTTTTCTATACTAAACAAACTGTGAAAAATTAAAAAAAAAGTTTACCAAGACTGCTTTGATAAAATGTCCAGCAATTATTTTCACCAAGAAAATGAAGGCATTCTAATTTAAGCAACTTCATCCAGCCTATATAAGTATCTGATGACTTTCACATGTTAAGTAACAAATAATCCATAATAGTTTAGGAATGCAGACATTAAATATGAAATTTTACCGGAAGTATCCTTATACTTCAATACAGGAGTACAAGAAGTATTCTTGAAGATGCAGGTGCAATTCTTAGCTTTAAAGAAGTGCATGGAGAACCCGCAAGGGATAAAATGATAAATGTAACAAGGCAGTATAACCTACTTATCTGACCCAACTGCACTGACACTAGGATGACACTAATTTTTAATTCTGATGCAGGGTATAGAATTACTTCATATTTCTACTTGTATAATTATGAAAAAATTGTGGCACTTATTTTATTTATTTTATTTTATTTAACATTTGTTAACCGGGAAAGTCCGACTTGGAACAAAGCCAATTTTCAGCGGATGCCCAGGGAGAAATGCTCCATGCGCATGTCTTTGCAAGGATTTGTTATGTAGCTTTCAGTTAATTTATTAAATCATATTTTAGTTCAGATTTACAAAATATAGTGAGAAAAATTTGCTGCAAAGGCTTAGAAAAGCTCAGTGCTATCATCTGTATATATTAAACAACAACAACTGCCACCTGGATATATTAATAAAAAAATCATAAAATACTTCAGTTCTGTTCATATTGATAAAATTCAAATTGCTGTGAAGGTGAAACAAGAATAGCTCACAGAACACTGCCAGCTGTCATCTGGAATAATCAGTAATTATATTTCCATACTGTATAAACATAAATAATGGAAAATGTAATGTGACATTTCACACTGTAACAGTGGAGTATGAAATGACATCCTAAAATGCTGATGTTGTATGACAAGTTAACAAAAGATACTAAAAGATACTAGGCATAAAATATAAATATTATATAAATATGCAGAATCATATTCAGTGTGACATAGCCATTCATAATTCATAAGAGCAGTGCATTACAGAACAATGCATAACTTACTCATGCAAAGTACAGCAATAAAAGCATTTTAAATGTCCTGAGAGAATATAAGGCACATCAACTGCTTTCAGAACTAATGTTCCTTCTACTTTTTCTTTGGGATCTGAAGGAAATATTGTGATACATCCTAGAGCAGCACATAAAGAAAACAAAGGCAAAGTGCTATCAATCACATTTACATGTTAAGAACTATTACATAAGGCATTGATATATCTAAATAGAAAAGGGTAGGGTAGGAGTAAAGAAGAAATGGTAACTGTATGCAGTGTGATATTAGTTGTAAATACATGTATACAAGCTGCTATTGCTGTTTGTTTTGTACAGCTTGCTACAAACCATACAAATAACAACTGTTCTTTCTGTTAGTTACAACCTTTTACTAATTTTACATAACTTTATGTATTTGCTCATTTTATACCATATTTATGTAAATATTACTGTTTTACATAAATGTAGCTTTCCAATATTGTGCCTGTAATATCTTACTTTGCTGTAGTATACTGCCTTACTTTCTTACTTTATTATAAAACAATGAATGTTTTGTTTCCTCAGACCTGGGTCATGCCTCAAAAAAAGTTGTAGTACACTCACCTGGCTAGCTAATGTACAAATTGCTACTTCCCCCTCCAGGAGCTGTGCCTATCTCTAAAACCTGAACAACAAGGATTTCAAAAGTTGTGAGTTGCAGGATATGAGTGCAGCTGTATGCAGACTACCTTCTCAATAACATGACCAAGATAAAGCTAGCTTTTTGCAGGAATATAACTACACAGATTGTGTAACTAAAGAGAAGATCAAAAACATCACTGTTTTTTTTTTTTTTTTTTTTTTTTTACAGTTAGATGGAAAACTGCCTCCCATAAGAATGACAAAATATCTGGAAAATAACTGGATCCAAGTACTCCAGGGAAGATCTAAGCCTATTAGGTTCAGGGTTCAACCCACAGGAGTCAGACATACAATTAGACAACTAGAATGATATCTTCACAGCCAGTACATCTAAATTCAACCCAGTGGAAATCTGGACAATTCACATTCCTACCATTGTTGAGTACAGTGGATGTGTCCAGGGGAAGGGAGCACCTGAGCCTGGCAATCTTATCTGCAAATCGTTTGTGGCTTTTTCATGCCTAGCAGATGAAAAAGCTTTCTGATGTGTAAGTCAGGCTGGAATGTACAGCATATCTAAAAGAGCATGGCAGGCTGATTTGATGAAGCAAATGTTTTGTTGTACATGTATATTGCTTTCCTATATAAGATCTTTGAATTGCACAAAGTGTAACTGGCATCCATTTTAGCATTTTTACAAGGAGACATGGATTCTTCATGTGTATTTCAATCACTGTCTTTGCCTTCATAGTTTTTGAAAGTTGCATTCAAACCATCAGTGATTGTCACTTGGTGTATACACTGTGGGGTGACTACAGTGAGAACTCATCATAAATGTATTATAAGCTGCAGAAAAGGACTCAGAGTCATTAGCATTATTCTTTAAAAAGTTGTTCAATCAGCATTAGATCACCACTGGTTGTGTCTCAGATCTCTAATAGTCAAGCTCAAATCTCAGTGGTAAAATAACACATCAGGCAGAAGCTGGACCACAAGACTGGTTCTGGCTTTATACCACTAGAGACCACTCCCAGGCAGAATATCAAGTTCAAGGAGTGTTTATGAATATGAGTAGCTGAAATAACCATGCAAGCAAAGACAGAACTCTCTCAATTCTGAAGTTATATGGTGAGCTCAACTGATTTGTCATCAACCCAGGCAATGAAATTCCTGATAATTTTTTGAACTCCACGATTCTGTCAACGAGATCAATAAACTGTTAAGAAAAATCCCCCTAGAAATCCGAGGGTGGTAAATAAGGAGAAATCTGTGAGACATTCCTGCTGCAAGAACATACTCAGAGGACTTGTTAGCCATCCTGTCAATATGATCCATCCCAATTCCAGAATAAATGTGTATGGTAACTCATCACCCATATATTTATTCAGACCTAAGGGTCTGACTAAACAAACAAATGGCCAGATAGAATTGCTGTCTCTAAATGAGACCAAACCTTTTCATTTAAACCACGTTTTGGTTATAAATAGCATGTCCACATTCCAGTGCAAGTCCAATACTACTTTTGGCTTTTTGTATGGGTCTGCCACTACATAACAAAAACCTACTTGGGGCCACAGAGGGATTACATCCTTTGTAAAAGTTGATGGTGAGCACTTGGTGACACACGAACTTCAGTGAGACGGGAAAAAAACTTGCCTTAGTAAGGTCAAAGGACTTCACCCTTCCAGACTAAGGTGAATGAAAACCAAGTGTTTGTTTGCTCCCTGTCCTATGACTTTTAGTAATTTCCAGACAGCAACAGCTTAGAGTAAATTACTTTTTAGGAAGTGCCTATCATATGAAAATGTCATACTCTCAATGTTTATAATCTTATACCATACAACCAGAAAAAGAAAAACTGTACTATAAATGCATTAAAACAAGGACTGGGCAGAGAAATTGGAGTATACATTCTTCTTCTGCTACACATTTTATCTTATTCAAAGACTTGGGGCAGTCAGAGTCTATCCTGGCAAACAACAGACATAAGGCAGGGAATCAGTCCTGGATGGGACACGACCAAACAAAAAGTGAATAGTTCAAAGCAACACAGTAGTCAATTTGGTGTTATATTTGCAGCTAAGAGAAAAAAGTTTGATCTAAATACAGTTTAAATCATGTGGCATCAAACTGCCTATACGAGTAAGAGGACAGTTTAATATATCATAAAGAGCACCACTTATGTATAAGTCATTCCTCAGGTGCGTAACCATATTAAATGTATAATGGTTTGTCACAAAAGTGTCATGCAAAAGTCCCAGGAATATCTTTAAAAACTTCATAGGCGTATGGTAGGCTGATGACCACCAGGGCCTTTGTAAGCCTAGCCATGCAACCCAACCAAGTTGTGTTCACTTGTAACATGTGTGTCTAAATTGGAAAGGTATGTTAGTTGGGGGGAGGGGTTGCTAAAAAGTTATGGGAGGTATGTTAATTAGGGAAAGTTTACTGTCAGCTTCTGTATATAGGAGACATGGGTGTCAGTCCAAGGGGTAAATTTATGATTTTCCATCAAATGTTAGTTAGGGAATGTTTACTTCCAGCATCTGTCTATAAGAGACATAGGAGCCAGTCTGGGGATGAATTTGCAATTTCCCATCCAATAGTCAAGGTTACATTTGAATAGGGTTAGGAATGGACTCTGCTTCACATGGATGGGTAGCCTATTCCAGGGCATGAGGATCTTTGAGATACATATCTGTCTTGCCAGCATTTTCTATTTATGTTGCAAGCAAAGTTTAAATCCCTGGAGCTAATGTTTCTGGTGCTGTTTGTTATGCAGATGTTCAAAAACTCTATCAGGGCTGGATCTAAGGATGCCTTATATGCCAAACACAGATCATCTATTGGGAACCTGTATAGAGACAGGGCTCTTAGGTGATCTGTATAGAACAATGTGTTAATACCCTGGATTCTCTTGGACAGGAGACTGTGGGCATTCCAACTGTTGCATATGTCTAGTCAGATGCATGGCAAAGTGAGCATTGTACTTAATGATGGGTCTGATAAGGGCTAAGTAGACTGGTAATATAACTTCTTTGGAACTGAATGTCTTACCCTTACTTATAAGTTGGGCAATGTAGAATGATTTTCTTACCACCTTGGCTATGTGTTGGTCAAAGTCCAGATTACTTTCTACATATGTTCCCAAATCTCTAACTACTGGGTCAACTGTTTGGGGTGTCTCATCAATGGAGTAATGTGCCTGGGTGGATGTTTTCTCAAAAGGCACCATAATGTACTTCTTTGAATTGAGTTATGATCTGTGGCTTTGGCACCTGGCATTTGTCTGTATTAAACTCTCTTGCAGGATGTTGATGTCATGGGAGAATTTATGACAGTTCCTGATTTGCAGTTGTCAGTGAACTTGCTGAGCCAGAGACCCCTGACTTTAGCCTTGACCTTTAAGAATTAAATGTCAAGGAGGAGTAGGCCCAGAACAGAGCCCTGACCTGTCTCTTGGTGGAGGTTGTCTCACCAATCCTGACTTCTTGGGTCCTATCTGTGAGCCAGCTGGCAATCCAGTGAGTTACATGTGGATTTATACCTACTTCAGTGAGTTTGCTCACAATACCTGAGTGGGATATTGTACTGAATGCCTTAACCAGATTGAGGTAGGTGATATGCACCATCTTCTCTTCATCCATTGCCTTGGTTACCTTAAGCAGGGATGGCCTTCCTTTGAGAAAACCATACTGGGATGGGTCCAGTGTCTGTAGTTTGTCCTGTCATGTCTTTGTTTATCATTTCCATGATAATTTCTTTCATGGCTTTGCATATTAGACTAGTTAGATTAATTGGTCTGTACTTTCCAGGGTCAATTGATAGTCCACTCTTGCGAAGGGAGATAACCATCGTCATCCTACATTTGCTTGGTACGTAGCCTGGCTTGAGGCTATAGTTGAAAAGTGACTCAAGTGGTCCTGTTACGTCATGTTTCAGACTATACAGGAAACAACCTGGGATATTGTAATGCCCCATTGAGGCTGTGTTTTTGACTGTAGTGAGTGTTGCTATGACCTGTTCCCTGCTGATAGTTGGTGGGGTTATGTTGGTAGGGATTTCATAGGAGGATGACAGGGCAGGAGTGGAGGCTGAAATTTATAGATTCATAGGTGTTTACTAGGTTAACCATCACAAGGGCCTTTTTAAGTCTAGCCATGTATCCCAAATCTCTGACAAGTTCTGGTACCCTTCATAAGTATAAGCAGAGGCTTGGGAGGTGAAACATTTACAAACAGAGGCCTGGAAGATGAACCATTTACAGGCTGCCTGTGTCCATTAGAGACATAGGTGCCAAACCAGGGATGCATTTCCTGTTCCCCATCCAATTGTCCAAGTTACACTTGAATTGATTTGGGGAGGGACTCTGCTTCACACCTGACACAGGCAAACTTACATTTATATAAAAGTAATCAAACCATATTATCAAATTCACATTTACAGACATTATACATCACATATTGTTATATATCCTATAAGCTGGACAACATTACATAAATTATTCAATTGCTGCTTTTGTTATACCTCATTCGTCCCCAAAACATTTTTCTGCATGTATTGTTTCCACTATTTCCATTTTTATGCAGTTTACTCCTACCCTTTTCTAAAGATCCTTATTCTTTTATCTCTGCTACAATACTCACTACTTCAACTACAGCTGGTTTAGATTTTGACTTCCATTTTCTAGTATTGCTTTTTTGGCAGCCATCAGAATTAAACTTAATAAGGCCTTACTATATCTAGGCAATTCAGATCCAGTATCCCAGCTAAAAAAATAATTTCCTTAGTTACACTCATTTGCTCACCCAGTATTCAAAACAGAATAACCTGAAGGGAATTTATAAAGTCTTCCAACTCATTACACTCCCAAAATATATGTTCTCAGTTATCTCTTTCATCCCCATCACACCTCCAGCATTTGCCATCTACCTGAGAAAAAAAATCCTTGGAGTCTGCTTGGGGTATAGAAGTATCTATACAAACACTTCCAATCAAAAATCCTAAACCTTCTAGACTTTGTTGCATATTTGGAAGCCATATATTTGTCCTCCCATTGTTTATTTCTGAATTGCATATCTAGTCTGTCTTCCCAAGCTTTTCTGACCTCTTCTGATTAGTATCCATAGTTGTGCAATATTTTGCATGCCCTACTAATTATCTCTTTTTTAGCAGCAACTTCTGTTCTAGATTCCATTAAAAACTCAAACAGTACAGGTTTTTCATTTTGGATTTCCCTAGTCCTTTCTGTTTGTCTAAACTTTGATATTATAGCCTGCTAGGGAAAAGAATCACTAGCCTGCACTCCAAATTTCTTCTTGGCCTCTTCCTATAATATTACCTTTCCTTCCCTAATTATTTGTTCCCATACCATGGTTCCTTTGCCAGCTTCCTCCGGTAAATTCCACCCCCCTCTTGTCTATTCTCTGGACCCCTAATTGCAGTCATCCCATTGGCAGAATCTTTCTCCAGTCCCGTGTTGGGTTAGTTCTTAGTATACTTTCTGCTTCTTTATGAATATAATATTCTGTATGACTGTTGTTATTCTCCTTAAGGATCTGCATCCAAAATTCCATTCTTTCCTTATTTCTTGAATTACTTCCCTGCTTCATCATCATCCTTTTCCACTTTGAATTGTAGCTTTTAAGTCCAGTATCTATTTGGAGTGGGCACTAACTGATTAAGAGCATTTGTGTTAATATAGTCCAGGAAATGTTGTGCCCTCAAGTTGGAGGCAGTGAATGTTTCCCAGTCTATAGAGGGGTAATTACACTTTCTCATGAATAGAGCATTTGGCTGGATGGAGAGTGCCACCAGTAGGTCTAGATAGGGGTTGTGGGATTCTTGTGACATAGATAGTGACCTATAGCTTGCTAAGATATCGTAATAGATTCTGTCTAGGGTGATTTTCCCATGGATAAACTCCTGGGTATCATCCGGTTTAACCAGGTTTAAGGTATACTTGTTGCTAATGTACATCGAGACTCCTCCACATTTAGTTATTGTCTGTGCAGCTGATTATCTAAATGTATGGCAGCCTTACACTCCCAGAGTACTTTCTGTGGTTTTAAACTATGTCTTGTTAATGACACAGATGTCTACATTCTCCAGAGTGAAAAGGGCTTTTAGGATATGAAATTTCTTGTTAAGGCTCCTAGCAATGAGTAAGAACACCTTTAGGTTCTTTTCAGTTTTATTTGCTATGTTGGTAGCTTTGTCAACTAAAAAAAGACTCTAAAGGGGGTGGAAAAAGCTTTAGCCAAAATTTGGAAGCCCAGGGGATACAGGTGCAAACCATCTCTGGCAAAGCAACGTGGTCTGTTGACCATGTCAACCCAGACTGATAGATATTGAATCTCCCTGAAATGACACTAGAAACTCAGCTAATTGTTAACATCAATCATTTTTGTTCATACTGTGGCATTATCCTTCAAGGAGGTAGAATGCTGCTCAGTGTAAGGCACATACCTGTCTGAGACATATATTTAGAGAGATCCATAATGTCTGTCTTCATACAGTCCAGAGAGGAATGTCTCAGGTCATTCATACCCACAAAGACTATGATAGACTCATACTGGTACCTGTGGTGAAAAGGATTGAGTATGTAACTTGGCAGATTCTGGCTCCAGATAAGCAATTGACCACAATTTTCTCTTTGTCCAGTCTAATGAGTGAGGCATTTTTGTGTTGTATAATGTAGTCCTCTATGACAAGAGTCCTGAGTAAATTGTTTGCTTGCCTTATGGGCTTTGCTTTTGGGGTCAATAGGCTTATGTGGGGAGTTTGTTGTTAGTTTTGATGTGTGCTTTAAAGATTGCTGAGAATAGATGTTGCTGTTTGCAGGTTTAGAAGGTGTTTGAGAAGATTGTGTTTTAGTGTCTCAGCATAAGATGGTTTTATGTGTGTGGTGGACACAGTGTGTGGTGGATGTAGTGTTTGTGTATGTGTTTTCTTGACAACTTTGTAAGTGGGATTTTTGCCTCCAAGGAAGTTATGTATGTACATCTCTCACATACTGCATTGGTTTCTTTAAGGATTAAAAGATTGTCTGTGAACATGAGACAGTTGCTAAATTATCTCAGGATGCCATATTTAGCAAGCTGGCTATGGAAACATTTGGAAATTGCATATCTATGTTGTCCAGACCTGTAATAGGGTGGACTGTTAGGGTCCAAGGACTAGATTTTACAGAGGTCTCCTAGAGTAGTACTTAGGGTCAGGGAATTGAGTTGAATAGTGCTAGGATACTGTATTAGGTAGTACCATGATTTTGTATTATCTCTGTCTGATGCACAAGATAGCTGCTCTGAGCTTCACTAAATTACAGGCTAGAGTCTTAGTACTAGTTTTATACATAAACTTATCTGTCCAGGAGCATGTACAGGGCACTGCCAACTGCTGCTGCACAGTGCACAGCTACCTCACACACTTCTAATTTATAGAAGTAGAAATGAAAGTGGAATCTAACTCCTGAGGCCTCTAACCAATAAAATAACTAAACTTCAAGCCCTTCTGGAGTGCTTTCCAGCTCAGGTAGACCAGGTAAACACCTTCTGCCACAAGACGGATGACCTTAGTCCTCTTAATATAAAAGCACAGCAAAAAAAATACCTTTAAGTGTAGAACAACAACAACACAAAAAAAAAACGAATGACAGTTTAATGCTGGTTAAAAGTACCCGTGACATACAAAGCAAAAACCAAACCAGCAGCATTGAGAGAATACCAATTTAACAGTAGCAGTCACACAGTAAAACAAAATGTAACTAGAATCAAACACAAAGCTTTTTCATGGTTTTACTGTGAGACTGCTACTATTAATTTTTTATTCTCTCAATGCTGCTGGTTTGGTTTTAGTACAATAACAAACAACTCATTCCTTAGTTAAATCATCTTACAAGGTGATTAGAAGACAAAACAGTGAAAGTACCAAACAATAAGGGTGAAAAGTCAATTTGTAGCAAAAATACATTTTAATTGCTCAGAAAATTGCAAAATACAAGCAGTGATCACTTAAATAGCGAAAAATAAATACAATAATACAGTCTGATATCTTATCTTTCCCTGGATGCTACTGGATTTAGTGTAAACACTTCTTCTCAATTGATTTTATTGAAAATTTTAAGAACGAAACATTAATATATGATAACAGAAACATTATAAAACAAATATACATATCTAAAAGAACCATAATAAACAACAACTAAAATAACTATTTACAATGATATCTACTATAAAACAAAGCTTTTTAAACAGAAAAAAAATGTGATAAGAATACTTGTTAGTTAATTATTAAAGTTTGTTTATCCAGCAGTCCTGTGAATTTCAACCATATATTACATGAGGTGATTCTAGATGTTCTTGTCTTGATCGTGGTGAGTTCAAGATGACAGACTTCAGTCGCCAAGTGTGCAAATTCCTTCATAGTAGGAGTAGTCTGATACTGCCAGTTCTTGGTGATGACTTTTCTTGCTAATGTTAAGATACTCCATAAAAGAGAATATTTATTTTTGTGACACAAGTGGGAATAGGTGTATTAAATAAAATAAGAGATTTGGTCAGTATAAATTTATCATTAAAAACAGGTAAGAGAGAGAATTCATATTATCCCAATATGTTTTAAGTTTTATACAATCATAAACCATATGCTGTCCATCAGCTTTAACATTTAGTTTACATCTCCAGCATCCTATGTCTTTATTACACAGGAATTCATCTTTATGTGGTCTGATAAAGATTCTATGTAAGAACTTCTAGGAGCATATCCTCCACCTTAGTGAACTTCCAAGAGAATATCCTCCACCTTAGTGATGAAGTAGTTTGTTTTGAAGATTGGAGTATTAAGTTTTTATCATCTTCACTTGGGGAGTTATTATTAACAAGTCTAAAATAATCTCAAAAGCTTTCTCTGTGATATACTGTTGATTTCTTAAGTACCTTATATATTTTAGACAGAAGTCCCTTTCAAATTATATTCTGGTGCATTAGAATAATGAGTAAAATCAATGAATGTGGGGAAAGAATTTATATCTATTGGTTGCATTTTATTACTTTTATTTTCAACTAATTGTCTACGATTTTGAATTTCTAACCACATGTCTTCCTTAACTCAAACTTATTAATGATATGGTCAACATAACTCCCCATTGTCTAGTAATTGATAGCAATTGATACCAGTATAATAGGTTTCTGTCTTTAAATGTAGTCATTAATGTTAAATTAAATGTATTAACAGTATTTTGAGTATAGGGAATTGGAAATACAAAGAAAATCCATGCTTTATATTCAGGGTTCCTGAAAATGACATTTTTAAAAGAGGTTATTATCGTAATGCTATAATAAGAGTTAGCTGTTTTGTATTTGTTTTCTATAAAATAGTCTTTTACTAATCAATGAAATTTATTAGTAGCTATTTTTGAATGATATGATTTTGTTAATTTATTGGATTTACACCAAATACCTCCCTGAATATCTTTCCATTTGGCATTATAATTGCTATTTAATGAAGAAATGATTGTCTTAAGAATTGAGGATAAGGAATATAATTATAAATCTGGAAGACCAATACCACCCAATGTCCAGTCACTAATATGATGGTTTAAAGCAAATCTAGGCTTTTTAGGAAATCATAAAACTCTGAGAAGCAAAGAATTATACCCTTTTATATTTTTGGGAGTGGAAAGGATAAAGATTGTATTATATATATATATATATATATATATATATATATATATATATATATATATAACTTTATGAAGGATAATCATTTTAATTAAGGAGAGTATCTCTTTCATAGTGAAAAAATATTCCATTTATTAAGAGTTTGTTTTATGGAATTTAAGTTGTTATTATAACATCTTTAATAATATCAGACAAGAGTATCCTCAAGTAAGTGATTTTACCATATTTCATAATGTATGTATGTCATTTCTTACCTAATTTATTAATATTATAATTAACAAGTAGTATTTTAGTCTTATTCTCATTAAAACTGAGTCCTGGATTCTTCTGCAATGTTTCTATTGCTTGGAATACTGCAATAAGAGAAGAATTGCAATCATTCAAAGTTAATAGGTTGCCATCTGCAAATAATTGTGTTTTGGGGATTAAATCATTATTTATTAGTATGCCTTTGAGATTTTTATTTGATCTTAATAATTTGCAAAAACTTCCATAACTAGAACAAAAAGCAATGGGGACAAGGGACAGCCCTATTTAGTACCTTTAGTAATCATGAGTGGGGAGTATATGAGCCTATCTTAATGTATGCAAAGGAGTTTTCATAAATAAGTTTTATTAATTGTAAGAAATTGTTTGAAAAATTACATTCCTCCAGTACTAATAGTAAGTACTACTTATTAATTAAATCAAATGAACTACTGACATCCAGGATAACCAAAGTTAGTTCTCTTTTTTGGATTATTAGTATAATCAATTATAGATAGTATTCTCTTGATATTTTTATAGGTGTTCATGTTCATTATAAAGCCAGTCTGATCACTGTTTATCAACATTGGAATAAATTGTTTTATTCTAATGGTATAGATTGCCATGAATATTTTATAGTCTACATTTAATAAGGAAATTGGTCTATATGAAGAGCATTGTGTTGAGTCCTTGTCAGATTTTAAAATTGGGGATATTAGGGTATATTTCCAGGATGGTGGTACCTTTGTAAGTACTTTAACTATTGAAAATACCTCTATGTAAACACTTCATGAAGCACAGGCAAGTAGACACAGTTTGCTGAGCTATGTAGAAATGAGCACAGAGTCGTGCAAATGCCCCTAAATCTGCAGAAGTAGAAATGAAAGTGAAACCTAACTCCTGAGCCCTATGGCCAGTAAAATGACTACACTTTGAGCCCCACTAGACTGCTTCTGTGCTTAGACAGATCAGGCAAATACCTTCTGCCACCAGATGGATGACCTTAGTCCTCTTAATTTAAAAGCACAGCAAAAAAGGACGCTCGAGTGCAATGCAGCAACAAAAACCTTATTCCCTAGCTAAATCACCCCTCTATAAGGTGATTAAAAGACAAAAACAGTTCAAGGTCTAAACAATAAAGGAGAAAAGGTGATTTATGGCAGAAATATGCTTTAAATGTTCAGAAAATTGCAAAATGAAAGCAGTGATAATTTAAACTATGAAAAACAAGCGCAATATAGAGTTTGAGAACTTATCTTTGCCTGAATGGCACTATTTTCAGTGATAACACTTCTTGAAGCATAGGCAAATAGCCAAGGATTACTGAGCTCTGTGGAAAAGAGACAAGAGACACATCCAAGGCAAGAATTCAGAGTGCCAGCAGTAAGAACACCAGATCTTTTGATAGACATTCCTTAATATTCAAGTTTAAGCAACTTGAAATACTAATTAGACAGTTTGAGTCAACATCAGTCAAGGTATAAAATGCAGAACTAGTAGAATAAAATATAAGGTAGTTTCTTTTCCTGCAAAATAGTCTGCCAGCTTGCTAAAACTTGTTTTAGAAAATGACACTCAATCTGGAGATGATGGTAAAGATGCTCAACAAATTGAAAACACAAAGCTAAAGAGGAAATATGATAGTTTACACATGACAGACTCTTCTTTGTCATTCTTGGAGTACAGAAATTCACCACTTCACGGTACTGTATAATCTTACTTCCAGCACAGTTGGTTATGGGAAGGAAACTGAAGGCTAAACTATTGACTACTATTGCTTTGTTGTCACTGGAGAATCACTATAATGTTTTAGACTTAATGCAGAAAAAATATTAAAGATGACATAATTTGTACTGTGGCAGGGGTACCAAGAAATTATCTGTCTTGAAGGAAGAAAACAAGATAAGGATTCAAATTCTGAAGAAGTGCACACAATTCAGCCAGTATACAGAATGAAGGCAAGTTGCAGTTGTTGGTAAAGCTACAAAACCTACAGAGCATAATGTCAGAGACGACATTCTCAAGTTTATAGAGGGACCTGCAAATATCTTCACAAGAAATGTTATTCTGTGAAGAAATGGAAAGTTTCAGGCAGTTACAATTATGAATATCTTTTCCGAGACAGAACAATTCAGAAGTTACTTCAGAAATACATAACCACGAAGATTCAAAAAATGTGCTCCAAACAATGTTCTATAACAAAGGAATGAAGGTTGTCAGCATGATGCTACATTCCAGAAAGATGCAGAGATAGAGAAGTCTCAGAGTGGCAAATGAAAACAGCAGCAATGTTCAAGATATGGTAGACCTCTATGAACAATCAAAGGGCTGATAATGACTGAATAAATAATGTTGTATGTCAGCCTAGAATATTTCTTGCACATTGTCAGTTTGTATAGCAATAATCAATGACGGGTGTGGTGTATAGAAGATTTACCCATGGTTGGTGTGGTTTAATTATGAGGGAGAAGCCCGAGTGATTAAACAAAAGCAACTGTGGGTAAATCTTCAATATACCACACCCAGAAATTGGTTATTACTATTACACAATGACATTATTTAAGAAGGAAATTACATACTTTTCTTAAATAATGTCTTTGTATGATGGGGCTGTAGTGTTCGTCCTCTTTCTTTCTGTATCCAGTTGCTTTCTTGATGTACTGCACATGTGTATGGGACTTACTTTCCCGTGCTTACCCAGTAAATCAGTGCTTTGGAAAGGAAGATCTTTGTTGCTTCTTCTTTTTTTTTTTAAAAAAAGTCTAAAATCTAGACAGTTCAGATGTAAGAGACAGACAGGGTAGACGTACAAAGAAAATCAGGTATGTTTCCTTAGTTTTGTATAATGTACCTGATTTCCTTGTATTTTCTATGCCCTCAGTACTTACCTCTCAACCTCTTAGCTCAAGAAAACTGGAAAGCCATAGCATATATTAATGGAAGAATGTCCATGTGACTGGCCATTTTTTCTATTGGTATATGCATGATTTACAATGGGCACACTGGGTGGGCTGACCAACCAGCGTGCATGTTTTTGAATGTTAATGACCTGTCATCGTATAATATATTATATACAACATACTAGAATATACTGTAAGCTTTGGAAAAAGTGCGTATAAAAATCAAAACCTACCTGGTTCTGTTAATTTATATGATGCTTTTCTAAAGAAAGGGAGACTTAAACTAAATGCAAAAAATGCACTATCATCCCTTTTGGCAAAGGGGAAGTCCCTGCAAATTACAATATTAACACTACCGCCCTTAGCTCAAACCCTGTGGTGAGAGATTTGGGAACACAGGTTAATAGCCACCTTATGTTTGATCACAATGTGTCCACAGTGGTAAGGAAAGCCTTCTACAGTGCATATCTCATTAGTAGGGTCATCGCATCCAGAGCTAAGAATGTTATAACTCCCTGTGCACAAATCTGAGAAAAAACAAAACTCCTGATATGCTTCTCAACATTTCAGAATGTCACTCTCATTGCTCAGCATTGCTCAGCATTTCAGACTATTTCAAATATATTCTACCCAGCTAACTTCCCCTCAGCTCTAGCGGCATAGTTTTCCTAATCATACAGCATGTGTTTCTGAAATGTACAGACTTTCTATATCCATAAAATTATGTGGTCAACTAGCAAATAATAATGTAACTCCAAAACTTTTAAAGCCAATTATCCCAGAATTTGTTTACCATGACTGTTTAATCATAGTGTCACAGGAAATACTCTTCTCAAACTGTGGAAGCTAACCATAATATTGTTTCTGCTTCTTTTATCCTCTGCAGCTACTGACCAATTGCTCTTTCTCAGGCCTTATAAGATTACTAGGAAAGTAATTCACTCACAAGTACTTAGCTTTATTACCAGTATACCTCTCAACCTCTCAGAGCAAGAAATCTGGAGAAAACCATAAATAAAGTGGGACAAAGGCTGAAGAATAGGGAAATTTTTAAATAGTGCTCTAACAAACTTAGAAAGATGATAGAATAACATATTTTGCATTGGTATGAATTTTATGAAGGATATGAAGCCTGAAATTCAAATGTCTGTCATTATTTTTGAACTTCAATCTTTAATGGAACTCATAAACAAAGACATAGGGGACTTGCAGACATTGGACCCGACCCAGTTTGGCTTTGTCAAGGGCAGATCATGCCTTTTGAACTTGGTCGACTTTTTTGAAACAGTCACCAAGGCCATTGATGAGGGAAAGGCAGTCCATACAGCCTACCTTGACCTTGCAAAAGCTTTTGACACAATACCCCACTCGGGTATTATAGAGAAACTTACCAGCTTAAATGTAAACCCATATGTCACAAGATGGGTTGCAAACTGGCTAAAGGACAGAACCCACAGGGTTAGAGTTGCTGGCGCCATGTCAGACTCCAAGCCAGTCACAAGTGGTGTCCCACAGGGCTCAGTCCTTGGCCCCTGTTGTTCGGCATCTACTTCTCAGAAGTACAGGCAAACATAGGAGGACTATGGCTGACAAAGTTTGCAGATGACTGCAAACTGGGCCATAGTGGAAAGTACATCGGACACAGATATCCTTCAGAGGGGTCTCATGGAAACTGATAGCTGGTGCCAGAGCCATGGCCTGAAGTTAAATGCCAAAAAATGTATAGTCATACCCTTCGGGAAAAACAAGGTAACCCCAAGCTACCATATAGGTGGCAATCCATTAAGCACAGAAGAGGTTATCAGGGACCTGGGGACCCAGGTTGACAGTGGCCTTTCTTTTGACACTCACATTGCTAAAGTGGTTAGAAAGACCTTCTACATTGCCCACCTGATCATGAAGGGATTCACATCCAGATCAAGTGAGGTCATTGTTCCCCTGTACTCTTCACTTATCAGACCAATGATCGAGTACAATGCCCCATTCGGGATGTATCTCACCCGACACCTGCAGCAATTGGAGAGACCCCAAAAGTTCCTCACCAAAAGGATAAAGGGACTCCAAAATCTGTCATATGCTGCCAGACTGAAGAAACTCCAGCTCTATTCAGTCACATACCGCCTGCTCAGAGGTGACCTGTGCCTGACATACAAGGCCATGTCCAACCCGGAATTAATGGACATGCTCCACCTCAAAAAATCCAAATCTACCAGATCCACTACAGCAAGCGACTTAAACCTTAGCACGGATATAAATAGGACATGCTGGAGGGATAGATTTGTCACCCAGAGACTCCCTATGCTGTGGAATAAAATCCCGGTCCATGTGAGGCAGAGCACCTCGCTGGCTCTGTTCAAGAGAAATCTTGACCAGTGGATGGGAGATCGTAGGTTTACCCCGGGAATCATCTCTGTGTCACTGCTGGACAGAGGCACAACAAACTAATGGGCACAGTATTTTTTAACATAAGGGGTGGCGTAAGCCACAAAACTTTGGGCTAGGCTTATAAATGCCTTAGGGCAGATTGCCTAGTATAAACTATGAACCTATGAACCTAATTATTTACCACTAATTTGGGACAAAACCCCAATTTTATGAAAAACGGGCCAAAAATATGATGCCAAAATATGAACTTTCTTCGAAAATCTGTACAGTTGAGAAGTCTGATTACCAAACTTCTTATCAACTATCAGCTGTGTTTCAGGCCATGAGGTAATGTTTGTAAAATTAAGACATTATTCACTTACAAATCAGCACAAATAAAGTTGCTTCTCTTCCTAGATTTTTCTGAAAAGCTTTGGACTTAATCAAGTTCTTTATCATGCTCCACAGACCTACCAGTTAGGACTTCACCAGCAGAATACTGATTGGTTTGGCACTAGTTTGACAATTAATAGCAAATAATAAATGAAACATTGCATTACCAAATCCCATCTCTTTAAATTGTGGAGTGTCAAGACCCAGTTCTTGAGCCTGTACTTTTCATGGGTCTATACGAGTTGAGCAAAAACCCCATTACACATATACCGAAACATCGACCCGTATACCTTGAATCCTGAAAATCTCGAATGCACTAAACCGCAAAAAATAAAATATCAAACTATCATAGTCGGCCAACTCCACCACCCACTACTTAGAACCTACCCAAACAAAATAAATAACACACATACATACACTTAAAAAAAAACCCTACATCTAACACTACACTAAATCTTACATACATTACCTATCTATGCACTTACCTTAAACCAAATCCTAACCCTAAAGCCCTAGCTATCGCACACTTACCTTATGGAGCTATACCGCAGATGGGCCAATCAAAACAAATTGACATTTTGGAATTCGCGATTTTGGACGTTCGCGGTTTATGTACTTTGCACAATACGGTTCGACGTATTCATATTCGCATAATAGGGTTTTCGCTCAACTGATATAGACCCCTTTACACAATATTTGTAAATGATACAAATACTTCATACCACAATGCCCTTCTTTACCACTTTTCTAGGATTCCACTGTCTCAGGTTAGTTTGAGTCATTCTCACAACCTACAGCAAGCTGAAAAATTAAGGCAATGGTGTTCAAATATGGCTAATTCTAAACAAAAAAATAATGTCAGCAAACAATAAAGCAGTGTTTGTTTACTTCTCACTTAAATTAACAATCTATGCTTCTAACAATGACAATTAATATCCAATTTCCTTAGAAAATGTCACTTCTAAGAAACACTTGGAAATCCACCTTGACCAAGATTCATATTTGACACACACATCCAAAACATCACACTATCATCCAAGCAAATAAATGTTGATTCTGTGTACAAGGTCAGTTTCTGAAAACAATACACAAAACAGACATTAGCTTCTGCAGTCCTTTTACAAAAACTTTTTTATGATTACTGTATTCTGACTAACACATATTCTCCATCATAAATAACTTTATTGCATAGATCATAAAATAGCCACATTTGCTTCTAATCTGCAGAACAACTGTCACCACTCAAGAGTCTGAATTCCCAAACAAGGTTGAACACAGGCAGCTCGATGCAGCACATTAGCCAATTTTTGAGAAGTATCACTCACTTCAAGCAGATCTACTCAAGCCTGCTTCATTCTGTATTGTCAGCCCCTGTTACCCGATGCCTCAATATGTAATAATTATTTTGATGATGTCTATAACTTTCATGAAATGCTTTCCCCAACAACATATACAAATGTAAGTAAAATCTTTTAAAGAACTCCTTACTCCATACGTGTGTATGACCTTCCTATTCATCTCCAGCTTTGTGTAATTCATTGATGCTGGCCTAAGTGCATCTTTACCATATTTCTGTAGCTAGTCTACACGTCTGCACTACTTTATACCTTTCTTTCATTTCTTGGGTCTACCTCTCCGTATTATACCCATCATGCTGTTTTCATCTATACATACCAATTCCTTCCTGCCTTAACTCCAGTCCTCTTTATTGTTCCGCTATTACCACATCTGCTTTTCAGTGGTCTCTATCACGGTAAACATTTCTCTGTTTTGTAATTATCACTCTTTATAATACCCTCACATTTCTACTACTACACATGACCTTCCTCTCTCCTTAATTCACCAGCTGTAGTCAGCATGTATGTAGACTTCATAACTATAGTACTAAGTACATTCTTCCATTCTTTCCAACTCAGGCTTCTACTTTATGTTCTCATATTCTATTACTCACTACTGAGGTATACTGAAACCCTCTAAACAATCTGTCCTGCACTTAACATATCCGGTCTAACTGGTGAATCTGGGCATTTTGAGGCAATGTTACAACTGCCTCATGTACACAGACAACCTGTCCTCCTACCACCAAACACTAATACATGCAAGAGATGCAATTATACAGCCAAACTAGAGGCTGAGCTCTCTCAACCCAAGACTGGACCAGACAGTCAAGAGGAGAAGGCAATTACTTGCATCTCACATAGACCTATGAAACCAGCACCTGCAAAAAAACACACATAAATACAAAAAAACATACTCGGAGGCTCTAAATAAAAATCTGCATAAGCAACAGAGACCTCCAAAGCACACATCCAAGCAACCGCCACCCCCCCACCCTCAACACAAACCATGAAACACATACTTCACAAAACCAGTGTGCCACGCAATCACAGCCCTTAAGGCAAAATAACATACCCAATACACTAGTAATAGGTGACTCTATAGTCAGGCACACTGACATCCCACTCACTAGGCTGAACAAGGAGAAGGTTACTGTTAGCTGCCTGTCGGGTGCCAGGATCTGCCACATAACACAAGCACTCAGGTCACTCCAGAACAAGTACAAATACAGCTCTGTCATTGTCCATGTTGATGTGAATAACCTGAGCCGTACCTCCCTGGACTACTTGGAAAGAGACATGGAAGAGCTCTCTGATCACATAGCCCAGGCCGGTATGACCCTTACTCTTAACAGCATCCTGCTCTCACCAAGAATGATACCACTGTATAAAGAAAAAATTATCAATTTTAACAATTGGCTAAGCTTCTGGTGTCATTCAAAGGGGATCCAGTGTCTGTCTGCTTGAGATGACATGCTCGAAAAGCCACTCTGCTTCGCTAGAGATGGCTTGCACCTGTCACCCTTAGGCTTTCGAATACTGGCCAAGGCTCTTGCCACCCCCATAGTGCCTTTTTTAGGCAAGGCTCAAAAGACAAACCCACCAGCGTAAATAGCACAAGTAACAAAAAACTGAGGGTAATACTGCTCGATGCCAGAAGTCTAAACCTCAAAATGCATGCACTAGAGGCACTCCTCAGTATGGAGAAAATTGATATATGTGCAGTAACAGAAACCTGGTTTAAGGGGCCAGAGAGCACCCCAGCACTACCAAGCTGCAACTCATACCATACATTGCAGCCACAAAACCCGGACCGAAATACAAAAGGCGGGGGAGTATCCATATTCATCAAGGATACCCACACCTCCAGGTTAGTGGCACAGCACAATGCTTCAGAGATCATCCACGTGGAACTAACAATGGGCAGAACTACAATTCAAATTGTAGCTTGCTACAGATCACCCCCATGTCCCAGGACCCCCATTCTGCATTTCTGGAAACACTGGGAAACATAAAGGTCCTACCAAACACCCTGATATTGGCTGATTTCAATTACCCAAACATTAACTGGGAGAGCTACTCAAGTACTAACTCCCTTGCCCAACATTTCCTAGAATTTATAAACTCAAACACCCTGGATCAACTGGTCAACACCCCCACCAGAGGCGACAACATACTGGACCTGGTCATCACCAACATGGGCGACCAGTGTTCCACACTGGAGGTCAACCCCTCGCTTGTTAGATCTGACCATAAACTAATCACTCTGGATATTCACATTCCACCCCCACCACCGGTCAAAAAAACCACTGTGAAAAACTTTTCAAAACAAACTTCACGTTACTTAAGACTGAGGTGGAAAGTTTCAAATCCCCCATGCTAAAGGATAATGCTGCACAAGCTGCAAAATCCTTTACTAATGTACTCTACAGGCACCTAGAAGAATGAATGGATCATGCTATCCCAAGCATAAGCAAGACTCACTCCTTCAAGAAAATGAAACCAGTCTGGTGTACCCCTGCCATAAACAAGCTATACAACAGAAGGAGGAAACTAGTACAGAAAAGAGTAAAATCCCAAGACAGGAAGACATCCCTGATCAGTATCAGCAAGAAACTATGATCCCTCATAAAATCATCCAAGGCTAGCTTCGAAAGAAAAATTGCCAAGGACTCCAAAGATAACCACAAGGCATTCTTTAGCTATGTCAAGAATCAAAGTGGCAATTCCCAGATCTGCTCGGAGTTAGTGCAGAATGGCACAAAATACACTGAACTGACTGATATCACCAACATCCTAGCAGACAGGTTCAGTGCAAACTTTGCCCCCCTCTCACCCCCAAAAGGGCCCATAACCATACCAGAAGAATGTAGTGCCCCTGAAATCACAGACATTCAGGTTAAAAAGCCCTCTCCAAAGCCAAAAACACAGCATCAATGGGACCAGACGGTGTCCCAGGCTGCGTCCTACATGAGTTCAAAGATGAACTAACCCCTCACCTAAACACAATGTTCAAACTCAGCCTCTCCACAGGCTACGTGCCCATAGAGTGGTGTACAGCAACGGTTATTCCACTCCAAAAAGGAGGTGCCACAACATACCCCAGGAACTATTGCCCTATTAGCCTGAATAGCTTGGTCTGCAAGTCTATGGAGCACATCATTATGGATCTCATTAACAGAGACATTGGGAACCTCCAAACACTGGACCCTACCCAGTTCGGCTTTGTTAAGGGCAGACCATGCCTCCTAAACTGGTGTACTTCTTTGAGACAGTTACCAAGGCTATAGACAAGGGAAAGTTGGTCCACACAGCCTACCTAGACCTCACAAAGGCCTTTGACACCATTCCCCATTCTGGTATTATAGACAAGCTCACCAGCCTGAATATAAACCCCTATGTCACGAGATGGGTTGCCAACTGGCTCACGGACAGAACCCACATGGTAAGAGTTGCGGGAGCTAGGTCTGACTCTAAACCAGTTACAAGTGTCGTTTCCCAGGGCTCAGTCCTAGGACCCCTCCTATTTGGCATATACTTCTCAGAGGTACAGGCAAGCACAAGTGGACTATGGCTGACCAAGTTCGCAGATGACTGCAAACTAGGGGCTATAATTGACTCTCCGGCTGACACAGACATCCTCCAAAAGAGTCTCACTGACACAGATACTTGGTGTCAAAACCATGGCCTTAAGCTAAATGCCAAAAAGTGCATAGTCATCCCCTTTGGAAAAAACAAAGTACCCACAAATTACCACATAGGTGGTAGCCCCCTAAATACGGAAGACGAAATAAGGGATCTGAGGACCCAAGTAGATAGTAATCTCTCCTTTAATAATCGCATTGCCAAAGTGGTTAGAAAATCCTTCTATGTGGCCCACCTAATTACAAAAGGGTTTGCATCCAGATCAAAAGAGGTCATTGTGCCCCTATACACATCACTCATCAGACCCATCATAGAGTACAATGCCCCATTTGGGATGTACCTTACAAGACACCTGCAACAGCTGGAAAGACCACAGAAGTACCTCACCAAGAGGATCACCAGCCTTAAACAGATGCCCTATGCAGCTTGACTGAAGAAACTCCAGCTGTACTCGATTGCATACCGCCTACTCAGAGGTGATCTCTGCCTGACATACAAGGCCATGTCCAACTCAGAAGTGATGGACATGCTCCACCAAAAGAAAATCATATCCCCTCGAGTCACATGCTGTAGGGATCTAAACCTCACCACAAAAATAAGCAGGACATGCTGGAGGGATAGATTCCTGTCCCAGAGACTTCCCATGCTCTGGAACAAGATTCCAATCTACATTAGGCAGAGCTCCTTGCTAACACTCTTCAAGAGAAACCTTGACGAATGGATGGGAAACAGAAAGTTTACCTTGGGGATCACTTCAGTGGCTTTGCTGGACAGAGGCACAGGGATCTACTCTAAGGGGGCAGTGAAAGCCAACACATTCCGGCTAGGCTTATAAATGCCTTTGGGCAGATAGCCTAGTACCTACCTATGAACCTATTATCTTTCTTATTGTAAATAACTTTACATAACAGTGGCTGCAAATATACTATAAACCATTTTATTAAGCAAATGGTGTTCTGTAACTGCTAAAAACTACCTAGTGTACCAGCTAACTTATCTACTTTATCTGTGTAAACTGCATGTTTTGCTTCTTGGGTCATAATATGTATACTTTCTCATTTTGCTTATTGTACTGTTGTACTGTTAAATGTACAAATACATGCAGGAGCTTTTCTACCTGCACTTTGCACAGTAAATGGGCCAGTTCAGTTGGACTTTCCTGGTCAATCAAGAAATATATATTACTACCAAAAATGCATGCTCTCTCTCTATTTTATATATATATATATATATATATATATATATATATATATATATATATATATATATATATATATAAACTGAGCTTCAATTGTGATGTGTTTATATACAATAAAACTGCTTGAA
Organism: Protopterus annectens; assembly: GCF_019279795.1. Classification (NCBI taxonomy): domain Eukaryota; kingdom Metazoa; phylum Chordata; order Ceratodontiformes; family Protopteridae; genus Protopterus; species Protopterus annectens. Next base: position 883,789,675 of record NC_056730.1, on the reverse strand, counting down.
TAGAACCTACAAAGACTCGTCTATTACATCCTGACTAGATGAGTGACATGGTGTCAGAACCAGGATTCCAGCGACTGATATTCAGAGTTGCGAGGTACAGAGATAACAGTGAAGGTAAACTAAGAGAAAGGAGCACAAAAAGCACCAGAAAAGAACCAAAGGTAATGAAATCTTGCACAGTTTATTTTATAGAAAAGATAAAATGGAGCATTACAAGGGCACGACCTGCATTATTAGACAAACAAGAGGCACAAAAGGTTTATTAATTAAACAAAATGTTTAAGATTACCGTATTTGATAAAATGATTATCAGAAACGCAAAAAGAATATGTTTAAACCAAAATAGGCATGTTTAGAGTAAAATGAGCACAAGAAAAGTACAATGGGCATGAAGAGAGATTAAATTAGCAAAACGAATATGATAATGGCAAAAAGGGGACATTAAACATAAATAAAGCAAGGTGACTGCATGTTTTTTGGCAAAGTGCTGTGTTTTGGAATAACTACAACTCTGTATTGTATCAAGGGCATAAATAGATTTATTCGAAGTATCTCAAAGTGTGTAAGAGTGCTTACAATGTGTGCTTATTACTGTGCATGTATTCCAAAAAGTTTGTGTGCAAAGTGCAACTATTTCGTGAAGTACAAAGTTTAGCGATTTCAAAAAGTTTCTTTTGCTGGGTATGTCCATTCGCAAAGTGCTCAAATTACAGTGCTTCTTGCACTGTAAAGAATTATCTAGCAAGGTTCTGCCATTTTGGAGAAGTTTCAGTGTACTGTGTACTGTTTATTCTCAAAGTGCAGTTACTTCAAAATGTTTCATACTCTGAGCTTCTTCTGCCCAGTTCATTCGCACAGTGCAGTTATTTGAAATGTTTCTTTCACTGATGAGGTGATTTCTTGCCATACAGTAATCTCGAGAGTATTACAGTGCCCAAGTTCAGTTATTCAGAGGCTTGCTGTGCTATTGGGCAAAGTTGCTACTAAACCAGCACAACTCCTGATGCCAAACAGCATGACAAAATGCCTCCCAAACACACATATGCTTGTTCTAGAAGTCAAAAGCAAAACCACCAAGTTGCTACTAAGCCAACACAGTTCCTAATTCCAAGCAGCAGAACTAAACACCTCCAATAAGCACAGTCAGAGAGGTGAAACTCAAGCACCACGATACTGCTTTTCGTCGGCGCCCTGCACCAACTTCTTCAGACTTTGAAAAATAACAACTCACACTTAAGTGCTGCTACATTTAAAGCCATTGCAAGCAAAGTCTATTACAAAAACACACCCTCCAATTACCTTAAAGGAACAGGCACAATCTAACTAAAATGTTCCTATCCCATAAACACACAATATAAAAAGTTGTATGTGATATAAAATATACAACTGTAAAACTAATACTGTTCCTTACATAGCACTTAAATAATGCAATCAAAAGTTAATTATATTATAAAAGCACACTTACTTTGAACCAAATACGCATAATAACACTGACACATTAAAATAAATAAAAAAATTAAAATAAATAAATAAATAAATAAATAAATAAATAAATAATATATTGGGCAAAGTTACAAATACTGGCATAAATTTCTGGCGTTTGTATATGTGTGTGTGTTTGTGCATATTTGCAAAACCCTTCACTGGCACGTGTTAATATGGTAGATGGATTTTGAAAGCCCTCACCACTTGTATTTGATCAGAATATTGCAGAGAATTGGAGAATAGTTGAGCAAGAGTATGATATTTTTATACAACCAGCTTATTCTGACAAAGATGCATGTACCAAAGCATTCATTTTGCTAAACCTAGCTGGGTCATAGAGCACTGAAAGGGACCGTTCAATTGTGTATGCACCTGCAGTTTATGAGGGAAAAGGTGAAAACTATCTTATTGTTATACAGGCAGAATCAAGGGAAGAACCCGAGTGTATGAAGTGCAAATTCAGGGAAATGTGCAACCCCCAGACAAATATTACATTAGAGACGCATTTGTTTTACACAAGAGATCAGAAACCAGGGGAAATGTTTGCAGCTTATATTACTGACCTGAGAAACAAAGCTAAAATGTGTCGGTATGGTGACTTAAAAGATGAATTAATAAAGGACAGGCTTGTGTGTGGTATTAATAGTGCTGCTGTGAGAAAGATTTTGCTTCGTGACAGTGATTTAACATTGAGTAAAGCCACTGAGATTTGTCAAATCCATGAAGTTACAGAAAGGCACACAAGTATGCTTGCAAGTGACAAGAGTATGGTTTCTACAGGCTCCAGAGCAAATGCAGATAGCATGCAATATGTGGCAAACAGAAGCAGGCCTAAGCGCATAGTAGCCACCGTCCCTGCTGGTTCACCAGGGAAACCATTTAATTTTCCTGCAGGTTCTAAGAAGGTAGCATGCTTAGTATAGTACAAGAGGCAATCAGCAAAACTGAAATCCAAATTTATTGTTAACTGTCGCATTTGTGGTGCCTATCATGAGTATAAAAGAGAAAGATGCTTAAGATTTGGTCAGCAATGTCACAAGTGTAAAAAATGGAACCATTTTCAAAAATTTTGCAAGGCAAGAAAACCCCACACAGTGATAAAGAAGAGTCACTCAAAAAAGTAAACTGATCAAGTAGACTGCAACTCCACTTTCTGTGTAGATAGTGTATCAGGAATTGGTGACAGAGTTGATGCTGTGAATTTGTTGGCGAAGAACGAATTATTTTGTACTGTCCAGATCAATGATAAATCCACAGAACTCAAAGTTGACACTGGTTCAAAGTATAATGTTATGTCAGCAGACACATTTGCTAAGGTGAGAACTAATAAACAACTCAATGTGGCTAGTAGTGAGAAACTTGTTGCTTATGGAGGTAAGGAAATTCAAACCGAAGGCTCAGTAGTGCTTTCATGTTATTTGGCTAGAAACCATTACAGCTTGTTATTCTATGTAGTTCAAAGACCTGTGCAGTTATTATTTGGTATCAGAGACAGTTTGAGAATGAATCTGATTTCTTTTACCAAAGAAGTTCATCATATAAGCGCATATCATAGTTCCAAGTTTCTGAAGCCATTTTCTCAGAGTAATTTGATGTTTTTGATGACAAGTTGGGCAAACTTCCAGTTGAGTATTCTATGAAGTTAGATCCAGAGGTCAATTCAGTAATCAGATCAGCAAGAAAAGTTGTGATAGCTATGCAGGATAAAGTCAAACTTCAGTTGGATAAAATGGTGTAATTTGTCTAGTTATAGAACCAACTGAATGGGTGTCATCTATGGTAGCAGCTCACAAAAAAGGCTCAGATGAAATCAGAATATGTACTGACTCAAGTGATTTGAACAAAGCATTTAAGAGACTGCATCATCCAATGCATACAGTCGAAGAGGTTGCAGCTCTAATACCGAATGCCACTGTTTTTTTCTGTCTCGGATGAAGAAAGTTAATTTTGGCAAGTGATGCTTAAGCACAAATCCTCATTACTAACCACTTTTGGTACACCATTTGACAGATGTAGATTCCTGAGTATGTCATTTGGAATAAATTCTGCAAGTGAAGTCTTCCAGCATGCAATGGAGCAAAACTTTTCAGGTTATCCTTGTGCCATAATAGCAGATGATTTATTGGTTGGAGGCAATGCTGAAGCGGAGTATGACAGAAGCCTTAAAAGAGTTCTACACAGAGCATGTGAAGTAAACTTAGAGCTCAGTCCTCTGAAGTGTAAATTCATACTACCAGAAGTTACATATGCATGTCATTTATTTAGCAGCACTTAAGAGCAGATTCGTCCAAGCAAGCAGGTATTCTTGAGATGTCAGCACCAGATAATATTCAAACTCTACAATATTTCCTTGGCATGGTCAACAATTTCGAAAAGTTCATACCAGACTTCAGCAAGTTGACAGCACCTTTAAGAGAGCTGACATGCATAAATGTTACATGGTCTTGGTTGGAACAGCACCAGAAGGCATTTGAAGACCTTAAGCAGAAAATTGCCACCCCCACCTACATTAAGACACTATGATGTCACTAAACCAGTCACACTTTCCTGTGATGCTTCAGAATTTGGTCTTGGCGCAGTTATTTTTCAGGAAGGCAAACCAGTAGCCTATGCATCTAGACCACTTACCCAAACTGAAATGCAGTATGCTCGAATTGAGAAAGAACTTTTGGCAATAGTATTCGCATGTTCAAGGTTTCATGATTATATCTATGGTCGAGCTATTCAGATTGAAACTGATCACCAACCTCTAGTTACTATTCTAAAGAAGCCTATGCATTCAGCTCCAGCGAGATTACAAAAAAATAATGCTTAAATTACAAAAATACAACTTCAAAATGGTCTATACAAAAGGCAGACTTCTTTATCTGGCTGATACCTTATCTAGATTGCCCAGAAATACAATGGACCTGCTTGACACTGAGAATTTTGACTTTGATGTAATGTTAGTGCATAATTTTTCTACCACGAGACTTGATGAGCTGAGAGATTATACAAAGACTGATCCAATTTTGCAAAAGCTCATTGCTTGGGGACTCCGCAGCACTTGTAGTTCACAGTAGGGCTCCCCCAACTAATCCTGTAGCTAAATTCAAGGAATATTGTTAAACAAAACAATTATAGATAATCCTTGGCCATTACCTTCCCTGAAAAGTGAAACCTGATTGTTTCTGCAATCTCATGGCCTGGTCTGGCACCACATCACCTGACCTTCACCTACACTTATCACCTGCTCAACATCATATACTAATCGACAATCTATACACCGCTGCCAACCTCAACTTACACACAATATCTAATAGCCACACCCCCACACCACCTTAAATACCTTACAGCCTCATCACCTCAGTCACCTAACAGCCATTATCCTAGCATCTCTACCGTACAGCATGTAAACTACACTAGCATCTCTCTCATTAGCCCTCACAACGCTAGGCTATATCACATCCATACAAACTAACATACCTCTAGACAGCACCACATTCCATACAACACATATTTCCACACCCATAAAAACTCACACAAACTTCTCTATCAGCCCCACAATTCTTAATCTTAATTCTACATTTTATATACACATTAGCGTACCAAGATGCAACACTAGAAAAACCTCACATAGCTCCAACATTGAAATAACACACATGACCAAACACATACTATCAACCATAAAGAGACTACTAATTTCTGGTGACATACTCCCAAACCCAGGTCCACTCAAAACCAAACAGATATCTAACCTACTAATTCTTAATATCAACATAAGAAGTACTGCTAATAAGACACCTGAACTGCATGCATTTATAACCCATTACGCACCTGACATACTGACCATCACAGAGACATGGCTAAAGCCTAGCATCCAAAATAAGAATTCCTCCCCCCAGGATGTAAAACCCTAAGACTGGATAGAGTAGGCAGAAAAGGAGGTGGGGTAGCCATTCTCTTTAAAAATACATTAAATCTTCAACTCCTTCAAACCCCTCTACCTAAATTTCATAATGCCGAAATCCTTTTTCAGTCCTATGCTTAAACAAGACAAAAAAACTCAACATTCTCTGCTGCTACATTCCTTTAGGAAATAACTCTCCCATAACAGATGAAATATTACAGTGGACAAAAGATAACCTACCACAAGAAACTATCCTACTAGGTGACCTAAATACTAACTGGATAACCTGTAACTCCAATAACCCTACTAATCACATTAATCTCTATGGGTTCTCTCAACTCATTCAAGAACCCACTAGAACAGATAAAAGATCAAAAAAACAATCCATACTGGATTGGGTGCTGGTCAATTACCCCAAACAAAACTACCAGACAGGTTGCCTACCAGATGGTCTTAGTGACCACCTCCCCACATTCCTACTACGCAAACACACTAACTTACCCAAGCCCATAGTTCATAGACTAATACAAGATTATCGCAACCTAAACTCTTACGGTCTCAATACTGTCCTAAGCCATTGTAACTGGGAACCACTACAAGCCCTTGGATTAGACCAGGCAGTTGACTACTTTAATCCTTAAAAGACTCACCCCTACTAGGAAAGTTAGAGTGAAAGCCAACTATGCTGCATGGCTAAGTAGAGACACTAGAGCCCTACTAAAATGCAGAGATAAAGCCTGGAAAATCTGGAAAAAGGAAAACACCACCTGTTCCAAACAAAACTACCAACAGCTTACAAATCAGGCCAAGGAACAAACCAAGCAAGATAAAAAGAACTACTTCCTAGGGGCCCAAAGCAAATACTCAAAAAATCCACAACAATTCTGGCAGTCTATCAACTCCTTACTAAAACCAGGCAAAACCACTACTCCAGCCCTAAACTCCACCAACAATACCATGGACATAGCCACTCAATTTAATCACTACTTTACAGAATCTGTCCAGGCATTATCCAGCCAATTATCTAAAAATAGCCCTTCATGCACCCCAACCAATCATCCAGAAAGCATTCCCTCCTTGACTCTATCATCAGTCCCCACCTCTACAATTAAAAAGCTCCTTCTAAAACTGAAATCCACCACCCTTGCAGCCGATAACTTATCTGCTAACTTCCTAAAAATGGCTGCTGAATCTATATCTTACCCTGTCTCCATCCTTATCAACTGCTCCATACAAGAATCCCATATCCCAGACCTCTGGAAAGTTTCATATATCATTCCTCTACATAAAGGCAGGAACTCTTATGATTTTTCAAACTACTGACCCATCGCCATTCTATCCCCCCTATCTAAACTTCTAGAGAAGGGTATCCACTTCCAAGTCATGAAATTCCTGAACACACATCAACTCCTGTCCACCACACAACATGGCTTCCGCCCACATCACAGCACAACCACTGCTCTTCTCTCTTTCATTAATCTAGATAACCAACACAGGAACAACAATAACTTTACATCTGCCATTTTTTTGGATCTCTCCAAAGCATTTGACATGGTATCACACACCATTCTGCTAGATTCTCTAGCCTCACTATCCTTTGTCCTATCTACTATAGCCTGGTTCAGAAACTACCTATCGGGAAGGCAACAATCTGTTCAATGGCAAGATGTACTGTCCCCTCAACTTCCTACCACCATATGTGTCCCACAAGGCTCAATACTGGGCCCACTTCTCTTTTCTATCTTTACCAATAATCTACATAGCTCAACCCAGCAAGCCACACTTATTCAATATGCAGATGATTCGACTTTAATCTCCACAGCCCCATCTCCAGCCATTCTGAAAATACTCACCCAGGAAACCTTTAACTCTGTGGAAAAATGAATTTCTGATATCCAACTCATCCTAAACCCCAATAAGACTAAATTACTACTATTTACCCCTAACAAATCAAAAACTGCTCCTGTCTCCTTCACCATCACCTCTAAAAATGGCACTACCATTTCCCCTTCTGACCATACTAAAAGCTCACGACCGAAGAGATCACCAGGAACCGGAAAACTTTATGTATAAATCTGCTTTATTTGAAGTTTAAATCCACAAGTTAGATGCTCATAAAAATAAGAATAAGAACACACAATCCAGTCAAGCGCTTTCGCCCGGGCTCTCCCAGGCTTTATCAAGACAACACCACAGACAATTTCCATTCATTTTATACCTTTGTAATTAATTATACAATTAATTAATTGGGCTATTCCCATTGTTTCAGAGTCTCCTGATATTTAAAGGTACATATTGTGGCTAGCAGCTAAGACAAAGGCAGGAAAAAAACAGGAAAAAACAGAAGCAGCAATACCATAATGTAAAGAACAGATACAAGGAAACAATTCAGTCAGCCCAGGGGAGGAGCAATTTCAGGAGATAGTTGCTCCATGTTCTTCTGCCTTATCCATAGAAACTATTCATTTACCATCTTGTACAGTGGCCAAGCAGGGGAATTTTTCCATTTACAATTATACGGATGTTACAGTGAACAACTTGTTCTTTGAGCTGTTTAAAAAAGGTTTTCATTTTGTACCTGAGAAATGTATGAACATTTCAAAAACCATTTTAGACCTAAAGTTGTTCACCAGGAATTTGAATTTGAATATTTATTTTAGAGGTAGGCAACATGTAAAAGATCCATTACAAAGAGCAAGTACATTTAATCCTCCCCTCCATCCTGTTTTGAAGGTATTTGAGGAAATGGTAGAAACTGAACTTAGACACCTGACAACCAAAAATGCGGAAGACAAGGTTAATAATTTCACCAAAGACTTCCATGACACTATAAGGTTTTTCAGGAATGAAGAAATTAGACCAATGAAACCAGATAAAGGAGGTGGGGTTGTCCTTATGTATAAGCAAGACTATGAAGCACACATTGCTAACATCTTGCATGACACAGAAAAGTACACGGAAGTCTCAGTTAATGAACGCAATGTAGCGTATTCAAAAATAAGGCTTATGCTAGAGGACCATCTTATGCAAGGAGTCTTGAATGAGCAATTGTTTAACTACCTCTTAGTACAAAAGCGGCGCTAAATTTTTTTGGCCTCGCAATTATTTTCGGCATTCCTAAGGTACACAAAGGCCTTGACCCTTTGAAATTCAGGCCCATAGTTGCAGGTGCAAAGGGTATCACTGAACCATTAGGTAAATTCATAGACATATCAACCAAAAAAATGGTTTCATCAATAGAATGTATTTGTAAAGGGATAAAAAGTGAATATTACAATATGACCAATTATATGGTGACCATTGACATTGTTGATTTATTCCCTAGTATTCCCCACACTATAGGAATTGAATGGTTCAGTAGAATACTTATTGAAAAATCAGGTTTCAGTAGCAACATTATTAATTTAATAGTTGAATTTATGGAGGTTATTTTGAAGAACAATTATATTATTTTTAATGGAGAATTATTTAAGCAGAACAAAGGGGTGTATGGCAACGCCCTGTGCCACGGCTTACTCAAATTTAGTATTGCATTTCTGGGAAAATGAATTTATTTTTTCAACAAGATGGGCAGAACATATTGTCCATTACAAAAGATTTCTGGACGATATTTGTATTCTGTGGGGGGGCAATATTAATGAGTTTGAAGAATTCATGCAACATATTGATTGTTCTACCAGTTTTTTGAAATTCACACATAAAATTAATCCATTTGAATTACATTATTTGGACATTGTTTTAAGGAAAAACAGCATATCCAAACAATTTGAATCTTGCATTTTTAGAAAGGACACATACTCAAACATGTTGTTGCATTTTGAGAGCAACCATCCATTTTTCCAAAAAAGGGGGATCATAAAAGGCCAGTTAATAAGAGCGTCAAGAATTTGTAGTACGGACATTCTGTATCAGAAGGAATGTGAATATTTA